>NC_069501.1:74779520-75092020 GCF_027579735.1 Bombina bombina | reverse complement strand
TAAACCTCAATTCCCAGATAGGTCAGAGTGTCAGGCTGCACAGTAAAAGGGTATAGAGATTTGTCAGATTTGTTCATGTTAACTTTGTATCCTGCAAAGTCTCCGAAAGCATTTAGGATGTCTATGATCATAGGGATCCTAGGTGTAAAGCAGGGTCAGTGATGAAAAGGAGCCCATCATTGGCATATAATGCCATATGCACAGTATGATCATTCAATAGCATTCCCGGATATGTCTGTTTCAGTTTAAGGGCAAATGGCTCCAAAGCCAGATCAAAAAGCAGGGGGGACAATGGGTAACCCTGATGAGTGCCTCTCTGGAGAGTGAAGGTAGGAGAAAGAAGGCCATTAACCAGGATATTTGCCGTTGGGGAAAATACATTTTGCCTAGAAAATTAAGGAAAGGGCCTTCAAAATGGAATTGTCTTAGGGTATAGAATAGATGTGGCCACTCCACTCTATCGAAGGCCTTCTCTGCATCCAAAGATAACAGGAAGGCTTCCTGATTCCCCCGTCGCTGCAGGGTTTTTGCCCCTGGCCTGAAGTGGTTGATGACATGAAGGACTTTGCGTATGTTGACTACCAATGTTCTGCTGGACACAGAACCTGTTTGATCGGCATGCAACAAAGAGGGGATAATATTTTGAGTCTATTGGCATCAATATCTTGTAATCAGTATTTAACAGGGAGATTGTGAGGTATGAATCTGGGAGGGAATGATCCTTTCCGGGTTTAGGGATTAAGACCTTCGAGAGGGTAGGGGACACCTGGGGGGACAGAAGTCTAAAAAACTCCACCAGGAGGCCGTCTGGGCCAGGGGTTATCCCTAAGGACAGGGATTTAATAGTGTATTGTATCTCTTCGGGAGATACCGGGGTGTTCAGGGCCTCTATCTGTTCCCCTGTGAGATGTGGGGTCGTAAGGGAGCTCCGAAAGTCTATTTGTGAATATGAGTCGGTTGGTCGTTGGCTTGTGTATAGGTGGGTATAGTAGGTCGCCAAGCAATGTGCCAGCTCCATGGGGGTTCTATATGTCTTCCCCTGGAATCTAAGCGATGCAATGTCCTTTTTGGCACCAACAGTCTTCCCGCCTTATTACCGAAACGGTAGAATTTACTTGCCGTTTTTAGTAGACCAGCAGCCGTCTTTTGCCTATCAAAAGTGTCTAGTTCCAGCTTTGCCGCAATATAGTTATCATACAAGTCACGCGACCTATGGGTGCAGTATGCTAGGTAGGTTTGGCCCAGCATAGTCTGTAAAGTATGGTATGTATATTGGGTTTTACATTTAAGCTCCGCTACATATGATATAATATGGCCTGTGAGTACCGCCTTAGCTGCCTGCCAGAACAGCTGAGGATTATCAACATGTGCTAAATTGTCGGTGTAATAGTCGTTCCATGCGTGTAGGGGTGCTTTCTGATTAGGTATGAGGGGAATCGCAGGGTATTCCTGGTTGGGCGCTTGCAAGCATCGGCCAAAATAATCTCTAACGGAGCGTGGTCAGAAACCACAATGTCATGTATGGTCTCTGATGCCACTGGTGCGATAAGAGCGTCCACCACCAGGAATAGGTCTATACGTGATAGTGAGGCATTAGCCTTGGACAGACAGGTATAGTCTCTACCTTCAGGATGTCTCCTACGCTAAATGTCAACTACAGCCAGAGAATTAGCAAGTAAATCAATCACTCTTTTTTCAAATTTCCCTTTATAATTTCGTAACCTTTTTGCCGTTGGGACCTCCTGCACCCAAGTTCTATACAAAAGAGGTTGTGGGGATAGGTTAAAATCACCTCCAATTACTAAATTTGAACACGCAAGTGGGGCTTAGGTTTGTATTAAAGTTTCCCAAAAGGCAATTAACTTCTGTTTGGGCACATAAATGTTACATAAGGTATATTTTGTGGAATCTATGGAAATCTGTGCAATAAGAAATCTGCCCTCTGGATCAGCAATCGTATTGAGAATGTCAACCTGTAAGCATTTGCCAAAAAGAATAGCTAGACCTCTGCTAGAGGAATTATGTGGCAAATACAAAACCCTCCCTACCCAATCGCATCTTAGCTTTTCATGTTCCTCATCCCCCAAATGTGTCTCTTGCAAAAGGGCCACGTCAGCATTTAATCTGTGCAGGTGTGTTAAAATTGACTTATGGGGTTTTATGGGGGAGTGGACACCGCCAACATTCCAGGGAAGTATTTTAAGCTCCATATTTTAAGCTCCATTGTCTGGGACAAAAGAGGGGCACCCCTAAAATGACGTGTCCCGGGAGAAGCAGAGAGAGCAGGGGGGGGGAGGGGCCGAGAGAGGAGGAAGGGCAAAGAGGCACCTCGGTCACTAGGCCAGAGGAGCCATGTACCTGAAAAAAACATATTATACAGTAACATCAAAGACACAAATATCTTGTCATCCAACAGTCTCCTATTCTGTATTTGGGGAAACCAGTTGTAGAGGAGTAAATAACAGTGGGAGTAGAGCCCGTAGGCTATATCGGGGAGTGTCTCACTCCACAGTAAAAAACCAGGCATCCTATGGATTCTATGCCAGATAGATATTATCTTATAACCTTGAGCATTCGTAGTGGGCTTAATGAGACACTGTCGCCAGCAGCCACTGCAATGGGGGATGCCAGGCAGCCAGTAGGCAATCTGTATGATACACTTGTCTATGGTGATAATAAAGTGGTTCACATTCTTTAGAGAGCAGAGCAATCGTTCAAAACCAACAGTACATAAACTAAAAAACGTTTTGGGAGAGTAGGTCACAAAATTAATGCACACAGAGCCGTTCCCAGCTCCCGAGGCAAGAACGGCCCATTGGTAAGGTAGCGGCCAACTAGAGGCATAATGTGTGATTAGCCTAGGGCCCCGAGAGCAGACAAACGAGGCCAGCACACCAGCACTCACCCACACAACAATACTAAACCTAACAATAAACAACAGGAAATACATAAACATTTGGATTATAACATTTGGCAGGCTCACATGAAAGAAAAATGCAGTCCTTAACTTCCACGGATTAGCTTCTTTTAGAGAAGAGGTGAGAGCAATGTCCACCGCCTCTCCAAGTGTCTCCCACAACAGGTGGGTACAAAGGAGAAGAAAGCTGACAAACTTTAAGAATTTTATAGCCATGAAGACACATTCGCCAACATGGTGGCCTTTGCAGAAAATTAGGTGACCTCTGGACGTTCTTCAGTTGCAAGATAGCTCTGTAGGGCCTTGGGGGAGTGAAAAAGCTTAATTTCCTGATGTTGTATAAAGGCGCAGCTTGGCAGGAAACAACAGTGCCACTTGGCGGCCCTGTTCATGCAGGCGGTAGCAGAAGGGAGCAAATTCTTTTCTTAGCTTAGTGACTTTGGCTGAGTAATCTTGAAACAGCAGTCTGGAACACTCAAACATAACCTCTTTGTGTGTTCTGTAAGCTCTAAGGACTTTGATATTTTCCTGGAAGTTGAGGCATTTGTAAATAACCTGTCTTGGTCTCATCTTGGCATGCTCCAGGGTAAGCTCAGGGCCCACCTGATGAGATCTCTCTACATCAATAGGCAATATGTCCGAGGACAGTCCAAGCAATCTAGGGAAGGTCAGGGCAGTAAATTCCAGCAAATATTTTCCCTTAACTGATTCAGGGACACCCACTATATGCAGGTTATTGTGCCTGCTTCTATTCTCCAGGTCGTCTATGCGGTCTAGAAGATGTTGGTTCTCTTTGCGGAGTTGTCTGAGTGAGGTGTCCGAGGTTGTTTGTCTATCCTCCACCTCTGATATGCGGTTTTCTGCGACATTGAGACAAGAGGAAAATTGATGGATCTCAGTTGCCAGCGTGTCCACCCCGTTTGTAGCAAGTCCATCTTGGCTAAAAAAAAAATATTTGAATTCTTGCAGTAATGAGGCATGGTCTCCAGCTGGTGTAACCAAAGGCTCCAAACCTTGGTGGGTGTCATTATGCAGGTCTGCAGCATGTCTCTGCCTCCTTTCCGCTGTTTTTGTTCTGTGGCTCATGGTTTCTTTAGAATGGGGTGAAAGTTTCTGAAAGTATTTGTCCACTTTCATGAGCAAGCTTATGGGAACAAATAGGCAGCTCTCCAAGTACAGGAACCCACGTAAACAGCGCTCTCAGAGTTTATAGGTGTCTGCAGGAACCAACAATATGTATTGGGCAAACTGGTAGTGTCATATAGTGACAAGAAAACAATTACAGTCCCACGGTGAAAGGGTTCTTGATATGCGGTGCAACTATGCGCTTATCACCTAGCTTGTAATAAGTGGCAGAGCACTGAATCACTGGGGTAGTTTTAAGAACTATAAGTGTAAATTCTGGCCCGCCGATATATCCACACTACTTCAGGCATTTACATAGGGCAGTGAGGCCTCTAGCTATTTAAAATGGTGCTGGCAGTTCTATGCACACAATTAGCGGTCTCTGAGTGAGCTAAAGTCAGCGCTCAACTGTGGCATTATACAACCTCCAAGTCCGGTTGGTAAGTAGGGGGGGTCACATGATATTATGCTTATGCTATGGGGTCTCCGGTCCAGCACTCCTCCGTTCAGCGGGTCATCGTGGAAAAAGGCCCAGCCTTACACTCACCACCAATTGCTGATGCTGCTTTGCTGTAGGAAACAGCAATGTCGCCTGCTGGAAGTTATCCGTTGCTTCCACTCTGCAGTCCAGAGGAGCTCTAAGTGGATCCAGGATATACCTGCATAGCGCTGCACTTCTTCCACAGTGCACGGATCTGTCGCCACGTGGGTAGCGTGATGTCCACAACCGGGGGCCAGGGCAGGTGGAATGCCCTGCACAGTTCACACGTTCCACTGGTGATGACCACTACACAGTCTCCCAGAAGGAAATAACGTTGTGAGGTCTGGATGGCTGCTCTAAGGGGTGGAAAAAAGGCTTTTTTTGGTAATTTGGAAGTGGAGCTCACACCCGTTGTTGCCATCCAGAAGTCACTCCAACCGGCGCGTTGCATGATATTTATCTCTTGGCAACCACATATAGAACTACTCTCTGATGTTAGAGATGGTCACTCTTGGACTCTAAAACAGTTAGACAAGAGCTACAAGTAGCTGTAGTTCAGAACTTTTTTTTGTAACAGTTCACTCTCGGACCTTTGAATATAGGGAATGCCAACATGTAAACAGTAACAAAAACATGGCAATATAATGACGCTTAAAAGCTGATGAATACAATTTCAAATAAATTATAGCATGACAATAAACTATAGTGAAGAAATATATTTTTGTAATAGATCTGAGAGAGTTTAACAGCGGGTATGCACCGCTTATTGTGATGTAAATAAGTTATAATAGGCTTCTGATAGTAGAATAGTACAAAGTATCCTGTTGGGGAGGAATATTTATCATTATTGATCTTATTGTTCAGGGACCTAAGGTGTACACTGTTAAATGTCATTACCCAAATTGAACAATAAGACAATGTAATGAAAGGTATGATAAATGAAACAGGAGCACCAGTGGCCGTTAAACTCTTTATTCCATAGCACTTGGATGTGTTCACATAGTTAGTGAAAGACAAAGGAAGCAGGAGTGTTGATGGGTAGCTCCGTTACCCGCTAACGCGTTTCAGGATTGAGCCGTAGTCGTAGAATGGGTATCACCTGTTGCTTATGCCTTTTAAACATAAAACTGCCATATGATTGTCTAAAAACAATACATGTGACCGTGACCTCACCAACTCACCTGTGAGTTAAACTCACTCACTAAAAGGTATATACATATGAATAATTAAATGATAGTTACTATTTGACAATGAGCTATTGTTCATTCCTAAAGCAAATATATTAATGCATTCAATTGTATTGTTATTATACATGCTAATAGGCAATATAAAAAAACAAACATACAAAAAGATGAATTGTGCATAATAAGATAACGTGACAAAACAGAATACAGGGTCATATACCTATGTATATTTTCTTTTAATAAACAACATCAGATAACTTAAACTTTATTTATACTGATGTTCACATGCTTATTGCACAAACTTTTATTTTAATATCATTTTTAATTTAATTTGATTCTTTGACTTTTGGGTGTATACATAAATATATCCGATTATATTTAATTATATTTTGCTTAATTCCTTTCTGCTAATTCCAATTCCAATTAATCAGATCAAATTCTGAATTTAGGCTGCTAGGGACCCTGGTATTCAATTTATAAATCCAGAAGACCTCACATTTAGACAAAAGAGTGTTCCTATCACCACCCCTTGCATCAGTTTTCACCACCTCTATTACAGACCAAGTCAATTATCTGACATTATGTTTGGTCTTAAAATGCTGTACAAGGGGTGTTGACAGAGCACCCTGGTTGATGTTACACAAGTGTTCCCTTACTCTGGATCTCACCTCCCTAGTGGTAAGACCTACATACTGTACATCACAGTGATTACAGGTTAGGAGATAAATCGCATATGTGGACCTGCAGTTGAAAACGGCTTTGTGCTCAAAAACTTAACTCTAAAGTGAAAACCCACTTCTAAAAATTCACATGCAGTACACTGTTTATAACTACATATATATACCCCTTTAAAATGAAGCCAAGAGCTTTTTTGGACTAAAACTGGTTTTAGCTGTGTTGGTGCAACCATGTTTCCAATAGTTTTTCCTCTTTTAAATGCAAATCTGCACCCTCCAGTTACTACATCTACCAAACCGTCACCTGTTTTTAGAAGGGGGGGATGGCTGCGTATAATATTGCATATACGATGATATTGCCTGCTATACTGTGTAACAAAAGTTACTCCATTAAATTATTTATTTTTTGCCTCCCCTTCTTCTCTTTTTTTTGCAAAGACAAAACAAGAAGTGAGGTTGCCCATCTGGACAGATTGGAGCTTCTGAAGGAAAAAGAAGGGGAATCTAAAAATAAATTTGTTAATGGCATTTAAAAATATAAGTCTAATAGTGGGATAGTAAGATTCAAAATAGTTCTGATAATGAATGCTCATATTGTGCCGTATTCGTAGCTCACCCTAATATATCAGGTATATATCTTCTTATTTTAATGAAACAAGGAGCCCACATAAGGTTGGTTGATTATATGCGGAATTACTAGATGCTAGGTCTATCCTTATGTCAGTGTTTCCCAAAGCACAAGTATAGGGGGTGGACAGTAATGGATGTGTAACAGGTGGAAGTCCAAGATTATAGTAGTTTAAAAAAAAAAAATGAACTATAAAGTGGGTAGATATAAAGAAACAGTTGGAAATACTACATAACATGTAATCCCCTTCTCGTCTGACTTTGGGAGGTGTGAGCCTCATTCCACTCAAAATTGGTAAAAAAAAAGTTTGGAGAGTTATTTTGTTCCATCAGAGCATCTGTCCCGGGTATAGTTCACAGGGTCTTTATGTATGAAATGTTCTTTACTGTTGCTGATGGGATACCATCTAAGCGTACTGCCTCCAGGAACAGCATCTTGGGTACATGGCTGCATAAAAGAGTCACGGTGAGAACTATTCTGGCCTGACTCGTACCGTCTTCAGTGCACACTTCATCGGGGGTGCTGCAGGATCGTTGTGGTGGGGGTACGTGGACAGCTCTCTAGGGGGTCGGCTGCATCCCTCCCACCTCCATGAAATACCAGCCTTTCCAGCCAGGGAGCCTTTTCTCACCACCCAGTTTTAGTGATTTGATGTAGGGTCAGTTAACTCTTTGTTTGTAAATGGTGTAATTTCTGTCAGCTCCCAATAATTATCCTGAGACGTTGTGTCAGCAGTTGGTATTTCATGGAGGTAAGCTGGTATAGGTAATTTGATCGCTTCCATGGTGATCTCCTGATCTACTCTCCCCTACTTTAGGTGTATATCACAGGGGTGTAGGAATTCTGTTGGCTGGGTGTACTGCAAAGCTCTATTCCCGCTCGTCAGGGTACAGATTGGTGCGACAGGGTCCGGTCCTGCGGCATTTAACCCCTTAATGACCAGAACATTTTTAAATTTTCTTACCTTTAAGGACAAGAGGTATTTTTACATTTCTGCAGTGTTTGTGTTTAGCTGTAATTTTCCTCTTACTCATTTACTGTACCCACACATATTTATATACCGTTTTTCTCGCCATTAAATGAACTTTCTAAAGATACCATTATTTTCATCGTATCTTATAATTTACTATAAAAAAGTTATAAAATATCAGGAAAAAATGGAAAAAAAACACACTTTGACCCCCAAAATCTGTTACACATCTACAACCACCAAAAAACACCCATGCTACATAGTTGCTTTTTTTGCAAGTTATAGGGCAATAAGAACAAGTAGAATTTTGCTATTTCCAAATCACTATTTTCAAAATTAGCGATAGTTACATTGGATATCTGTCAGGAATCCCTGAATATCCCTTGACATGTATATATTTTTTTAGAAGACCCAAAGTATTGATCCAGGCCCATTTTGTTATATTTCATGACACCATTTAACCGATCAAATAAATAAAAATCGTTCACTTTTTTACACATTTTGTCACAAACTTTAGGCTTCTCACTGAAATTATTTACAAACAGCTTGTGCAATTATGGCACACATGGTTGTAAATGCTTCTCCGGGATCTCCTTTGTTCAGAAATAGCAGACTTATATGGCTTTGGGGTTGCTTTTTGGTAATTAGAAGGCCGCTAAATGCTGCTGCGCACCACACGTGTATTATGCCCAGCAGTGAAGGGGTTAATTAGGAAGCTTGTAGGGTTAATTTTAGCTTAAGTGTAGTGTAGCAGACAACCCCAAGTATTGATCTAGGCCCATTTTGGTATATTTCATGCCACCATTTCACCGCCAAATGCGATCAAATAAAAAAAAAGTTACAATTTTCACAATTTTAGGTTTCTAAATGAAATTATTGACAAAAAGCTTGTGCAATTATGGCACAAATTGTTGTAAATGCTTCTCTGAGATCCCCTTTGTTCAGAAATAGCAGACTTATATGGCTTTGGCGTTGCTTTTTGGTAATTAGAAGGCCGCTAAATGCTGCTGTGCACCACATGTGTATTATGCCCAGCAGTGAAGGGGTTAATTAGGGAGCTTGTAGGGAGCTTGTAGTGTTAAATTTAGCGTTAGTGTAGTGAAGTACACAACCCAAAGTATTGATCTAGGCCTATTTTTGGTATATTTTATGCTACCATTCCACCGCCAATAGCGATCAAATAAAACAATAGTTTACTTTTTTACTAATTTTTTCACAAACTTTTGGTTTCTCACTGAAATTATTTACAAACAGCTTGTGCAAGTATGGCACAAAAGGTTGTAAATGCATCTCTGGGATCCCCTTTGTTCAGAAATAGCAGACATATATGGGTTTGGCGTTGCTTTTTGGCAATTAGAAAGCCTCTAAATGTCGCTGCGCACCACACTTGTATTATGCCCAGCAGTGAAGGGGTTAATTAGGTAGCTTGTAGGGAGCTTGCAGGGTTAATTTTAGCTATAGTGTAGAGATCAGCCTTCCACCTGACACATTCCACCCCCATGATTCCTCCCAAACAGCTTTCTTCCCTCCCCCACCCCACAATTGTCTCCGCCATCTTAAGTACTAGCAGAAAGTCTGTTAGTACTAAAATAAAAGTTTTGGATTTTTTTATTTTTTTTGTATTATTTATTTAGCTGTGATGGACCCCCCCCCCCCTTAGCCCCCAACCTCCCTGATCCCCCCCCCCAAACAGCTCTCTAACCCTCCCCCCGCTACCTATTTGATGCCATCTTGGGTACTGGCAGCTGTCATGTTTTTTTATTTATTTTTTATAAAATATAGCTTTTTCTGTAGTGTAGCTGCCCCCTCCCCCTCCCTGATCCTTTGAAATTTTTGTTTTATTATTTTTCCCCCATCCCTCTCACTGATCATTGATCACTGGTGGCAGTGGTTGCTTGCTGTGCACGCACACACACGCGCGCGCCCCCACAGACCCCCCGCAAGCTCCCAGCACCCGGCGTGCACATTGCACTTACAAGAACCGGATGCCGGGTAGCGATGGGTTGCCCACCCGCCTCCCTGCTAAATTCCCACCCACCAATGATCGGCACCATCGCTTCAGGTGTAGAGAGGGCCACAGAGTGGCTCTCTCTGCATTGGATGCTTGAAAAAAGGTATTGCAGGATGCCTCAATATTGAGGCATCACTGCAATACCCTGAGAGCTGCAGGAAGCAATTGGGATGAAGATGGATCCGGAAGACAGAAGATAGAAGATGCCGCTGAAGACATCGCCTTAATGGAGGACCTCTTCTTTGCCGCTTGGATCAAGACTTTGCCCGGATGGAGGACCACATCTGCCGGATTGGATGAAGACTTCGGCTCGGCTGAGTGAAGACGACTCAAGGTAGGGAGATCTTCAGGGGGTTAGTGATAGTTTTTTTTAAGGTGGGTTAGAATAGGGGTATGTGGGTGGTGGGTTGTAATGTTGGGGGGGTATTGTATTTTCTTTTACAGGTAAAAGAGCTGATTACTTTGGGGCAATGCCCCGCAAAAAGCCCTTTTAAGGGCTGGTAAAAGAGCTGGTTACTTGGTAATTTAGAATAGGGTAGGGAATTTTATTATTTTGGGGGGCGTTTTTTTTTTATTAGGGGGCTTAGATTAGGTGTAATTAGATTAAAATTCTTGTAATATTTTTTTATTTTTTGTAATTTAGTGGGGGGGTTTGTATTATAGATTAGTTTATTTAATTGTATTTAGCTAATTGTAGTTAATTTATTTAATTAATTTAATGATAGTGTAGTGTTAGGTGTATTTGTAACTTAGGTTAGGATTTATTTTACAGGTAATTTTGTAATTATTTTAACTAGGTAGCTATTAAATAGTTATTAACTATTTAATAGCTATTGTACCTAGTTAAAATAAATACAAAGTTGCCTGTAAAATAAATATAAATCCTAAAATAGCTACAATGTAAGTATTAGTTATATTGTAGCTATATTAGGGTTTATTTTATAGGTAAGTATTTAGTTTTAAATAGGATTAATTTATTTAACTATAGGAATATTATTTCTTTTAATTTAAATTATATTTATGTTAGGGTTAGGGTTAGACTTAGGTTTAGGGGTTAATACATTTATTATAGTAGCGGCGACGTTGCAGGCGGGAGATTAGGGGTTAATAATTGTAGGTAGGTGGCGGCGATGTTAGGGAGGGCAGATTAGGGGTTAATACAATTTATTCTAGTGGCGGCAAGGTCCGGTCGGCAGATTAGGGGTTAATAAGTGTAGTTAGGTAGCGGCGACGTTGGGGGGGGCAGATCAGGGGTTAATAAATATAATATAGGTGTCGGCGATGTTAGGGGCAGCAGATTAGGGGTTAATAGGTATAATATAGGTGGCGGCGGTGTCCGGTTGGCAGATTAGGGGTTAAAAAAATTTATTATAGTGTTTGCGATGTGGGGGGGCCTCGGTTTAGGGGTTTATAGGTAGTTTATGGGTGTTAGTGTACTTTGTAGCACAGTAGTTAGCCCATAAAGCTCTTAACTACTGACTTTTTTTGGCTGTAGGAGTCTTGTCGGTAGAGGGTCTACCGCTCAGTTCTTCCAAGACTCCAAATACCAGCGTTAGGCAAATCCCATAGAAAAGATAGGATACGCAATTGACGTAAGGGGATCTGCCGTATCCTGGAGTCGCGGTAAGGAAGTGAGCGGTAGACCCTTTCCTGGCTGACTCTAAATACCAGCGGGCGGCCAAAAGCAGCGTTAGGACCCCTTAACGCTGCTTTTGACGGCTAACGCAGAACTCTAAATCTAGCCGTAAGAGTAGCCATAATGAGCCTGTTTACCCCAATGCTCGGGGGGGGGGGTAAAATTCATGGTAGGCCAACGCCTAATATCTCTTCAGCCTAGATCTAGGTTAAAGGATCACAAGAGCATCAATACTTATATGTTTTGAAGCAGCTGAGCTCTATAAAGCTGATGAAAGCCACACAAATAAGGGATTCTGCAAAGCCCCAGAGATAATCAGATGATTATTTGGATCCCTTCTAGAGCTTCATAAAGTGCAACTTATCATGGCTGCCACCTAGGCACACCCCCCAACAATAATTATTTTTATTAATACCAGCTCAGTGGACTCACATATATCTATTGACTCCTCTGGTGCACAGGGATTCTCAGGTGATAAATATATACAGGAAATGAAGAAAGTAAGGAATATCCTAATCCAGCACTGGCTATTCCCAAAATATATACAGCACTAGGAGAATGGTATTCAATGATAAGAGGAAACCATCAATAGAAATCAAACCACAATTTTATTATCGTCAATCTTATAAAACAAATTGAAAAATGATATCCTGGTCATCTCTTAAAGATAAAAATGGGTACTTAATAGCTATTGCTGCAGCAAATGTAGTCTTAACATTACAGTTCTTAGTTGTTAGCATAAACTGCCAGCGCCCAATGTTAGTATGCAAAGCATAGGATTCATTAGAGTCAATGGATTAAAGATAGATAACTGCATGCAAGAGTTCATGAAACATAAACCTTTAAGGATTTAGCAAAACAGCATTAGCAAAATTAATCCATGATGCAAAAATTCATAGTTGCCAACACAAAATTCAAGTATAAGTGCAAGAATAATTGATAGCACCACACAATATACAGTTATATAAGAGAAACAAATAATATATATATATATATATATATATGTGTGTGATATAGGGATAAGTCCACAATCCAAAAATACCCCTGATATATGTCAGTCCACAGTTTAAATGGAAAGGGGATATAGATTATCCCTAGGATGGCTTCCTCTTCAAAAAAGACGCGGCAGGGATCCACTCTTAAAGATACAAAAAGAAAAAAGGGGGCTCCAATGGTGTGGTATCTTAGAATAGATGGTTATTGCAATATGCAAAAAACATACTCGCATTGAAAGTGCTATTCACACAGGCTGGACTTGTTGGAAGCCGACCAGCTGACTTTACAACCGAAGATGTTGAGTCTGGATTGCTTCTTGGAATGTACAGTGCAGGTTCCCACTTTGGTCAAACAGGCTCCAAACAGTACACTGCAAACTGTTAAACACCCCCCCAACCTTTCCTTCCAAATAAGAACTCAGATCGTCAATTCAAAATGGCAAAAATAATGTATTTAATTCAAATATTTATAAAACAATCATAGAAACAAACACTCACAACATGTTTCTCAGTTATACCATTTCATGAGGTGAGTTAAAGAAACTGTTCACGATCTGAGTTTAAATGCCCATCTCGACATTCCTCTGTGTCCAATGCGCATGCGCGAGACACGTCATACTTGGCTTCCAATCAGGACGACTCATTGTGCCTAATCAAGGTAATCACACATGGGAATAGTGCCCAGATACAAAAAAGGATCAAAATATACGTTACATAGTTAATAATAACATAGCTTATAGCAACAATACTTGGTATGAATCCTGCGTAGTACACGTCTCAAAATCTGCATATTGCGCTAAATCGCAAAACTATCTGCATCAGCACATACGCTGGATTACAGAAACATATCACTACAAAACATCCTATCCAAAAAAGACAGTTAAGGTTACATTGCTTTAGTGCTTAATATATGGGAACCACATGACGATAATATATAAGATATTTACAAAAACGTTCACACATGTAGGTCCCGAATAAAAATATATATGAATGTATACATTATTCCTAGCGTGTTAAGAGAAAACAATTACGAGGTTCCTACAAATGTCAAAAATACCAAGCAATAAAAAAATAAAAGCTCATAAAAGCTGTATATCAGTCTATCCACTAAATAAGTGTAAAAGAAATGTGAACAATAAATCATAATGAACATATATGCATAGTATAAAATAACTACATTATATGTCAAAACTGCATGACATATTTTAACTACATGGGAAAAATATGTGTATACACATATGGGTAAATGGAAACAAGTGAATCTGCATATCCATCAGTATAGGAAAAAAATGCATATAAACATATATGTGTATGTGAATAATGCATAGGATAAAAGAACTGTATGGGGCTGATATATAGATGTCTCTTGTCTTGCACATGCACATTACAAAGGGACCGATTGCTGATTCCTATTCTTTGGTTTTGTGATATATAGATGTGTACATGAGTATATGAATAAATATAAATACGCAAATCTACTCAAAATATAAAATGGGATATAGTGTTATATGTGTCAGAATAGGTGTAGTACCCCCATTAGGAGTTGAAGACTACCATATTAACATTTTCGTTTAAGCCAAAGGGCACCAAGGTACAAAGTTTCCATATCCAATATGTTTCCCTTTGGCATAAATAAATAAGTCTATTAGAACCCCAGGATTTGGGTATCCACTTAATGGGTGTCATTTCGATCAATTCCTTACTTCCCTGATGTTGATAAACTATGTTTCATTAAGCTCTTGTCAATCTTTCTACAGTGTTCACTCCATATTTTCTTCATGGGTCGGCAGGTCCTATCTACGTATTGGAGGCCACAAAAGCACTCCACCAGATATACCACAAATTGTATGTTACATCTAATGTGTGAGGTTATCTTAAATGTTTCTCCTGTATTGAAGGATTGGAAACTATCCGTGCCTATTCTAATACTACTACAAAGGCCACACAATTTTTCCCCACATTTTTTTTTTTTTTAATTTATTCATTTTTATTATCATTATTTAGCAGCATAGTACAAAAGGATGTCATTGTTGATACAAAAGTTTAAACAGAAACAAAAGAGGGAGAAACCATCAGTCTCCAAAAGAAAGGAGAACGAACTCCCGTATAGTAAAATGAAATAGTAGAGCTAGACTATCCGTGATAAGTCCATTTGAAAACAGTAGCCCCACTCCATATAAATGCATGGTGATTGACAATGACACCAATGTACAAAACATAACTCAAACAACAACAAAACTATGCCGAAATGTCTTAATTTAAGATCACTTTGTATATATTCTACACATCTAGTGGTATCCCTCAACTTTGTATCTAACTATCAACCTTTGAGAGAAGTGCTAAGCTAAAGAGGTCATTATTAGAGTATCAGGCAGGGGTGGGACCACGTCAGCCATACCCCTCTAAGATAACACTAGGCCTGTCATTCCTCCTAGGTCACTCCTGTAACTTGTGTAAAGCTCCCCCCTTCTATCCTCAGATCATTTTGGATTTCATCCCAGATGAATTTTAAATCATGGAAGAATCCTAACCTATTCGATTTAAAGAAACCATATTCTTCCATTCTCAAGGTATCTGTCATGTGAGAGTGCCAGTCCTTTAGGGTCGGGCAGATTTGAGATTTCCAGAGCCTAGCGACTAAGGATCTAGCAGAATTCAATGCCAAATAAATTAGTCGTGTTCTTAATTTACATTTACATTTAGGTAACAGGTTCAGTAGGGCCGTTGTCGGGTTGATAGTAATCTCCCCGCCCCATTATGACTTGTAGGATATTCTGTATGCCCTCCCAAAAAGGTGACAATTTAGGACATGCCCACCATATGTGTGTCATCGTCCCCCTTTCCCCACCAATTTTTTCCCCACATTTTTCTTTTCCACGGTAGATGGTGATTACTCTTAAAACTTAGATAGCTATTATTGTCTACATTCTTAACAGTTGTCTTTGTAGCAAACAGACCCTCATTGTCCCAGTAAAGAATAAGATCCAAGAAATCTATTTGTTCATCTTCAATTCTTGAAGTAAAAGACAAACCCATATCATTAGAATTTAAATAATCTTTAAACAAATTAGCCTCAGTCCTATTGCCTTCACACATGAATATCAGATCATCTATAAATCAACCATAGAACACCAAGCTCGCCCCAAATTCAGACGAATATATATATACCTCTCCTCAAATAGCCCCATAAACAACTTTGCAAAACATGGGACCAACTTGGTGCCCATGGCCGTTTCTTTGATTTGAAGGAAAAATTGTTCCTGGAAAACAAAATAGTTATGTTGGAGGACAAACATAATACTTTCCAAAAGAAAATTCTTTTTGTTTATCAGGCATAAAAATGTCTTTATCTAAATATATTTCAACTCCTAATTGATGTTCAATTTTGGAGTAGAGAGATGACACATTGCAAGTCATCCAAAACAAATTCCTATTGGTCTTATAAAAATCAGATCATTTTGAAATTAAGTCTGCAGAATCTTTTAAATAAGAGGGTAAATTGATTGCCATCTTCTTAAGAAAGTGGTCAATATACTGTGATAAATAGCAAGTTAAATTATCAATCACCGAAATGATTGGTCTACCAGGTGGGTTGACCAGTGATTTATGGATTTTCGGGAGATGGTAATAATAAGCTGTGTTTCGATGATGAGGAGTTAAAAAATCCTTTTCTCTTTTGGTCAGAATACCTTCCAAATATGTCTTGTCCAACAGTGTTACCAATTTACTTAGAAACTGTTGAGTAGGATTAAATGTAAATTTTTTGTAGTATACCTTGTCAAGCAAGATTTTATTTGCCTCATCTTGATAATCATTCCTATTTTGTAGGACTACAAAATTCAATTATCAGATGTTCATAGGTAGTGGGTGAAAATTAGACATGTGCGTTTCATTTTGTTCCGAAACAAAATTCGGACAAATTTGTCAAATTCGGAGCTTCGGATAAATTCGAATTTCCAAATTACTGTAGCAACAAAAATAATGAATAATTCCGAATTAGTTTGGATTTATTCGTTACATTTGAATGGCCATGGACTAATCACAATTGCACAAGTATTGTACAGTATATTAGGTTATATCACTCTGCTAGCTCTGTGTAGGGCACTTATGTTGACTTATATGGGTTACACCTAATATTACAGTACATAATACTAGTCTAATACACAGCACATCCCACCTAACACATACCAAACTTCCGAATTTACTAATCGAATCCAAACTGAATACATCCAAATTTATTCGAATGCGAATGAATCCTAAACAAATACATTCAAAACGAAATTAGAAAATATCTGAATCAATCTGAAATGAACCGAAACTAATTTTTCCGCGGCACACAAGTCTAGTGAAAATCCATAATTCAAGAATAAATTGCAGGGCTACTCTCAGCAGTCAATAGATAGGTTATAGGGTCCACATATAAAATTATCCTGTAGCATCTAAATCTATTACAGTCCATCCAGAGTGGATACAGAGTTACAACGGGTCACCTTTAATGCACATTTATGAACACTGACACTGTCCGTTTACTCGGTCCCATATCTTTTACAATGCCAAGGTCCTCTGGATTGTTTACAGCACTTCAGGGTCCTTGTTGGGTGTTCCACTCACCAGACTGGTTAATAGTTTCAGGATTCTTAGGTACTAACGCCACGCTCACGGAGCTCCAGTGGTTATGGCCAACATAACTTTAAATGTGTTACCCAGCAAGCAGTGTGATTGGGATATTTAGGCCTAAAAAGAAAATATTTTTTTTGTGAGCTTCCATACTGCTGGACTGAAATCCACCCAAGTGTGCAACTAGCCCAACTTCCTCATAAAAAAACTGAGGCAGGAATTCGCAAAGCTCACCTAAACCTCAACTACCAGCATACACTGAACATTTGTTTACAATGAAAGGAACCAACAATAATTATTTTTAATAAATGTGCCAAACAACACACCCGTCCATGACCACACATACAACACATGATCATAATCTATACAACCAGGGTCGTTGATTCAGACTTTGTCCACACCTCTCGGAGGCCTATCTGGTTTCTTCTTGTAAGGCCTTTTTCCACTTGTGTAAGGATAGTGTAGGTCAGTGTAGAACCTCTTGTGTATTGTAAATACACTTTAGGGTTAACAGTCCTGAAGGATCAAAGGATGTGTGTGTTTGCAACAATGTTGAGGTGAGGGCTAGACTTAAAAGTCTACCCCTCTTCCTGCTCCCTGAAGTTCCATCTTTACTGCCTTGGATGTGGATTTGGGGTCTCAGGCTGGTGGCTATGAGGGAACAACTTCCATAGGGTTGCTGGTAGTTGTTTTTAGCTGGGTGAGTTTAAATTGAGCTAACCCATATGCTGATCTGTTATTTAATTGTACATGATATGTTGCTGATTGTCCTACTAGCTCTACCGGGTTGCCCTACTGGGCTGGTGCTATAGATAAACCCTAGCAATGGCAGCATGTGGTGTCTTGGGTGGTAAGGGACAGGATGATAGCAAAGCTCAATGGAGGGGTGCCACTGCCTGGGGTAGGCAGGCCAAAGAGCTCAGGCGTGCCCCTGGCCTCCTTTTGGGTGGAGCAATGAATGCTTTATTGCAAGTTCCCAAATTGGGGGTCCTGACATGCTACTGTATGGGTTATATGGTAGTACTCATTTGCCGCTATCCTTTAAAGTTAGTAAACCTAAAATGTTCAGTCAGTTTAAACTGTTGCCTGGCCACGTCACAACTTTTGCCCTTTAGTATAGTGAGAATTGATCGCCCTTGTACAACTCTCATCATTTATAAATATCTTTTACAATGCCAAGGTCCCACTTGAAACAGAATTATGTTTAGGGAAATGTAGTGGTTTATTTTGTAACAAACACAAATGAACAGATGTTTATAGTCTGTCACTGTACTCAAAACAAAGGCCATAGTCACTTCTTAGCATTAAAGGGATATTAAAATCATTTTTATTGTTGAAATTAAAATTATATTTCAAAATGTAAAATAGTTTTTTCTTTGTTTGTTTTTGTTAGGCTCTTAAATGAAAATACCCTGGATATGCTTATATTAACATGATAATTCTTTAGCTTTGGCATTCTTTAGCTTCAGCATTCCCGAACTTCATTAATTCACATGTCTTATACTTAGATTGTTAAATCAAGTTTTAAAGGGACAGAAAACACCAACATGTTCTTTACTGATTTGGATAGAACATACAATTTTAAACAACTATCCAATTCACTTTTATTATCAAATTTGCTTCATTCTCTTGTTATCATTTGCTGAAGGAACAACATTTCACTACTGTCAGCTAGCTGAACACATCTAGTTAGCCAATCACAAGAGACAAAATGTGCAGGCACCAATCAGCAGCAGCTTCCACTAGTGTAGGATATGTGCATATTCTTTTTCAACAAGGGATACTAAGGCCTAGATTTGGAGTTTGGCGTTAGCCGTGAAAACCAGCGTTAGAGGCTCCTAACGCTGGTTTTAGGCTACCGCCGGTATTTGGAGTCGTGTAGGTAAGGGTCTAACGCTCACTTTTCAGCCGCGACTTTTCCATACCGCAGATCCCCCTACGCCATTTGCGTATCCTATCTTTTCAATGGGATCTTTCTAACGCCGGTATTTAGAGTCGTTTCTGAAGTGAGCGTTAGAGCTCTAACGACAAAACTCCAGCCGCCGAAAAAAAGCAGGAGTTAAGAGCTTTCTGGGCTAACGCCGGTTCATAAAGCTCTTAACTACTGTACCCTAAAGTACACTAACACCCATAAACTACCTATGTACCCCTAAACTGAGGTCCCCCCACATCGCCGCAACTCGATAAAAAATATTTAACCCCTAATCTGCCGACCGCCACCTACGTTATCCTTATGTACCCCTAATCTGCTGCCCCTAACACCGCCGACCCCTGTATTATATTTATTAACCCCTAACCTGCCCCCCTCAACGTCGCCGACACCTGCCTACACTTATTAACCCCTAATCTGCCGAGCGGACCTGAGCGCTACTATAATAAAGTTATTAACCCCTAATCCGCCTCACTAACCCTATCATAAATAGTATTAACCCCTAATCTGCCCTCCCTAACATCGCCGACACCTAACTTCAATTATTAACCCCTAATCTGCCAACCGGAGCTCACCGCTATTCTAATAAATGTATTAGCCCCTAAAGCTAAGTCTAACCCTAACACTAACACCCCCCTAACTTAAATATAATTTAAATCTAACGAAATTAATTAACTCTTATTAAATAAATTATTCCTATTTAAAGCTAAATACTTACCTGTAAAATAAACCCTAATATAGCTACAATATAAATTATAATTATATTATAGCTATTTTGGGATTTATATTTATTTTACAGGCAACTTTGTAATTATTTTAACTAGGTACAATAGCTATTAAATAGTTAAGAACTATTTAATAGTTACCTAGTTAAAATAATAACAAAATTACCTGTAAAATAAGTCCTAACCTAAGTTATAATTAAACCTAACACTACCCTATCAATAAATTAATTAAATAAAATACCTACAATTACCTACAATAAAACCTAACACTACACTATCAATAAATAAATTAAATACAATTTCTACAAATAACTACAATTACATAAACTAACTAAAGTACAAAAAATAAAAAAGAACTAAGTTACAAAAAATAAAAAAATATTTACAAACATAAGAAAAATATTACAACAATTTTAAACTAATTACACCTACTCTAAGCCCCCTAATAAAATAACAAAGACCCCCAAAATAAAAAAATGCCCTACCCTATTCTAAATTAATAAATTTAAAAGCTCTTTTACCTTACCAGCCCTGAACAGGGCCCTTTGCGGGGCATGCCCCAAGAAAATCAGCTCTTTTGCCTGTAAAAATAAACATACAATACCCCCCCCCCAACATTACAACCCACCACCCACATACCCCTAATCTAACCCAAACCCCCCTTAAATAAACCTAACACTAAGCCCCTGAAGATATTCCTACCTTGTCTTCACCTCACCGGGTATCACCGATCGGTCCTGGCTCCGATATCTTCATCCAACCCAAGCGGGGGCTAGACATCCACTGAAGAAGTCCAGAAGAGGGTCCAAAGTCTTCCTCCTATCCGGCAAGAAGAGGACATCCGGACCGGCAAACATCTTCATCCAAGCGGCATCTTCGATCTTCTTCCATCCGGTGCGGAGCGGGTCCATGTTGAAGCAGCCGACGCGGATCCATCCTCTTCTTCCGGCGTCTCCCAACGAATGACGGTTCCTTTAAGGGACGTCATCCAAGATGGCGTCCCTCGAATTCCGATTGGCTGATAGGATTCTAAGGTAGGAATTAAGGTAGGAATATTCGGAATTAAGGTAGGAATATTCTGATTGGCTGATGGAATCAGCCAATCAGAATCAAGTTCAATCCGATTGGCTGATCCAATCAGCCAATCAGATTGAGCTCGCATTCTATTGGCTGATCGGAACAGCCAATAGAATGCGAGCTCAATCTGATTGGCTGATCGGATCAGCCAATCGGATTGAACTTGATTCTGATTGGCTGATTCCATCAGCCAATCAGAATATTCCTACCTTAATTCCGATTGGCTGATAGAATCCTATCAGCCAATCGGAATTCGAGGGACACCATCTTGGATGACGTCCCTTAAAGGAACCGTCATTCATCGGGAGACGCCGGAAGAAGAGGATGGATCCGCGTCGGCTGCTTCAACATGGACCCGCTCCGCACCGGATGGAAGAAGATCGAAGATGCCGCTTGGATGAAGATGTTTGCCAGTCCGGATGTCCTCTTCTTGCCGGATAGGAGGAAGACTTTGGACCCTCTTCTGGACTTCTTCAGTGGATGTCTAGCCCCCGCTTGGGTTGGATGAAGATATCGGAGCCAGGACCGATCGGTGATACCCGGTGAGGTGAAGACAAGGTAGGAAGATCTTCAGGGGCTTAGTGTTAGGTTTATTTAAGGGGGGTTTGGGTTAGATTAGGGGTATGTGGGTGGTGGGTTGTAATGTTGGGGGGGGTATTGTATTTTTTTTTTTACAGGCAAAAGAGCTGATTTTCTTGGGGCATGCCCCGCAAAGGGCCCTGTTCAGGGCTGGTAAGGTAAAAGAGCTTTTAAATTTATAAATTTAGAATAGGGTAGGGCATTTTTTTATTTTGGGGGTCTTTGTTATTTTATTAGGGGGCTTAGAGTAGGTGTAATTAGTTTAAAATTGTTGTAATATTTTTCTTATGTTTGTAAATATTTTTTTATTTTTTGTAACTTAGTTCTTTTTTATTTTTTGTACTTTAGTTAGTTTATGTAATTGTAGTTATTTGTAGAAATTGTATTTAATTTATTTATTGATAGTGTAGTGTTAGGTTTTATTGTAGGTATTTTATTTAATTAATTTATTGATAGGGTAGTGTTAGGTTTAATTATAACTTAGGTTAGGACTTATTTTACAGGTAATTTTGTTATTATTTTAACTAGGTACCTATTAAATAGTTCTTAACTATTTAATAGCTATTGTACCTAGTTAAAATAATTACAAAGTTGCCTGTAAAATAAATATAAATCCTAAAATAGCTATAATATAATTATAATTTATATTGTAGCTATATTAGGGTTTATTTTACAGGTAAGTATTTAGCTTTAAATAGGAATAATTTATTTAATAAGAGTTAATTAATTTCGTTAGATTTAAATTATATTTAACTTAGGGGGGTGTTAGTGTTAGGGTTAGACTTAGCTTTAGGGGTTAATCCATTTATTAGAATAGCGGTGAGCTCCGGTCGGCAGATTAGGGGTTAATAATTGAAGTTAGGTGTCGGCGATGTTAGGGAGGGCAGATTAGGGGTTAATACTATTTTTGATAGGGTTAGTGAGGCGGATTAGGGGTTAATAACTTTAATATAGTAGCGCTCAGGTCCGCTCGGCAGATTAGGGGTTAATAAGTGTAGGCAGGTGTCGGCGACGTTGAGGGGGGCAGATTAGGGGTTAATAATTATAATATAGGGGTCGGCGGTGTTAGGGGCAGCAGATTAGGGGTACATAAGGATAACGTAGGTGGCGGCGCTTTGCGGTCGGCAGATTAGGGGTTAATTATTGTAAGTAGCTGGCGGCGACGTTGTGGGGGGCAGGTTAGGGGTTAATAAATATAATATAGGGGTCGGCGGTGTTAGGGGCAGCAGATTAGGGGTACATAGGGATAATGTAAGTTGCGGCGGTTTACGGAGCGGAAGATTAGGGGTTAATAATATAATGCAGGGGTCAGCGATAGCGGGGGCGGCAGAATAGGGGTTAATAAGTGTAAGGTTAGGGGTGTTTAGACTCGGGGTTCATGTTAGGGTGTTAGGTGCAGACGTAGGAAGTGTTTCCCCATAGGAAACAATGGGGCTGCGTTAGGAGCTGAACGCAGCTTTTTTGCAGGTGTTAGGGTTTTTTTCAGCTCAAACAGCCCCATTGTTTCCTATGGGAGAATCATGCACGAGCACGTTTTTGAGGCTGGCCGCGTCCGTAAGCAACTCTGGTATCGAGAATTGCATTTGCGGTAAAAATGCTCTACGCTCCTTTTTTGGAGCCTAACGCAGCATTTTTTTGAACTCTCGATACCAGAGTTATTTTATGGTGCGGCCAGAAAAAAGCCCGCGTAGCGTTAACAACCCATCTACCGCCAAACTCCAAATCTAGGCCTAAGAGAACAAAGCACATTTGAAAATAGAAGTGAATTTAAAAGTGTCTTACAATCACATGCTCTATCTGAGTCATGCAAGTGTAATTTTGACTTTACTATCTCTTTAAGCTGCAAATTACTTTTTTGTTTCGGAAAACAGTTAATCACAGCTCTGAGATCGTGGTGAGGATTGAAGCATTAACGGCAATTGAGCTAGTGCAATCGCAATTTCACTCAACTTGCAATATCAGCACAATTAAAAAGGCTCGCGAAAAGACAATATCGCTTGCGCAGAACAGTTTGCGCCACGCCTGTAATCTAGCCCAAAATGTTTAGTTATGGGTAGTAAAACAACTTTGCAATATAATTTCATTATTTATCTTGTTCCCCATTCTATGTCATTTAGCTCTGAAAAAAGAGGAATTTTCTATTTTTTTGAGAGTTGCACCCTTTTGACTTCTCAAGGCTAAATCTGCTACATATCTTTCCCTAATTGGATTTAACTGATAACAACTTTAAAACAATAAACTTTATATTAACTTAATGACCATGACCAAGCACAGATTGTCTCCTCCAAATAGGTTTAATGGAGTTTGGCTTTTTTTAAAAAAATGTAGCAAACAAGGTGTTAATGTGTTTTAAAAATCTTTAGACTCAGTTGATATGTTATTCTTTGGCTAGATAACTTACAAGGTGTTTACTGTCTATTTAAAAGTATTTAAAGGGATATGAAACCCAATTTTTCTCTTTCATGATTCAGATAAAGCTAAATGTAGCCATCAATCACCAAGCGCTACCCAGTATTCTGAACCAAAAAAGTGCCTGCTCTCCAGCTTACATTCCTGCTTTTTCTAATAAAGATACCAAAAGAATGAAGAAAATATGATAATAGCAGTAAAAAGAAAGTTGCCTAAAATTGCATGCTCTATCTTAAAGGGATAGGAAAGTTGAAATGAAACTCACATGATTCAGATAGAGCATGTCATTTTAAGTGAGATGATATTGGAGTCTTACAATCCTAGGAGCTGCGCTAGTGTAGTGAGAGAAATGGTGATGGGCACAGTCCGGTCGCACTCGTGATTAAATCCGTAGAGATAGAATCCTGTAGAGACAAGAAAATGGAAGAGGCGCCACATAGGGTAATAACGTTGAGGACAAGACTGCCTGTGGATAAGGATCCCCCCTCCAGAGAGCTACTTAAAAAAGCGGCGGCACAACCGGAGTGCCTTGCGAGACGATACGGGACCAAAGAGTCACCCGAAAGATGAGGCCAGCAACGTTCAAATACAACGGGCCAGGAGAGATCAAATATTACAGGCCAATAATAGTACGAAGCAAGTAGCATTATTAAAAAGTGTGAACTTTATTAAACATACTAGAGTAACAGCAACATGTTTCTCAGCATATAAAATTGCAGTTTCATCAAGTTGTAAGTTAAGAAGGGACTACTTGCTCTATAAATAAAACTTTTGAACCAATCATCTCATAGAGGCCTATTTATCAAGCCGTCAACCGCAAATATGCTGGAATTCCGCAGCGTAATTGTGGCGAGCCTGATTCGCCTCATTTATCAAAGCCTACAGACCGGCAAAAGTTGAAATTTGTCAAGTAACATACGATCCGCCGGTCTCAACCCGACACAGATCGATGCTTACGTCATCACAGATGTTCCAAATACAAATTCGGCACTATCTGACAACTTTTGCAAGTTATCAAACCTCTAACCGCCACTATTCCGGCCCAGCGTACCTGGTTTTCAATCAGCCACCCTGGAGGCCGCGAATGCCATAGGAATCAATGGGGGTCTGAAAGCAGCGAAAGCTCATGTTCGCTGCTGCCCAATATCCCATTGATTTCTATGGTAGAAACCAGTAAAGTTTACACCTAACACCCTAACATAACCCCAGAGTCTAAATACTCCTAATCTACCGCAACAACATCGCCTTCACCTACATAATGTTATTAACCCCTATCCCGCCGCTCCCGGACCCCCCCGCCACTAAAAAAATATATTAACCCCTATCCCGCCGCTCCTGGACATCGCCGCAACTAAATTAATATATTAACCCCCCTATCCCGCTGCTCCCGGACATTGTCTCAACTAAATAAATATATTAACCCCTATCCCGCCGCTCCCGGACATCGCCGCAACCAAATAAATGTATTAACCCTTATCCCGCCACTCCCGAAGCCCATCACAACTAAATAAAGTTATTAACCCCTATCCCTCCACTCCCGGAGCCCACGGCAACTAAATAAAGTTATTAACCCCTATCCCGCCGCTCCTGGAGCCCACCGCAACTAAATAAATGTATTAACCCCTAAACCCCTTGCCTCCCACCATCACTACTAGTGATGTCGCGAACCTAAAAACCATTGACTTCAATAGGCCGGCGAACTTTAAAACCCACAGGGACTCTTTCTGGCCACAATAGTGATGGAAAAGTTGTTTCAAGGGGACTAACACCTGGACTGTGGCATGCCGGAGGGGGATCCATGGCAAAACTCCCACAGAAAATTACATAGCTGATGCAGAGTCTGGTTTTAAGCCATAAAGGGGCTAAATCACCTAACATTCCTAAATTGTTTGGAATAACGTGCTTTAAAACATCAGGTATGATGTTGTATCGATCAGGTAGTGTAAGGGTTACGCCCGCTTCACAGTGACAGACCAAACTCACCGTGTAACGCACTGCAAACAACCGCAAACAGTCCATTTGCACAACCACGAGATAGATAGATTTGATAGATAGATACATAGGCCTAGATTTGGAGTTTGGCGGTAGATGGGTTGTTAACGCTACGCAGGCTTTTTTCTGGCCGCACCATAAAATTAACTCTGGTATCGAGAGTCCAAAAAAATGCTGCGTTAGGCTCCAAAAAAGGAGCGTAGAGCATTTTTACCGCAAATGCAACTCTCGATACCAGAGTTGCTTACGGACGCGGCCAGCCTCAAAAACGTGCTCATGCACGATTCCCCCATAGGAAACAATGGGGCTGTTTGAGCTGAAAAAAAACCTAACACCTGCAAAAAAGCCGCGTTCAGCTCCTAACGCAGCCCCATTGTTTCCTATGGGGAAACACTTCCTAAGTCTGCACCTAACACTCTAACATGTACCCCGAGTCTAAACACCCCTAACCTTACACTTATTAACCCCTAATCTGCCACCCCGCTATCGCTGACCCCTGCATATTATTATTAACCCCTAATCTGCCGCTCCGTAAACCGCCGCAACTTACATTATCCCTATGTACCCCTAATCTGCTGCCCCTAACACCGCCGACCCCTATATTATATTTATTAACCCCTAATCTGCCCCCCACAACGTCGCCTCCACCTGCCTACACTTATTAACCCCTAATCTGCCGAGCGGACCGCACCGCTACTATAATAAATGTATTAACCCCTAATCCGCCTCACTAACCCTATCATAAATAGTATTAACCCCTAATCTGCCCTCCCTAACATCGCCGACACCTAACTTCAATTATTAACCCCTAATCTGACGACCGGAGCTCACCGCTACTATAATAAATGTATTAACCCCTAAAGCTAAGTCTAACCCTAACACTAACACCCCCCTAACTTAAATATAATTTACATCTAGCGAAATTAATTAACTATTCTTAAATAAATTATTCCTATTTAAAGCAAAATACTTACCTGTAAAATAAATCCTAATATAGCTACAATATAAATTATAATTACATTGTAGCTATTTTAGGATTAATATTTATTTTACAGGCAACTTTGTAATTATTTTAACCAGGTACAATAGCTATTAAATAGTTAAGAACTATTTAATAGCTACCTAGTTAAAATAATAACAAAATTACCTGTAAAATAAATCCTAACCTAAATTATAATTAAACCTAACACTACCCTATCAATTAATTAATTAAATAAAATACCTACAATTACCTACAATAAAACCTAACACTACACTATCAATAAATAAATTAAATACAATTCCTACAAATAACTACAATTACATAAACTAACTAAAGTACAAAAAATAAAAAATAACTAAGTTACAAAAAATAAAAAAATATTTACAAACATAAGAAAAATATTACAACAATTTTAAACTAATTACACCTACTCTAAGCCCCCTAATAAAATAACAAAGACCCCCAAAATAAAAAAATGCCCTACCCTATTCTAAATTAATAAAGTTAAAAGCTCTTTTACCTTACCAGCCCTGAACAGGGCCCTTTGCGGAGCATGCCCCAAGAAAATCAGCTCTTTTGCCTGTAAAAAAAAACATACAATACCCCCCCCAACATTACAACCCACCACCCACATACCCCTAATCTAACCCAAACCCCCCTTAAATAAACCTAACACTAAGCCCCTGAAGATCTTCCTACCTTGTCTTCACCTCAACAGGTATCACCGATCCGTCCTATCCGGCAAGAAGAGGACATCCGGACCGGCAAACATCTTCATCCAAGCAGCATCTTCTATCTTCTTCCATCCGGTGCGGAGCGGGTCCATCTTGAAGCAGCCGACGCGGATCCATCCTCTTCTTTCGGCGTCTCCCGACGAATGACGGTTCCTTTAAGGGACGTCATCCAAGAAATGGGTAGGAATATTCTGATTGGCTGATGGAATCAGCCAATCAGAATCAAGTTCAATCCGATTGGCTGATCCAATCAGCCAATCAGATTGAGCTCGCATTCTATTGGCTGTTCCGATTAGGCGGTAGCCTAAAACCAGCGTTAGGAGCCTCTAACGCTGGTTTTCACGGCTACCGCCAAACTCTAAATCTAGGCCATAGATTACATAGATCAATAGATGCAATATACATATGATAGATACAAATTACATAGATCAATAGATGCAATATACATTTGATAGATACGAATTACATAGATCAATAAATGCAATATACATTTGATAGATACGAATTACATAGATCAATAGATGCAATATACATTTGATAGATACAAATTACATAGATCAATAGATGCAATATACATTTGATAGATACGAATTACATAGATCAAAAGATGCAATATACATTTGATAGATACGAATTACATAGATCAATAGATGCAATATACATTTGATAGATACGAATTACATAGATCAATAGATGCAATATACATTTGATAAATACGAATTACATAGATCAATAGATGCAATATAGATTTGATAGATACGATTTACATAGATCAATAGATGCAATATACATTTGATATATACGAATAACATAGATCAATAGATGCAATATACAGGAAGTGCAGAATTATTAGGCAAATGAGTATTTTGACCACATCATCCTCTTTATGCATGTTGTCTTACTCCAAGCTGTATAGGCTCGAAAGCCTACTACCAATTAAGCATATTAGGTGATGTGCATCTCTGTAATGAGAAGGGGTGTGGTCTAATGACATCAACACCCTATATCAGGTGTGCATAATTATTAGGCAACTTCCTTTCCTTTGGCAAAATGGGTCAAAAGAAGGACTTGACAGGCTCAGAAAAGTCAAAAATAGTGAGATATCTTGCAGAGGGATGCAGCACTCTTAAAATTGCAAAGCTTCTGAAGCGTGATCATCGAACAATCAAGCGTTTCATTCAAAATAGTCAACAAGGTCGCAAGAAGCGTGTGGAAAAACCAAGGCGCAAAATAACTGCCCATGAACTGAGAAAAGTCAAGCGTGCAGCTGCCAAGATGCCACTTGCCACCAGTTTGGCCATATTTCAGAGCTGCAACATCACTGGAGTGCCCAAAAGCACACGGTGTGCAATACTCAGAGACATGGCCAAGGTAAGAAAGGCTGAAAGACGACCACCACTGAACAAGACACACAAGCTGAAACGTCAAGACTGGGCCAAGAAATATCTCAAGACTGATTTTTCTAAGGTTTTATGGACTGATGAAATGAGAGTGAGTCTTGATGGGCCAGATGGATGGGCCCGTGGCTGGATTGGTAAAGGGCAGAGAGCTCCAGTCCGACTCAGACGCCAGCAAGGTGGAGGTGGAGTACTGGTTTGGGCTGGTATCATCAAAGATGAGCTTGTGGGGCCTTTTCGGGTTGAGGATGGAGTCAAGCTCAACTCCCAGTCCTAGTGCCAGTTTCTGGAAGACAGCTTCTTCAAGCAGTGGTACAGGAAGAAGTCTGCATCCTTCAAGAAAAACATGATTTTTCATGCAGGACAATGCTCCATCACACGCGTCCAAGTACTCCACAGCGTGGCTGGCAAGAAAGGGTATAAAAGAAGAAAATCTAATGACATGGCCTCCTTGTTCACCTGATCTGAACCCCATTGAGAACCTGTGGTCCATCATCAAATGTGAGATTTACAAGGAGGGAAAACAGTACACCTCTCTGAAGAGTGTCTGGGAGGCTGTGGTTGCTGCTGCACGCAATATTGATGGTGAACAGATCAAAACACTGACAGAATCCATGGATGGCAGGCTTTTGAGTGTCCTTGCAAAGAAAGGTGGCTATATTTGTCACTGATTTGTTTTTGTTTTGTTTTTGAATGTCAGAAATGTATATTTGTGAATGTTGAGATGTTATATTGGTTTCACTGGTAAAAATAAATAATTGAAATGGGTATATATTTATTTTTTGTTAAGTTGCCTAATAATTATGCACAGTAATAGTCACCTGCACACACAGATATCCCCCTAAAATAGCTATAACTAAAAACAAACTAAAAACTACTTCCAAAACTATTCAGCTTTGATATTAATGAGTTTTTTGGGTTCATTGAGAACATGGTTGTTGTTCAATAATAAAATTAATCCTCAAAAATACAACTTGCCTAATAATTCTGCACTCCCTGTACATTTGATAGATACGATTAATAGTTACATAGATTTGATAGATAAATAGATAGATTTGATAGATATATTAACTATAACTATAAATATAACTAAAATTAAATAACACTAGCAGACTGATGTAAAAGTTTTTTTTTTAAAAAATTTACACTAATGTTACAACAGATATGTGTGGTGGCACTGAGGAAGTAGGCACAGTATATGCTGTGAGCCTTACACACAGGCTGGTACTAGTGGCAGGCTGGCCTGGCAACTAAAATTAAAAAACACTAGCAGACTGATGAAAAAGTTTTTTTTAAAAAAATTACACTAATGTTACAACAGATATGAGTGGTGGCACTGAGGATGAAAGTAGGCACAGTATATGCTGTGAGCCTGACACACAGGCTGGCACTAGTGGCAGGCTGGCCTGGCAACTAAAATTAAATAACACTAGCAGACTGATGTAAAAGTTTTTTTTTAAAAAATTTACACTAATGTTACAACAGATATGAGTGGTGGCACTGAGGATGGAAGTAGGCACAGTAAATGCTGTGAGCCTGACACACAGGCTGGCACTAGTGGCAGGCTGGCCTGGTAACTAAAATTAAATAACACTAGCAGACTGATGTAAAAGTTTTTTTAAAAAAAATTACACTAATGTTACACCAGATATGAGTGGTGGCACTGAGGCTGGCAGTGGCAGGCTGGCCTGGCAACTGAAATTAGATTACACTAGCAGACTGATGTAAAAAAAATTTTTAAAAAATGTACACTACTGTTACACCAGATATGAGTGGTGGCACAGAGCAATTAGGCACAGTATATGCTGTGAGCCTGATACACAGGCCTGTTGGCAACTGAAATTAGATTACACTAGCAAACTGATGTAAAAGATTTTTTTTTTAATTTACAGTAATGTTACACCAGATATGAGTGGTGGCAGTGAGCAAGTAGGCACAGTATATGCTGTGAGCCTCACACACAGGCTGAGAGGCAGGCAAATGCAATTAGATTACAAAAAAAAGACTGAAGTTCTAGCCCTAAAAGGGGCTTTTTGGGGTGCTGTCCTTACAGCAGAGATCAGATGAGTCCTTCAGGACTGTAGTGGACACTGAAAACACTAGCCTAGCTATCAATTTCCCTATAAAATCAGCAGCAGCAGCACTATCACTCCTCTCACTAAGAATGCAGGATCAGAATGAATCTAAAATGGCTGCTGCCCAGGAGCTGGGAGGGTCTGGGAGGGAGTGTCTGCTGCTGATTGGCTGAAATGTGTCTGCAGACTGTGAGATACAGGGTCAAAGTTTACTCAATGATGACGAATAGGGGGCGGATCGAACATCGCATATGTTTGCCCGCCGCGGCGAACGCGAACAAGCTAAGATCGCCAGGAACTGTCCTCCAGCGAACTGTTCGCGACATCACTAATCACTACCACTTACTAAACCTATTAACCCCTAAACCGCCAGCCCCCCACATTGCCATAAACTAAATTAAGCTATTAACCCCTAAACCTAACAACCCACTAACTTTATATTAAATATTAACTCATCCCTATCTTATAATACATTTAAACATACCCCCAACAATAAAACCCACCACCCACACAACCAACCCCCCCAAATAAAAACCTATCTAAAAAACCTAAGCTCCCCATTGCCCTGAAAAGGGCATTTGGATGGGCATTGCCCTTAAAAGGGCATTTAGCTCTTTTTCAGCCCAAATCCCTAATCTAAAATTAAAACCCACCCAATAAACCCTTAAAAAAACCTAACACTAACCCCTGAAGATCCACTTACAGTTTTTGAAGACCCGACATCTATCCTCAATGAAGCGGCAGAATTCCTCAGCAAAGCCGGCAGAAGTCTTCATCCAAGCGAGCCAAAGTCTTCATTCAAGCCGGCAGAAGTCTTCATCCAGACAAAATCTTCTATCTTCATCCATCCAGCGCGGAGCGGCTACACCTTCAAGACATCCGGCACAGAGCATCCTCTTCTTCCGACGTCTTCTGAGCAATGAAGTTTCCCTTAAAATGATGTCATCCAAGATGGCGTCCCTTAGATTCCGATTGGCTGATAGAATTCTATTAGCCAATAGGAATTAAGGTGGAAAAAATCCTATTGGCTGTTGCAATCAGCCAATAGGATTGAACTTTCATCCTATTGGCTGATCCAATCAGCCAATAGGATTGAGCTTGCATTCTATTGGCTGATTGTTCAGAAGACATCGGAAGAAGAGGATGCTCCGCGCCGGATGTCTTGAAGATGGAGCCGCTCTGCGGTTTATTTGGGTGGGTTTTAATTTTAGATTAGGGGTTTGGGCTGAAAAAGAGCTAAATGCCCTTTTAAGGGCAATGCCCATCCAAATGCCCTTTTCAGGGCAATTGGGAACTTAGGTTTTTTTAGATAGGTTTTTATTTGGGGGGGTTGGTTGTGTGGGTGGTGGGTTTTACTGTTGGGTGGTATTTGTATTTTTATTTAAAGGTAAAAGAGCCGATTTCTTTGGGGCAATGCTCCGCAAAAGGCCCTTTTAAGGGCCATTGGTAGTTTATTGTAGGCTAGAGGTTTTTTTTTTTTTGGGGGGGGGGGGGGCTTTTTTATTTTCATAGGGCTCTTAGATTAGGTGTAATTAGTTTAAATATTTGATCATTTATTTTTTATTTTGTGTAACAGTGTTTTTTATTTTTTGTAACTTAGTTGTTAGTTCTTTGTAACTTAGTATTATTTAATAGTAGATTTAAAAATTTGAGTAGGGTTAGGTGTTTAAATATGTAATATAGTTAATTTAATTGTTAGTTTAATGTAATTGTAGTATAATAGTTAGGGTAGATTAATTATTAGTTTAATATAGTTTAATGTAATTTTAGGATAATAGTTAGGGTAGGTTAATTAATAGTTTAATATAGTTTCATGTAATTTTAGGATAATAGTTAGGGTAGGTTAATTAATAGTTTAATATAGTTTAATTTAATTCTAAAGGTTTAAATTTATTATAAGATAGGGATTTGCTGAGGAATTCTGCCGCTTCATTGAGGATGGATGTCGGGTCTTCAAAAACTGTAAGTGGATCTTCAGGGGTTAGTGTTAGGTTTTTTTAAGGGTTTATTGGGTGGGTTTTAATTTTAGATTAGGGGTTTGGGCTGAAAAAGAGCTAAATGCCCTTTTAAGGGCAATGCCCATCCAAATGCCCTTTTCAGGGCAATAGGGAGCTTAGGTTTTTTAGATAGGTTTTTATTTGGGGGGGTTGGTTGTGTGGGTGGTGGTTTTTATTGTTGGGGGGTATTTGTATTTTTATTTAAAGGTGAAAGAGCTGGTTTCTTTGGGGCAATGCCCCACAAAAGGCCCTTTTAAGGGTCATTGGTAGTTTATTGTAGGCTAGAGAGGAGATCTACATTGGAGATAAGAAGGCGCCAAACATAGGGTGATATCGTCGCTACACAGCTATACGCTAAGGTGGATGTCAGAATACTTACAAACAAGGCGGCACTACGATGTGCCTAGTTGCGCAGACCAGGACCTCAAAAGTCGCCCGGAAGACCAAACACTGGCGTACGGCAAACCTCCGGCGATCACGTGGTTCGTCTGGCCAATCGCGGTCCAGTGGATACACACACCTTCTTCCGTAGGAGACCAAGTATTCTGCAGTACTGATAGGCAGGAAGTCCCAAAACACTACGGACACTAGAAGTAATTGTGTGATGTTGTAAGGGATAAAAGGAGAATCACTCCAGCGGGGTACTATAAAAACAAGTTTATTAAAATGTTCTTAAAATCAGCAACGCGTTTCTCGGCTACACAGAGCCTTTTCATCAGGCTGTAATGTAATTGGAGGGTATTTGTATTTTTATTTAAAGGTAAAAGAGCTGATTTCTTTGGGGCAATGCCCCACAAAAGGCCCTTTTAAGGGTCATTGGTAGTTTATTGTAGGCTAGGGTTTTTTTATTTTGGGGGGGCTCTTAGATTGGGTGTAATTAGTTTAAATTTTTGATAGTTTATTTTTTATTTTGTGTAACTTAGTGTTTTTTATTTTTTGTAACTTAGTGTTATTTATTTTTTGTAACTTAGTAATATTTAATAGTAATAATTTGAGTAGGGTTAGGTGTAATATGTAATATATGTAATATAGTTTAATGTAATTTTAGTATAATAAGTAGGGTATATTAATTATTAGTTTAATATAGTTTAATTTAATTTTAGGATAAAAGTTAGGGTAGGTTAATTAATAGTTTAATATAGTTTAATGTAATTTTAGGATAATAGTTAGGGTAGGTAAATTAATAGTTTAATATAGTTTAATTTAATTCTACAGGTATGTTTAAATGTATTATAAGATAGGGATGAGTTAATATTTAATATAAAGTTAGCGGGTTGTTAGGTTTAGGGGTTAATAGCTTAATTTAGTTTATGGCAATTTGGGGGGCTGGCGGTTTAGGGGTTAATAGGTTTAGTAAGTGGTAGTGATGTGGGAGGCCAGAGGTTTAGGGGTTAATACATATTTTTAGTTGCAGAGGGCTCCGGGAACGGCAGGGCAGGGGTTAATAACTTTATTAGAGTTGTGGTGGGCTCCGGGAGCGGTGGGATAGGGGTTAATAATTTTATTAGAGTTGCGGTGGGCTCCGGTAGCGGCAGGATAGGAGTTAATAACTTTATTTAGTTGCGGAGGGGTCCGGGAGTGGCGGGATAGGGGTTAATAACTTTATTAGAGTTGCGGTGGGCTCCGGGAGCGGAGGGATAGGGGTTATTTCCTTTATTAGAGTTGCGGTGGGCTCCAGGAGCAGCGGGATGGGGGTTAATAATTTTATTTAGTTGCGGCGGGGTCCGGGAGTGGTGGGATAGGGGTTAAACATTTTAGTATAGTGGCGGTGTTTAGTGACAGGGTATAAATAAAGTTGGTAAAAAGCCGAATAGCAGCGAGATCCATGACTGTTAGTTAACAACAGTCCGCTGCTCATTGCCCCGTACTTAGTGCGCGGCTTTTTGACAGCTTTTTTGATAAATAAGGAGAGCGTATTCAGGTCTGCAGCCGCAATGTTAGGCAAGCGTATTGGTGCCGGCGAATGCAGCATAGTTGACGGCTTGATAAGTAGGCCTCCTAGTGTCAATAAACACTTTATTTCATACGTCATAACAAATGGTGACTTTAAACTGAATACTCACGTAAATAACGAAATAAAAACGAGAACAGTGTGTGTGTGAAGTGACACCCTAACTATGACGGAACAAACTAGGAATATAATACATAATGTTAAATATATATTAACAAAACAAATTAAAAATACATCAAAAGAATTAATATAATCACAATAGGTAGTTAGTCTGATAAGTAAATCTGTTGTTAGTCTGGTAAGTAAATCTGTTGTTAGTCTGTTAAGTAAATCTGTGGTTAGTCTGATAAGTAAATCTGTTGTTAGTCTGATAAGTAAATCTGTTGTTTTCTCATAATCTAGCAGGATATAGCAAAGCAAATGCCCTTCTCCTATGAGTGTAGTAGAATGCAGTTCTCACGGATTCCATATCTTCGTTTATTTTGTGTCACTTAAACCTGTGAACCAGCTTGGAGTGAAATCCTAGTTACAGTTATGATTGTCTTATATGTGTGCGCCTGTGTGCAAACACTGGCTTAATATCTACCAAATGACAACGGTTTTAGTAGTATTTGTATTTCTATGTCTATGTTTATATAAAGAAATGTATAGAAAAAAACGTTGTTTAGTTTTTAAAGAATTTTCATAGAATAATATCTTAAAATTATTAAGTTCTAATTCAAAAATAAAAATAAAAAATAATAATAAAAAAATATACAAAGATTATTGGTTAAAAATAATATTCTTTTATTAGAATCAATATAAAACAGTCAGTCGAAATTGCTTAATCTTAAAGTGGTTATGTGAGAAAGTTGGTACCAACCAATTGTATTGAGGTGTAGCTAAAATTAGTATATGATATATGTGTGTAAAAACAGTGTATAAAATTAGCAAGTCCAGTTTATACCTTGGTAGGTATTTAAAAATACTTTTTGTAAAAGATTTGGCTTTTTGCTCATAAAATGCACCAAAGGTAGAAAATAAGGTATAATTGGTAGAAATACAGTTGTTAGAGATCGTTTTTGAAGACAACTATTGACACCTGGTTCAACAATAGGTGTTTATTTTCAGCCTTTTTGAAAAAAGCCTTTTTGTGATATGACCAAAAGATTTAGGCTAGGTGTTTTAGCCGTTTTCTGTATGTCACAGTAATTATATCACAATAGTTATTGAACACTTAGCTTGTCTTTTGCGATATTATTATCAACAGACTTTGAATAAGGTACCTTATTTGCAGTTCCAAGTCATATAAGAAGGTTCTTGCGTGTCCAAATGAGGTATAGATGAGAAACTTTCTTTGTCCTTTCAAAGTTTCTAGGAGCGCTTGTTGCAGCGTGTATGTCTCCTGTGAAAGTTGCCTCTGTCACTTCCGTGTCCGGTCTTGACACGCCCACCAAATGCGAGATTGACAGATAGGTAAAGAGCAGGGTTTCTCCAGTGCAGCGTAAGCAGTCTGTATCCAAGGTGATCAGTAAGCAGTCTGTATCCAAAGCAACGCGTTTCAGCTCCAAAGAGCCTTTCTCAAGCTTCTGTCAGACCTGCTTAGAATCTTATCTTTTATACCTTTGTTCCTGATTGAGTAAATTGTTTAATTGTTTTATTGAAGCATTATCAAAGCCAATATCATTTCTGTGTGTGGTTTCCAATATGCTTAAAAGCCACTGTAGATTATTCATGTATTCTTATTTGAAAAAAAATATATAAACAACTAAATAAATAATTTTAGTAAAAAACTGGAATAGTTCTCTTTTTTTCCTTTGTTGAAAAGATATTTTTTATATTTATATTGGTACTATACTGTGTGTGGTTTCAATATGTTTAAAAGCCACTTTAGATTAAATAAATAATTATAGTGAAAACTGGAATAGAATCGGTTGGCTTAGTTCTCTTTTTTCCTTTGTTGAAAAAATATTTTTACATTTTTATATTTCTATTGGTACTTTGCTGGTGTATTTCCAAGTTATTACTGTACATTAAAAAGACTGTACATATCTATATATGACCTGCATCATATGAAAAATAAAAATTAAAAAAAAATTAAAAAAATTTTTTGTGTTAAGATAGAAAAATGATCAGATTTATTTATACACTTTAAAAACGTTTTTTTCTTTGGTAATAGAGGACTAAATAATATATACATATAAAGATGGACATTCTAAGTTTTATAGAACAAACCAATGTGTAATAGATGGGTGAAACAGTCTCAATATAGAGACTGTAGGTATTTATGATTTCTTGTAGTATTGTGTTATGATCTATGTGAAAAAACTTCTCAGTTCAATTTCTAAATTCAGACCTTGTGGGTGAAGAGTGTCTAAATTGTAAACCCTGTGAACCAGCTTGGAGTGAAATCCTAGTTAACCCTTTAAGGACACAGCTTTCAGTTTGCTCAATTGTTTTATGACGGAAAAATTCCGTCATATGTCCTTAAGAGGTTAAAGTTACACAGAAACATTCAAAGTAAAATCTTTATCCTAAATACACTGCTGTATACAAAATCATGCGCTAAACATAGAACAGAAAATTAAAATGTAAATAAAGATAAAAGACAAAATCTGAAGTTTAAATAAATGAAAATACCAAGCACAAAGTGTAAATGCAACTGTTTTATCATGCAGTGCTATACTTTAAATGCAGGGCCCTTCAGCCAAACAATAAAGGCACTTACAGAGGGAAGTTTGCTGTGTGGGTAACATTTGTTGCAAGTGTGTGTGGGTGGTCTACGTAAAAGGACACATGATTCAGATAGAGAGGCCCATTTATCAGAAACAGCAGTTATGAAGCAGCGGTCTAAAGACCCATTGGCCGCGAGTCTGCAGGGGGCGGCATTGCACCAGCAGCTCTTGTGATCTGCTGGTGCAATGCTGAATACGGAGAGCGTATTGCTGTCCGCATTCAGCGATGTCTGTCGGACCTGATCTGCACTGCTGCATCAGGTCTGACAGACATTTGATAATTCCGCCTCAGAGCATGCAATTTTAAGCAACTTTCTAATTTATAATTATGAATTGTTCTTTTGCTATCTTTATTTGAAAAAGCAGGAATGTAAGCAAAGGAGCCAGCCATTTTTAGTTCACCTGGGTAGCACCTGCTGATTAGTGGCTACATTTAGGTGCTGAACAAAAAAAAAAGGCCAGCTCCCTGCTTTTTCAAATAAAGAGAATCAAGAAAAATTTATAATAGGAGTAAATTAGAAAGTTGCTTAATATTGCATACTCACTCTGAACCATGAAAGAAAAAAATGTTTGTTTTTTTGTCCCTTTAACAGTATAAGAAATGTAATCACGTAGGCCCTGGTCTCTTTTTGCTTCCTGGACTTGGGATGATTTTTCCCACCTTCCCTCCCTCCTACTGTGGTTGTGAATCAGAGTTTGCAGCTGCTGCGAGGGCTGCTTTGTAGTTTAGCTGCCACGGGGTTATTCAACATGAGGTGGTACGTCCAAACTTAATTTGCACTCCCTTTGGATAGTCAAGCTATACGACTAGATGGTCCTTAAAGTTTGGAGTAGATTCTAACATCCTAGCAACGCAGTTGGTCTGGGCCCTGACTGCAACAGTGACAGCCATTGAGGAGCAAGCATTGTCCCTAGGTGCGTGCCTGGAGGTGCTCCGTTGGGTGTGAGGTAGGCCGAAGAACTCCTGTAGATGCCTCTGTTTAAGTGGTGTTGTAGCTAGGCTCCAACTATTAGGAGCCAGGGCCACAACCAGCTTAGTAGGGGTTGTAGTATAAGAGCCGATTTCTGCCATCTAAGTACTACCTATAAGGTTAAAATGATCAAATGTTTAATCGGCTATTAAAGTTGACCTATATGGTCTTTACCCAACTTGTTGCGTGTTGTTTATGTGTGTTCTCTAATTTTGATGGTTATGGTCTATTAGTCAGCAACAAACAATATAAGACTTTTTCATATATACAAATTGACAATGGCACTATGAAGGCAAGCTCCTCTGTCCCTTGATTTATAATTCTCAGAGTGTGTAACTAGTGATGTTGCGAATAGTTCACAGGCGAATAGTTTGCGCCGAACATAGCATGTTCGCGTTCGCTGCGGACGGCGAACATATGCGATGTTCGGTCCGCCCCCTATTCCTCATCATTGAGTAAACTTTGACCCTGTACCTCACAGTCAGAAGACACATTCCAGCCAATCAGCAGCAGACCCTCCCTCCCAGACCCTCCCACCTCCTGGACAGTATCCATTTTAGATTAATTTGGAAGCTGCATTCTTAGTGAGAGGAGGGACAGTGTAGCTGTTGAGGATTTAATAAGGAAATAGATAGCTAGGCTAGTGTATTCAGTGTCCACTACAGTCCTGAAGGACTCATCTGATCTCTGCTGTAAGGACAGCACCCCAAAAAGCCCTTTTTTTCCCTGTGTAATCTAATTGCAGATGCCTGCCTGCCAGCGTGTGTGTCAGGCTCACAGCGTATACTGTGCCCACTTGCCCAGTGCCACCACTCATATCTGGTGTAACAGTAGTGTACATTTAAAAAAAACAACACTTTTTTTACTGTGAAATAATAGCAGAGAACTGCCAATACCCAAGATCGCCGCCAATAAGGGGAGGGTTAGAGAGCTGTTTTGGGGGGGATCAGGGAGGTTGGGGGCTAAGGGGGGATGCTAAACCACAGCATATGTAAATATGCTAAAAAATAAAAATAAATTTTTTTTAAAAACCTTTTATTTTAGTACTGGCTGACTTTCTGCCAGTACTTAAGATGGCGGGGACAATTGTGGGGTGGGGGAGGGAAGGGATCTGTTTGGGAGGGATCAGGGGGTCTGATGTGTCAGGTGGGAGGCTGATCTCTACACTAAAGCTAAAATTAACCCTGCAAGCTCCCTACAAACTACCTAATTAACCCCTTCACTGCTAGACATAATACACGTGTAATGCGCAGCAGCATTTAGCGGCCTTCTAATTACCAGAAAGCAACGCCAAAGTCATATATGTCTGCTATTTCTGAACAAAGAGGATCCCAGAGAAGCATTTACAACCATGTGTGCCATAATTGCACAAGCTGTTTATAAATAATTTCAGTGAGAAACCTAAAATTGCGAAAAAAAAATAAAAATTTAAATTTGATCGCATTTGGCGGTGAAATGGTGACATGAAATATACCAAAATGGGCCTAGATCAATACTTTGGGTTGTCTACTACACTACAATTAAGCTAAAATAAACTCTACAAGCTCCCTAATTAACCCCTTCACTGCTGGGCATAAAACACATGTGGTGCGCAGTGGCATTTAGCAACCTTCTAATTACCAAAAAGCAACGCCAAAGCCATATACGTCTGCTATTTCTGAACAAAGGGGATCCCAGAGAAGCATTTACAACCATTTATGCCATAATTGCATAAGTTGTTTGTAAATAATTTCTGTGAGAAACCTAAAGTTTGTGAAAAAGTGAACAATTTTTTTTTTATTTGATCGCATTTGGCGGTGAAATGGTGGCATTAAATATACCAAAATGGGCCTAGATCAATACTTTGGGTTGTTTACTACACTACACTTAAGCTAAAATTAACTCTACAAGCTGCCTACATGTTCCCTAATTAATCCCTTCACTGCTGGGCATAAAACACGTGTGGTGCGCAGTGGCATTTAGCAGCCTTCTAATTACCAAAAAGCAACGCCAAAGCGATATAAGTCTGCTATAATGGCATGTCTGGCACACAGTGTTGGGGCAAGGGTCCATCTGACCACTGATACCTGGTCTGCAAAGTATGGTCAGGGCAAGTATATCACCTACACTGCACACTGTGAAGCGGGCGTAACCCTTACACTACCTGATCGATACAACATCATACCTGATGTTTTAAAGCACGTTATTCCAAACAATATAGGAATGTTAGGTGATTTATGCCCTTTATGGATTAAAACCAGACTCTGCATCAACTATGTAATTTTCCATGGGAGTTTTGCCATGGATCCCCCTCCGGCATGCCACAGTCCAGGTGTTAGTCCCCTTGAAACAACCTTTCCATCACTATTGTGGCCAGAAAGAGTCCCTGTTGTTTTTAAAATTCACCTGCCTATTGAAGTCTATGGCGGTTCGCCCGGTTCGCCAGTTCACTGAATTTTGTGGAAGTTCGCGTCCGCCGTTCGCGAACCCAAATTTTTATGTTCGAGACATCACTATGTGTAACTCAAGTGTAATTTATTATTATGCTAGCATCATGAGTTAACATGCAAAAAAATTTTTGGAAAGAGATTCCAAAAACAAACAATATAAGACATTTAATCCCTTATGTACTGAGCTGTTTTCTTTTTCACAGCCAGAAATGCAGGAGGAAACACCCCTTCAGCAAATTCCTCTCAGTTTCAAAATTAAAGGGACAGTCGAGAATTTGTGTTGTTTAAAAAAGATATGCCTAGATTTAGAGTTTTGTCGGTAAAGACCCGCGTAGCTAACGCTGCTTTTTTTTCCAGCGCACCCTTAAGACAACGCTGGTATTTAGAGTTGTCTGAGTGGCTGCGTTAGGCTCAGAAAAGGGAGCGTTGAGCATAATTTAGCTCCACTTCAACCCTCAATACCAGCGTTGCCTACGGTAGCGGTAAGCTGGAAAAACGTGCTCGTGCACGATATCCCCATAGGAAACAATGGGACTGAGCTGGCTGAAAAAAAACCTAACACCTGCAAAAAAGCAGCGTTCAGCTCCTAGCGCAGCCCCATTGTTTCCTATGGGGAAACACTCTCTAAGTATACACCTAACACCCTAACATGAACCCTGAGTCTAAACACCCCTAACCTTACACTTATTAACCCCTAATCTGCCGCCCCCACTATCGCTGACACCTGCATTATACTATTAACCCCTAATCTGCCGCTCTAGACACCGCCGCAACCTACATTATAGCTATGAACCCCTAATCTGCTGCCCTAACACCGCTGACACCTATATTATATTTATTAACCCCTAATCTGCCCCCCCCAACGTCGCCGCTACCTAACTACAATTATTAACCCCTAATCTGCCGACCGGACGTCCTAATCTTGAAAAAGGCCCTATCTTAAGGCTGAAACGCGTAGACGATTTGAAGTAAGATTTGTGAGGCTCAATATACTCCTAGGACCACGGCACTTGGGTAAGTCTATTTACCAATAGACCACATCCCATAGGCTTTTCTGTTTAGTGCATTTTCTTCTTTCCACAGGTCTTTGTTTTTACTACGGACTGGGATACTGGATAGAACACTACCCACTTATAAAAATTGATGATACTCATCGGACCGATTGTAGGACTATTATAATTTGGGACTTATTTAGCCCTTCTTTTTGGTGACTTTTGTTTAAGTTGAATCAAATCATCATCAGCACCGTTAATTTATTTATTGTCAGATTAGGATCGATTATACTAGATCTCTGTGTTTAGATTCATTTAGTTTGTAATCACACTAGAGACACCTTGGTCACCGCTATTGCAATTGTCACATTAGGATTGTGATATTTTTTAAGAGTTTATTTGTTCCTTTTTCGTACCACTGCTTTTTAAATTACATTTGATCACTATTTTTTACCACTTTTTTGCACAATTTTTTGATCATACCGGTATTTGATCTAATTTTTTTTCCTGACTCTATCTGAGTTTTCACTTACATTTATCCATGTGAGATATATGTATTCATGAGCTCCTAACCTATATGGCTTTATGATTATCACTTGATATACATATCGTTTAATTTTTATTTTTATTTGTATAACTCTCACAAGTGTCCTCCCCCATTTTTTTGGGATAATTATTGATAGGTCTGTTCTTTTATCTTTTATCTTCATTTTAACATTGTTTTTAATGTTTTGTATATATGTGGAATAAATTATTACTTATACGATCTTATAAATGCGGATTGGATTGAGATTATTAGATCCCATTCACTAGCCCTGACACACACATAGACAATTGGTGTTGTTTAAACAATAACCTGTTGTATACCTTAGCCTTTGGCGCTCCTATATACCTTCTTTCAGTGTATTTTTCTCTAGGACCTTATTAGGGGGTCTATTTATAGTAAAGCAGGTACACCTATCTAGGCGCTAGTTGCTTATCTCCAGTCGTCAGAGTATCTGGAGACAAGGTCTGAGATATAGGAGGGAGGGCTTTGTATGTCAGAGTGAGATTTTGTGTTTGATCATAGAGGCAAGAGGAAGCCAGTGAAGGGATTGGCAGAGAGGTGCAACAGATGAAGAGCGACGTGCAAGAAAGATGAGTCTGGCAGAGGCATTCATTATGGATTGTAAAGGAGCTAGACAGCAGGTGGGGAGACCAGAGTTGCAGTAATCGAGGCGGGAAAGAATGAGAGAGTGGATTAAAATCTTAGTTGTGTCTTGTGTAAGGAAGTGTCTAATTTTAGAGATGTTTTTAAGGTGGAAGCGACAGGCTTTAACCAAGGATTGAATGTGAGGAGTGAAAGAAAGATCTGAGTCAAATGTCACCCCGAGACATCGGACATGTGGGGTAGGGGTAATCATGGAGTTGTCGACAGTTATAGACAGATTGGGGGTGGAGATTTTGGAAGAAGGGGGGAAAATAAGGAGCTCAGTTTTGGAGAGATTTAGTTTGAGGTAGTGAGAGGACATCCAGGAAGAGATGTGAGCAAGCCAGGGCTGAGGATGAGTGTGTGATTTACGAGCTATGGTAAGAGGGGCCAGATTATCAAGGACGGATGTAAGGGTGGAGTTATAGTGCCAGATAGATTGTTCAGGGCAGGAAAAAGAGGAGAAGGATGAGAGGAGAGGTTTGAGGGAATTAGCAAGCTGTTGCTGATTTAGTGGCATAATGCTTCTGTGAAGTTTGGTGTGAGGAGTAGGAGGAGGGAGAGTTGTAGGGAGGGATGATATGTTGCAAGTGAGGAGATGGTGGTCAGAAAGAGGAAAAGGGGAGTTTGTGAAGTTTGAGATAGTGCATCGATAGCTAAAGATCAGGTCAAGGGAGTGACCGTCTTTGTGAGTAGAAGAATCAGTCCATTGTGACAAACCGAAAGAGGAAGTGAGTTGCAGAAGTTGTTTTGCAGAGGAGGCAGTGGGATTGTCAAGAGGGATGTTGAAGTCAACAAGAATGAGGGCAGGGTGTCTGAGGCAAGGACATAAGTTAGCCAGGCAGCCAAGTGATCTCGAAATTGAGTTGAGGAGCCAGGGGTCGGTATATGACTGCAACACGTATAGCGAGGGGAGAGAATAAGAGAATCATGTGTGTATCGAATGAGGAAAGTAGAGGCTTTAGATGCAAGAGGAATGTGAGTAAGGTTGGCAGAGTTTTGTTTTCTGAGTCTATGGGACAGTACACATGGATGTGCGCGGCTAGGCAGTTGATGCGGACCAGGATTAGGGGAGATGTCATCCAGAGTTAGTAAAAGCAAGAGGGATAGTGACATGAGATGAGATACAGATTTACAGTAATGTGACTGTTTTTGAGACACAGTGTAGGGGGAGACAGAGTGTTTAGGAATAGGTAGAGTTCGTGAGTACAAAAGTAAGGTGAGTTTAAGAGAGATGGGCTACTGAACAGTGCAGGTGGAGAGGGAGAAGGAGTAATTGAATAATGTAGTTTGTTATAGAGACAAGAGGTAGCAAAAAGGAATATGAAGATATTGAGCATTTTTACAAAAGTGGGAACCAATTAAACACATAAGACACAGAATTACAGCAGCAATTGCATAAGGAAAGAATGAGGTATATAGAACGTAATATTACAAAAGTACTTGCCTTGCGTCTTGCTCCTTGCCCAATCCTTGTTCTATTCTTGTATAATTATTTCTTAATGCCTCACTTATAAAATGTTCACTTAATTCTTGTATAATTATTTCTTAATGCCTCACTTATAAAATATTCACTTCAAAAATGTGAACATATGTTGTTATAGTATTGCACACCGCCCAGTGCAATGCACATCCCAATCTAATGTTAAATATATAGGCAGGGAAGTCAGCTGTGTCCACTAAATTACTTGATTGATAAATCAAAGACAAATGAAGGGCCAATTTGAAAGTTAGATTCTGGTCTGGTCAGGGTGAGATGTTAAGTAAACAGACAATAAAATTTGGAGGAGGTTAAAACTATGACATAAGACAGCTATAAATGTAACAATAATAGCAAGTATAAGGATTGAACATCACATGGCAATTAACAAAACATTAGAAGTAAGACATTGGATAACAGTACAACAAATGTAGGACTAAATTAACAACCTAAAATCATTTGCTCTATATAAATATACACATGCCAAAAGAGAGTTACAGGAGAGGAAAAACACCAAAGTGCAGTAAATACTTTGCAGATTGACAGGGACTCTATTCACGTACCATAAGAGAGTTACAAGAGAGGAAAAAACACCAGAGTGCAGTGAATACTTTGCAGATTGACAGGGACTCTATACACGTACCATAAGAGAGTTACAAGAGAGGAAAAACACCAGAGTGCAGTGAATACTTTGCAGATTGACAGGGACTTTATTCACGTACCATAAGAGAGTTACAAGAGAGGAAAAAACACCAGAGTGCAGTGAATAGTTGCAGATTGACAGGGACTCTATTGACGTACCATAAGAGAGTTACAAGAGATGAAAAAACACCAGAGTGCAGTAAATAGTTGCAGATTGACAGGGACTCTATTCACGTACCATAAGAGAGTTACAAGAGAGGAAAAAACCACCAGAGTGCAGTGAATACTTTGCAGATTGACAGGGACTCTATTCACATACCATAAGAGAGTTACAAGAGAGGAAAAACACCAGAGTGCAGTGAATACTTTGCAGATTGACAGGGACTTTATTCACGTACCATAAGAGAGTTACAAGATAGGAAAAAACACCAGAGTGCAGTGAATACTTTGCAGATTGACAGGGACTCCATTCATGTACCATAAGAGAGTTACAAGAGAGGAAAAAACACCAGAGTGCAGTGAATACTTTGCAGATTGACAGGGACTCTATTCACGTACCATAAGAGAGTTACAAGAGAGGAAAAAACACCAGAGTGCAGTGAATACTTTGCAGATTGACAGGGACTCCATTCACGTACCACAAGAGAGTTACAAGAGAGAAAAAAACACCAGAGTGCAGTGAATACTTTGCAGATTGACAGGGACTCCATTCATGTACCATAAGAGAGTTACAAGAGAGAAAAAAACACCAGAATGCAGTGAATACTTTGCAGATTGACAGGGACTCTATTCACGTACCATAAGAGAGTTACAAGAGAGGAAAAAACACCAGAGTGCAGTGAATACTTTGCAGATTGACAGGGACTCTATTCATGTACCATAAGAGAGTTACAAGAGAGGAAAAAACACCAGAGTGCAGTGAATACGTTGCAGATTGACAGGGACTCTATTCACGTACCATAAGAGAGTTACAAGATAGGAAAAAACACCAGAGTGCAGTGAATACTTTGCAGATTGACAGGGACTCTATTCACGTACCATAAGAGAGTTACAAGAGAGGAAAAAACACCAGAGTGCAGTGAATACTTTGCAGATTGACAGGGACTCCATTCACGTACCATAGGAGAGTTACAATAGAGGAAAAAACACCAGAGTGCAGTGAATACTTTGCAGATTGACAGGGACTCTATTCACGTACCATAAGAGAGTTACAAGAGAGGAAAAAACACCAGAGTGCAGTGAATACTTTGCAGATTGACAGGGACTCTATTCACGTACCATAAGAGAGTTACAAGAGAGGAAAAAACACCAGAGTGCAGTGAATACTTTGCAGATTGACAGGGACTCTATTCATGTACCATAAGAGAGTTACAAGAGAGGAAAAAACACCAGAGTGCAGTGAATACGTTGCAGATTGACAGGGACTCTATTCACGTACCATAAGAGAGTTACAAGATAGGAAAAAACACCAGAGTGCAGTGAATACTTTGCAGATTGACAGGGACTCTATTCACGTACCATAAGAGAGTTACAAGAGAGGAAAAAACACCAGAGTGCAGTGAATACTTTGCAGATTGACAGGGACTCCATTCACGTACCATAGGAGAGTTACAATAGAGGAAAAAACACCAGAGTGCAGTGAATACTTTGCAGATTGACAGGGACTCTATTCACGTACCATAAGAGAGTTACAAGAGAGGAAAAAACACCAGAGTGCAGTGAATACTTTGCAGATTGACAGGGACTCTATTCACGTACCATAAGAGAGTTACAAGAGAGGAAAAAACACCAGAGTGCAGTGAATAGTTTGCAGATTGACAGGCGAAAGCAGAAGAGAGAGAATAATATGAATAATATGCACAGATAAGAATAATATGCACAGATACTGATATAAAAATCCAGTACATTTTTTTCTTCAAAACTTTCTTAGAAGCTTCCAGTTTAGCACTGTTTAAAAGGTTACTGGAACACCCACTGCAAGCAGAGACCCCCCCCCCCTTCCTTTGCATATGAAAAGACCATTTACACAAATAGAAGCAATCTGGAGTAGGTATACGTCGGTATTCTCCTAAAATGTTGGGGCTTGGTTAGGAAAATCAGAGCAATGTTATTTAAAAATAAGCAAAACTATCTATATTTTAAAAACAAAAAAAACGGTATGGGCTATATAAATGGATCATCTACAAAACATTTATGCAAATAAAAATCTAGTGTATAATGTCCTTTTAAAATCCAAAGTTCTAGAGGCTCTAGGTAAATCACCCTTACATAAAGTTCGCTTGTATCCCATATTTAACATAACTGACTCCGATACCAAAACACCTCTTATGAACAAATGGGAAAATAAATTAGGTAAAGAATGGCTGATCCAACTTTGGATAAAAACACAAGGTTCATCCTTCACCCTTAATTCCTCCTTACAAGATGGTACCTATATCCCTCTAAAATATGCAAGATTGGAGGCAAAAACAATAGCTTATGTTTTAGAGGATGTGAGGAAGAAGGCAACTATGTTCACATGTGGTGGCACTGTAACAAAATTCAATCACTCTGGAAATAGAGAACAGAAAATAGAATACTTCCACAGGATGTCTAGCTCAGTAGTGGATATCCACCAAAGAACAATTTGTAGATCTATGGGAACCCTGGATCATGTGTACTAAAGCAAGATATAGAAACTCCCAGCGCCCATTATAGGAGACATGGGTCTCCCTACTATATTAATGGTCAAAACCCCAAAACCATACATTTAATATAGTGACATAACACCTAAGAGTGAACGATAATTCAAAAGAACATAATATGTGATTGATGCAATTGTTTTTTCTTTTAAGTTATAAAATGTATATAAAAGTAACCACTGTATACATTACTAAAGTATCCTTAATACTGTCTCCATATGCTAATAAAAGCGATTTCAACAAAAAGAAATATAATAGTGCAGAGGTCAGCAACCTTGGGCCCCCAGATGTTTTGGAACTACATTTTCCATGATGCTTAGACAGCCTAAAAAGTGTCTCAGCATCATGGGAGATGTAGTTCCAAAATATCTGGGGGTCCAAGGTTGCTGACCCCTGTAATAGTGCACTCAAGGGGAGATTGGTAGAGGGCAGTGACTCCCCCATTTCAAATAGCACATTTGATAATTAAAAGACCAATAAATACAGTAGAATTGTATAATAAAAAAAATGCACAAAAAGGCAATGCAATAGCACTTACTCCAAATTTAAAATTTCTCAGAAATGTCAAATATTGCTTAATGTCTCTGTTAACTTGTGACAAACCAGCCTGGCCCTTGCTTTATGGTAAATGTTTAAATATACAAAATAGTGCCCATTTTAGTAGTCTGTAATGAATTCTGCCTAGCATGAACAAAAGGTTCAAAACAGAGATTGAGGCCTATTTATCAAGCCGTCAACCGCAAATATGCTGGAATTCCGCAGCGTAATTGTGGCGAGCCTGATTCCCCTTATTTATCAAAGCCTACAGACCGGCAAAAGTAGAAATTTGTGACGTAACATACGATCCGCCGGTTTCAGTCCGATACAGATCGATGCTTACGTCATTACAGATGTTCCGAATACAAATTCGGCATTATCTGACTACTTTTGCTAGTTAACAAATAACTACCAGGTACGCTCGCCACTCTTCCGGCCCAGCGTACCTGGCTTTCAATCCGCCATCCTGGAGGCAGCGGATGCCATAGGAATCAATGGGAGTCTGAAAGCAGCGAAAGCTTATGTTCGCTGCTGCCCGATATCCCATTGATTTCTATGGGAGAATAAAAGATACATTTACACCTAACACCCTAACATATACCCCGAGTCTAAACACCCCTAATCTGCTGCCCCTACACCGCCGCCACCTACATTATATTTATTAACCCCTAATCTACCACCCGACACCGCCATCACCTACATAAAGTTACTAACCCCTATTCCGCCGCTCCCGGACCCCGCCGCCACCTACATAATGTTATTAACCCCTATCCCGTCGTTCCCGGAGCCCCCCGCAACTAAATAAATGTATTAACCCCTAAACCCCTGGCCTCCCACATCACTACTACTTACTAAACCTATTAACCCCTAAACCGCCAGCCCCCCACATCGCCATAAACTAAATTAACCTATTAACCCCTAAGCCTAACTTCCCGCTAACTTTATATTAAATATTAACTCATCCCTATCTTATAATAAATTTAAACTTACCTTTAGATTTAAATTAAACTATATTAAACTATTAATTAATCTACCCTAACTATTAGACTAAAATTATATTAAACTATATTAAACTATTAATTAATCTACCCTAACTACTAGACTAAAATTACATTAAACTATATTAAACTAATAATTAACTTACCCTAACTGGTATACTAAAATTACATTAAACTACAAATTAAATTAAATATATTTTATAGTTAAAAACCTAGCCCTACTCAAATAATTTAAACCTACTATTAAAAATTACAACGTTACAAAAAACTAACAACTAAGTTACAAAAAATAACAAACACTAAGTTACAAAAAAAACAAACACTAATTTACACAAAATAAAAAATAAATTATCAAATATTTAAACTAATTACACCTAATCTAAGAGCCCTATGAAAGTAAAAAAGCCCCCCCAAAATAAAAAAAAAACACTAGCCTACACTAAACTACCAATGGCCCTTAAAAGGGCCATTAGTGGGGCATTGCCCCAAAGAAATCAGCTCTTTTACTTGTAAATAAAAATACAAATACCCCCCAACAGTAAAACCCACCACCCACACAACCAAACCCCCAAATAAAAACCTAATCTAAAAAACCTAAGCTCTCCATTGCCTTGAAAAGGGCATTTGTATGGGCATTGCCCTTAAAAGGGCATTTAACTCTTTTTCAAAAGCCCAAACCCTAATCTAAAATTAAAACCCACCCAATAAATCCTTTAAAATCCTAACACTAACCCCCGAAGATCCACTTACAGTTTCTGAAGAGCCAACATCCATCCTCAACGAAGCGGCAGAAGTCCTCATCGAAGCCAGCATAATTCTTCATCCAAGCGGGCCGACGTCTTCATCAACCCGGGCAGAAGTCTTCATCCAGACGGCATTTTCTATCTTCATCCATCCGGCGTGGAGCGGCTCTATCTTCAAGACATCCGGCGCAGAGCATCCTCTTCTTACGACGTCTTCTTCCTAATGAAGGTTCTTTTAAATGACGTCATCCAAGATGGCGTCCCTGAGATTCCGATTGGCTGATAGAATTCTATCAGCCAATCGGAATTAAGGTTGAAAAAATCCTATTGGCTGTTGCAATCAAATAGCAGCGAGATTGATGACTGTTAGCTAACAACAGTCCGCTGCTCATCGCCCCGTACTTGGTGCACGGCTTTTTGACAGCTTTTTTGTTAAATATGGAGAGCATATTGAGGTCCGTGGCCGCGATGTTAGGCGAGCATATTGGTGCCGTTGAATGCAAGTAAGTTGAAGGCTTGATAAGTAGGCCTCATTATCTCTATCCTAAAGTACCTTTAACAAGATATGCTGACCAAGACTGTGTGTTTTTAAGGGAGTCACAGCAGAGATAACAATGTTTTGGGATGGTTCTGAAAAGGTACCTTGGTGTAGCCCCTCCTACTACGCCAGAAGCTGATCCATGCTCCCAAATAACACATGGCCAATTAAGAGACTGTAACTGTTTTATATTCTCTCTCTCTCTCTCTCTCTCTCTCTCTCATGTGACAGTCATCAACCAATTACAGACATATACACTGTGAGCTAGTATTTACCATCGCTAAAAATAAACTGGACTTTCATTGATCACTTAGTAAAAAAGGGTGCTAAACTCACTAAAGTCAGTTCCTCCAGCCGCCCATGCCACAGAGTTCTTCTCTTGATGAGGCGACGTTTCCACCTCTAAACCAATAGCTGTGCTAGTCATCTGACAGTGTTCCATATGCTAGCACAGCTATTGGTTTAGAGGTGGAAATGACACCTTATTGGTAAAGGATGCTATGCCACGGGCAGCCAGAGGCGTTAACTTTAGCGAAGTGCCACTTTAGCACCTTTTTCTTACTAAGTGATCAATGAAAGTCCAGTTTATTTTTAGTGATGGTAAATACTAGCATTTTCACTTGGATTTACCATCACTTTAATTTTGGCTTGAGTGTCCCTTAAAGGGATAGGAAAGTCAAAATTAAACTTGCATGAGTTTACTATCTCTTTAAACAAAAAAAGTAAGCTGTTACTTTAGTCTGAACACTCCCCACCAACAACGTTACCTTATCTGTGGTTGAAGGCTGAGAAACATGCAGGGTCATGCATCCCCATTAGACAAACGAGGAGCATAATAAAGGCTTTCAACATTCACTTCTCTCAGACTTTTCCCCCATAGTTTCTTGCCAAAATAAATATCTCATGTTATTTTTACTGTTTAAATGTAACTATACTAGTATACTAGTTTTACTATATGTTTGTAGGGTTGGCAGTTGTCTTTAAAAATACTTTACACTCTGTGCAGTGAAAAAAATACTCTTTAAAGATTTCTGCTAAAAATATTTATATTAGCATCTATTGAGAGATGATAGATAGATAGATGGTAGACAGACAGACAGACAGACATAATATTCTATTTACTAATTTTTTAAATATACAAGCACAGAAGAGAAAATATGCTTCATCTTAACAGCAATACATAACACACACACACAGGTGTTTGGCATAACGAAAATATTGTAGGCATATTAATCAGTTAAGTGTGACTGGCAGTTTACCTTTGACAGTTAAAAAAAACACTCCATAAATTGCACAAAGCCCAGTACCGAGAACTCTGAGAATTGTAGTTTACAAATAGTTTAAATGGATACTGAGCCCAAATTTTTTCTTTCATGATTCAGATAGAGCATGTAATTTTAAGCAACGTTCTTATTTACTCCTATTATCAATTTTTCTTCGTTCTCTTGGTATATTTATTCGAAAAAGCAGGACTCTAAGCTGAATCTTTGGTTCAGCACCTGGGTACAGCTTGCTGATTGGTGGCTAAATGTAGCCACCAATCAGTAAGCACTATCCAGGGTTCTGAACCAAAAATGGGCCGGCTTGTACGCTTACATTCCTGCTTTTTCAAATAAAGATACAAAGAGAATGAAGAAAAATTGAAAATAGTATATTAGACATTTGCTTAAAATAGCATGCTATATTTGAATCATGAAAGAAAAAACTTGGGTTCAGTATCCCTTTAAATGTGAACCAGTGCTCCTTCTAATTAGGCCAGATTTTGTGAGCGGTCCAGCAGCGATACAATTAATTAGGGAACCACACCCTGCAGCTAGCAAACACTACACAATGCAGACAGCAAGGTATGGTTGCCCCTTTAAACTGCTTCACTGCTGGGTGGCTCACAAAATCTGACTTTGGAGAGAACACTGATGTTAACTGAATACTATGCTGCCCTCCACAACTGCTTGATGCACATATATAAGCCCATGACCCAGTAATGTGACCTCGAGGAAGTACCACAGTAAATCATAACCTCCTGTCTCCCCTTTCTCTCTCTCCCCTCTCTCTCTGCTGCTCTCTCTGTCTCCCCCAATCTCTCTCTCTCTCTGCTGCTCTCTCTGTCCCCCCTTCTCTCTCTCCCCTCTCTCTCTGCTGCTCTCTCTGTCTCCCCCAATCTCTCTCTCTGCTGCTCTCTCTGTCCCCCCTTCTCTCTCTCTGCTGCACTCTCTGTCTCCCCTTCACTCTCTCTGCTGCTCTCTCTCTCTCCCTCTTTTTTCTCTGCTGCTCTCTCTGTCTCCCCTTCTCTCTCTCTGCTGCTCTCTCTCTCCCCCTTCTCTCTCTGCTGCTCTCTCTGTCTCCCCTTCTCACTCTCTTCTGCTCTCTCTGTCTCTCCCCTTCTCTCTCTCTCTCTCTGCTGCTCTATCTGTTTCCCCCAATCTCTCTCTCTCTCTGCTGCTCTCTCTGTCCCCGCTTCTCTCTCTCTCTGCTGCTCTCTCTGTCTCCCCTTCACTCTCTCTGCTGCTCTCTCTGTCTCCCCTTCACTCTCTCTGCTGCTCTCTCTCTCCCCCTTCTTTCTCTGCTGCTCTCTCTGTCTCCCCTTCTATCTCTCTCTTCTGCTCTCTCTGTCTCTCCCCTTCTCTCTCTCTCTCTCTCTCTGCTGCTCTATCTGTCTCCCCCAATCTCTCTCTCTCTCTGCTGCTCTCTCTGTCCCCGCTTCTCTCTCTCTCTGCTGCTCTCTCTGTCTCCCCTTCACTCTCTCTGCTGCTCTCTCTGTCTCCCCTTCACTCTCTCTGCTGCTCTCTCTCTCCCCCTTCTTTCTCTGCTGCTCTCTCTGTCTCCCCTTCTATCTCTCTCTTCTGCTCTCTCTGTCTCTCCCCTTCTCTCTCTCTCTCTCTCTCTGCTGCTCTATCTGTCTCCCCCAATCTCTCTCTCTCTCTGCTGCTCTCTCTGTCCCCGCTTCTCTCTCTCTCTGCTGCTCTCTCTGTCTCCCCTTCACTCTCTCTGCTGCTCTCTCTGTCTCCCCTTCACTCTCTCTGCTGCTCTCTCTCTCTCCCCCTTCTTTCTCTGCTGCTCTCTCTGTCTCCCCGTCTATCTCTCTCTTCTGCTCTCTCTGTCTCTCCCCTTCTCTCTCTCTGCAGCTCTCTCTGGGGGATATTTATCAAAGGTCTGGCGGACCTGATCCGACAGTGCGGATCAGGTCTGCCTGACCTTGCTGAATGCGGAGAGCAATACGTTCTCCGTATTCAGCATTGCAATTGCGCCCCCTGCAGATTCGCGGCAGCCAGCAGGGAGGTGTTAATCAACCCGATCATACTTGATCGGGTTGATTTTCGGCGATGTCTGTCCGCCTGCTCAGAGCAGGCGGACAGGGTTATGGAGCAGCCCTCAAGCTCCATCCAGGGCTTGACAATTAAGCCCCTCTGTCTCCCCTTTTCTCTCTGCTGCTGCTCTCTCTGTCTCCCCCTTCTCTCTCTTCCCTCTGCCTGCTGCTCTGTTGCCCCTTCTCTCTCTTTCTGCAGTCTCTCTGTCTCCCCCTTCTCCGTCTGTCTCTGCTACTCTCTCTGTCTCCCATTCTCTCTCTCTGCTGCTCTCTCTGTCTCCCCCTTCTCTCCCACCCCCTCTCACTCTGCTGCTCTCTCTCTCCCCCTTCTCTCCCTCCCCCTCTCACTCTCCTGCTCTCTCTGTCTCCCCCTTCTCTCTCTTCCCTCTCTCTCTCTCTCTGTACTGCTCTCTATGTCTCCTCTTCTCGCTCTCTGCTGTTCTCTGTCTCCCCCTTCTCTCTCTTCCATCTCTCTCTGTCGCGCTCACTGTCTCCCCCTTCTCTCTCTTCCTTCTCTCTCTGCTGCTCTCTCTGTCTCCCCCTTCTGCCTCTTCCTTCTCTCTCTGCTGCTCTCTCTGTCTCCCCCTTCTCTCTCTCCCCATCTCTCTCTGCTGTTTTCTGTCTCCCCCTTCTCTCTCTTGCCTCTCTCTCTGCTGCTCTCTATGTCTCCCCCTTCTCTCTCTCTCTCTGCTGCTCTATGTCTCCCCCTTCTCTTTCTCTATCTCCCCCTTCTCTCTCTTCCCTCTATCTCTGATGCTCTCTCTGTCTGCCCCTTCTCTCCCCCCCTCTCTCTCTGCTGCTCTCTGTCTCCCCCTTCTCTCTCTCTGCTGCTCTCTGTCTCCCCATTCTATCTCTCTTCCCCTCTTTCTCTCTGCTTCTCTCTCTGTCTCCCCCATCTCTCTCTCTCTCCCCCTCTCTCTCTCTCTGCTGTTCTCTGTCTCCTCCTTCTCTCTCTTCCATTTCTCTCTGCTGCTCTGTCTCCCCCTTCTCTCTCTATTCTCTCTCTCTCTGCTATTCTCTGTGTCTCCCCATCTCACTCTCCCCCCTCTCTCTATCTGCTGTTCTCTGTCTCCCCCTTCTCTCTATCCCTGCTGCTCTCTCTCTCCCCTCTCTCTCTCTGCTGCTCTATCTCTCCCCCTTCTTTCTATTCCCTCTATCTCTACTGCTCTCTGTCTCCCCTTATCTCTCTTCCCTCTCTCTCTGCTGCTCTCTCCCCTCTATCTCTGCTGCTCTCTGTCTTCCCTTATCTCTCTTCCCTCTCTCTGTGGTGCTCTCTGTCTCCCCCATCTCTCTGTCTCCCCTCCCTGTTGCTCTCTGTCTCCCCCTTCTCCCTCTTCCCTCTCTCTCTGTTGCTCTCTCTGTCTCCCCCTTCTCTCTCTCTGTCTCCCCTTCTGTCTCTTCCCTCTCTCTCTGCTGCTCTCTTTGTCTCCTCCTCTCTCTCCCCATCTCTCTCTGCTGTTGTCTGTCTCCCCCTTCTCTCTATCCCTGCTGCTCTCTCTCTCCCCTCTCTCTCTCTCTGCTGCTCTATGTCTCCCGCTTCTTTCTATTCCCTCTATCTCTGCTGCTCTCTGTCTCCCCTTATCTCTCTTCCCTCTCTCTCTGCTGCTCTCTCCCCTCTATCTCTGCTGCTCTCTGTCTTCCCTTATCTCTCTTCCCTCTCTCTGTGGTGCTCTCTGTCTCCCCCATCTCTCTGTCTCCCCTCCCTGTTGCTCTCTGTCTCCCCCTTCTCCCTCTTCCCTCTCTCTCTGTCTCCTCTCTCTGTCTTCCCTCTCTATCTGCTACTCTCTCTGTCTCCCCCTTCTTTCTCTTCCTTCTCTCTCTCTGTCTCCCCCTTCTGTCTCTTCCCTCTCTCTCTGCTGCTCTCTTTGTCTCCTCCTCTCTCTCCCCATCTCTCTCTGCTGTTGTCTGTCTCCCCCTTCTCTCTCTTCCCTCTCTCTCTGCTGCTCTCTCTGTCTCCCCTTCTCTCTCTCTTTACGCTCTCTCTCTCTCTTCTGCCCTCTGTCTCCCCTTTCTCTATCTCTCTCCCCTCTCTCTCTGTCTCCCCCTTCTCTCTCCCCCCTCTCTCTCTGCTGCTCTCTGTCTCCCCCTCTCTCTCTTCCCTCTCTCTGCTGCTATCTGTCTCCCCACTCTCTCTCTCTTTCCCTCTCTCTCTGCTGCTCTCTCTGTCTCCCCCTCTCTCTCTGCTGTTTTCTGCCTTCCCTCTCTCTCTGCTACTCCCTGTCTCCCCTTCTCTCTCTCTCCCCTCTCTCTCTGTCTCCCCCTCTCTCTCTCTCTGCTGTTTTCTGTCTCCCCCTTCTCTCTCTTCCTGCTGCTCTCTGTCTCCCCTCTCTACTGCTCTCTCTCTCTCCCCTCTCTCTGCTGCTCTCTGTCTCCCCCTTATTTCTCTTCCCTCTATCTCTGCTGCTCTCTGTCTCCCCTTATCTCTCTTCCCTCTATCTGTGCTGCTCTCTGTCTCCCTCATCTCTCTGTCTCCCCTCTCTGCTGCTCTCTGTCTCCCACTTTTCTCTTTTTCCTCTCTCTCTGCTGTTCTCTGTCTCCCCCATCTCGCTGTCTCCCCTCTCGGCTGCTCTCTGTCTCCCCCTCCCCTCTCTCTTTGCTGCTCTCTGTCTCCCCCTTCTCTCTCTTTGGTGCTCTTTGTCTCCTCTTTCTCTCTCTCCCTTCTCTCTCTTTGCTGCTCTATCTCCCCCATCTTTCTCCCCCCTCTTTCTCTGTCTTCCACTTCTCTCGCTCCCCTCTCTCTACTGTTCTCTGTGTCCTCCTTCTCTCTCTGCTGCTCTCTGTCTCCCCCATTTCTCTGCTGATCTCTGTCTCCCCGTCTCTCCCTGCTGTTCTCTGTCTCCCCCATCTCTCTGTCTCCCCTCTCTGCTGCTCTCTGTCTCCCCCTTCTCTCCCCCCTCTCTGCTGCTCTCTCCCCCCTCTCTCTTCCCTCTATCTCTGCTGCTCTCTGTCTCCCCTTCTCTCTCTTCCCTCTTTCTCTGCTGCTCTCTGTCTCCCCCCTCTCTGTCTCCCCTTCTCTATCTTCCCTCTTTCTCTGCTGCTCTCTGTCTCCCCCATCTCTCTGTCTCCCCCATCTCTGCTGCTTTCTGTCTCCCCTTCTCTCTCTTCCCTCTATCTCTGCTGCTCTCTGTCTCCCCTTCTCTCTCTTCCCTCTTTCTCTGCTGCTCTCTGTCTCCCCCTTCTCTCCCCTCTTTCTCTGCTGCTCTCTGTCTCCCCCATCTCTCTGTCTCCCCCATCTCTGCTGCTCTCTGTCTCCCCCTTCTCTCTCTCCCTCTCTCTCATCTCTCTCTGCTGGTCTCTGTCTCCCCCTTCTCTCTCTCCCCTTTCTCTCTGCTGCTCTATCTCCCCCATCTTTCTCCCCCCTCTCTCTCTGTCTCCCACTTCTCTCTCTGTCTCCCCCTTCTCTCTCTCTCTGCTGCTCTGTCTCCCCCTTCTCTCTCTGCTGCTCTCTGTCTCCCCCATTTATCTGCTGAATTCTGCCTCCCACTTCTCTCTCTTCCCTCTCTCTCTGCTGCTCTCTTGGTCTCCCCATCTCTCTCTATCCCCCTCTATCTCTCTCTGTCTCCCCCTTCTCTCTCTCCCTCTGCTGCTCTCTCTGTCTCCCCATTATCTCTTTCCCCTCTCTCTGCTGCTCTCTTCCTCCCCTCCCTCTTCTTTCTCGCCTTCTCTTCTCCTTTTCTCCCCATTCTCTCTCTCCCCTCTCTCTCTGCTGCTCTCTTCCTCCCCTCCCTCTTCTTTCTCTCCTTCTCTTCTCCTTTTCTCCCCATAATGGCATTTTGCCTCACTAACTCTAGAGCAGATGTGGGGTTTAGCCAGTACTCAAACACCTTTAAATGTAAAAAGTGTAAAGGATTTCTAGTATAGAGACCGGTCATTCTTTAAAGACACCTGTTTGCTTTGGTATATGCAAACTTTGTGATGGGTGCTTTGTTTTTACAATGCAAATTATATTTCGTTTGCTGTTTGTGTTGTAAACATTTTATATTTACATTTTCCTGCCAGGAAATTCATTTAAAGGGACATCATCATTCAAAAATAAAATCCTTGTTTTTGGTTACAGTCTCTTATTTTTGCGAAAATTTCTGTAGCTAACTAAGGGGGCGATCACAATTTTGCGCTTTTTTTTTTTGTACATAAGAATTTTGGAACTGCAGCCAGTATAATGTAATAAGTGATATGTGCAATCGACCTGTTGTGCTTCAGAACCATAGAGATATATGTGTGTGCAGTTTAAGGGATTTAAACCAGGACATTACAGGTACAGTATTTTTGTAAAATTGCTTATTATTAATGTTTTACCTGTAACTGCATGTGCAGAGAGAGTTTGGCGACGTTGCTTCCATTGTTGTATTGAGAAATTGGATTGTAATCAGAAAAACAGGAATGGCACATGTTAAGATTAAGGGGCCGAATTATCATTGTCTGGCAGACATGATACGCTGTACCGTATCATGTCCGCCGACATCACTGAATGCCGACAACATATCCTAGTGAACTGCTTGTGCAATGCCGCCCCCTGCAGATTCTAGGGCAATCAGTCGCTAGCAGGGGGTGTCAATCAGACCGATAGTATGAGATTCTAGCACTCTTAAGACTGCTGCTTCATAACTGCTGATTTCGGCGAGCCTGGAGGCTCGCACGGTTACAGGGGCTATTCGGCCCTTGATAAATCAGCCCCATGACTGTATTTAAATAAAAAATAATGAAAGAAGTGCTTTCAATAAGCAGTAAAAATGGCTGATTGTGATCACAGTAACATGCTGATAATTATTCCAAATTATAGACTGTAATGAAAACCCACAAAGGGGTTAATCACATTGCTACAGTATTGATTTGTAGCAGCTCTTGAACAGGTGACTACATTAAATAATTATTCAGTAGTTTCATGATCAAGAAATGCAATTTGCTGCAGGTCCAAATCTACACTTTAGCTATGTGTTTAACCCCCTTTATGGGTATTAAAAGGACACTAAAACCACATTTTTCCTTTTATGATTCAGATAGGGCAGCAATTTTAAGCAACTTTCTAATTTACTCCTATTATCAATTTTATTCGTTTTCTTGCTATATTTATTTTAAAAGCAGGACTGTGATGCATAGGAGCCGGCCCATTATTATTATTATTATCGGTCAGATTCTGCAGCGCTATAAACAAAGGGGGAGTACAACAAAACAAATATAGGGATCAAATGGGTATAGGGCCCTGCCAAGAGTTGCACTGTTGTAGTCAGCTCTTAAGAAGGTGATCTACATTTCTCTTGTTAAGTGTATCCAGTCCACGGATCATCCATTACTTGTGGGATATTCTCCTTCCCAACAGGAAGTTGCAAGAGGATCACCCACAGCAGAGCTGCTATATAGCTCCTCCCCTCACTGCCATATCCAGTCATTCTCTTGCAACTCTCAACAAAGCTGGAGGTAGTAAGAGGAGAGTGGTGTATTATAGCTAGTTTTTTAACTTCAATCAAAAGTTTGTTATTTTTAAATGGTACCGGAGTGTACTGTTTTATCAAAGGCAGCATTAGAAGAAGAATCTGCCTGTGATTTCTATGATCTTAGCAGAAGTAACTAAGATCCATTGCTGTTCTCACATATTCTGAGGAGTGAGGTAACTTCAGAGAGGGAATGGCGTGCAGGTTTTCCTGCAATAAGGTATGTGCAGTAAATATATTTCTAGGGATGGAACTTGCTAGAAAAATGCTGCTGATACCGGATTAATGTAAGTTAAGCCTTAAATGCAGTGATAGCGACTGGTATCAGGCTTATTAACAGAGATACATACTCTTATAAAAGTGTAATATAAAACGTTTGCTGGCATGTTTAATCGTTTTTATATATGTTTGGTGACAAAACTTATTGGGGCCTAGTTTTTTCTCCACATGGCTGGCTTGATTTTTGCCTAGAAACAGTTTCCTGAAGCTTTCCACTGTTGCAATATGAGTGGGAAGGGCCTATTTTAGTGCTTTTCTGTGCAGTTAAAATTACAGACAGAGACACTCAGCTTCCCTCTGCATGATACAGGACATCTCTGAAGGGCTCAAAAGGCTTCAAAGTCGTGTTTGAGGAGGTTGTTGTGACTGTGTTTAAAAAACGTTTTTGTCATTTATTATTCTGTTTTTGTTATTAAGGGGTTAATCATCCATTTGCAAGTGGGTGCAATGCTCTGCTGACTTGTTACATACACTGTAAAAATTTTGTTAGTGTAACTGCCTTTTTTCACTGTTATTTCAAATTTTGTCAAAATTTGTTTCTCTTAAAGGCACAGTAAAGTTTTTTATATTGCTTGTTAACTTGCTTTAAAGTGTTTTCCAAGCTTGCTAGTCTCATTGCTAGTCTGTACAAACATGTCTGAAACAGAGGATACTTGTTCATTATGTTTAAAAGCCATGGTGGAGCCCCATAGGAGAATGTGTACTAAATGTATTGATTTCCTCTTAAACAGTAAAGATCAGTCTTTATCTATAAAAGAATTGTCACCAGAGGGGTCTGTCGAGGGGGAAGTTATGCCGACAACGGATCTAGTAGGGGGCAGACTCTCTCTCTTCGCCCAGGCGTGGGCAAGAGATGTTCAGGATCCCTGGGCGTTGGAGATCATATCTCAGGGATATCTTCTGGACTTCAAAGCTTCTCCTCCACAAGGGAGATTTCACCTTTCAAGATTATCTGCAAACCAGATAAAGAAAGAGGCATTCCTAAACTGCGTACAAGATCTCCTTGTAATGGGAGTGATCCATCCAGTTCCGCAGACGGAACAAGGACAGGGGTTTTATTCAAATCTGTTTGTGGTTCCCAAAAAAGAGGAAACCTTCAGACCAATTTTGGATTTAAAGATCCTAAACAAATTCCTCAGAGTTCCGTCATTCAAGATGGAAACTATTCAAACCATTTTACCCATAATCCAAGAGGGTCAGTACATGACCACAGTGGACTTAAAGGATGCCTACCTTCACATTCCGATTCACAAGAATCATCATCAGTTCCTGAGGTTTGCCTTTCTAGACAGGCATTACCAATTTGTAGATCTTCCATTCGGGTTGGCTACAGCCCCAAGAATTTTTACAAAGGTTCTGGGCTCACTTCTGGCGGTCCTAAGACCGCGAGGCATAGCGGTGGCTCCTTACCTGGACGACATCCTGATACAGGCGTCAAGCTTTCAAATTGCCAAATCTCATACAGAGATAGTTCTGGCATTCCTGAGGTCGCATGGGTGGAAAGTGAACGAAGAAAAGAGTTCTCTATCTCCTCTCACAAGGGTTTCCTTCCTAGGGATTCTGTAGAAATGAAAATTTACCTGACGGAGTCCAGGTTATCAAAACTTCTAAATGCTTGCCGTGTTCTTCACTCCATTCCACGCCCCACGGTGGCTCAGTGCATGGAAGTAATCGGCTTAATGGTAGCGGCGATGGACATAGTGCCATTCGCGCGCCTGCATCTCAGACCGCTGCAATTATGCATGCTCAGTCAGTGGAATGGGGATTACACAGATTTGTCCCCTCTACTAAATCTGGATCAGGAAACCAGAGATTCTCTTCTCTGGTGGTTATCTCGGGCCCATCTGTCCAAGGGTATGACCTTTCGCAGACCAGATTGGATAATTGTAACAACAGATGCCAGCCTTCTAGGTTGGGGTGCAGTCTGGAACTCCCTGAAGGCTCAGGGTTCATGGACTCAGGAGGAGAAACTCCTCCCAATAAATATTCTGGAGTTAAGAGCAATATTCAATGCTCTTCTGGCTTGGCCTCAGCTAGCAACACTGAGGTTCATCAGATTTCAGTCGGACAACATCACGACTGTGGCTTACATCAACCATCAAGGGGGAACCAGGAGTTCCCTAGCGATGTCAGAAGTCTCCAAGATAATTCGCTGGGCAGAGACTCACTCTTGCCACCTGTCAGCGATCCATATCCCAGGTGTAGAGAACTGGGAGACAGATTTTCTAAGTCATCAGACTTTTCATCCGGGGGAATGGGAACTCCATCCGGAGGTGTTTCCTCAATTGGTTCTCCGTTGGGGCAAACCAGAATTGGATCTCATGGCGTCTCGCCAGAACGCCAAGCTTACTTGTTACGGATCCAGGTCCAGGGACCCAGAAGCGGCACTGATAGATGCTCTAGCAGCGCCTTGGTTCTTCAACCTGGCTTATGTGTTTCCACCGTTTCCTCTGCTCCCTCGTCTGATTGCCAAAATCAAACAGGAAAGAGCATTGTGATATTGATAGCGCCTGCGTGGCCATGCAGGACCTGGTATGCAGACCTAGTGGACATGTAATCCTTTCCACCATGGACTCTGCCTCTGAGACAAGACCTTCTAATACAAGGTCCTTTCAATCATCCAAATCTACTTTCTCTGAGACTGACTGCATGGAGATTGAACGCTTGATCCTATCAAAGCGTGGCTTCTCCGAGTCAGTAATTGATACCTTAATACAGGCACGAAAGCCTGTCACCAGGAAAATTTACCACAAGATATGGTGTAAATATCTTCATTGGTGTGAATCCAAGAATTACTCATGGAGTAGGGTTAGGATTCCTAGGATATTGTCCTTCCTCCAAGAGGGTTTGGACAAAGGATTATCAGCTAGTTCTTTAAAGGGACAGATTTCTGCTCTGTCTATTCTTTTACACAAGCGTCTGGCAGAAGTTCCAGACGTTGAGGCATTTTGTCAGGCTTTAGTTAGAATTAAGCCTGTGTTTAAACCTGTTGCTCCTCCATGGAGCTTAAACTTGGTTCTTAAGGTTCTTCAAGGGGTTCCGTTTGAACCCCTTCATTCTATTGATATCAAACTTCTTTCATGGAAAGTTCTTTTTCTGATGGCTATTTCCTCAGCTCGAAGAGTCTCGGAGTTATCTGCCTTACATTGTGATTCTCCTTATCTGATCTTTCATTCAGATGAAGTTGTTCTGCGTACAAAACCTGGGTTTTTACCTAAGGTGGTTTCTAACAAGAATATCAATCAAGAGATTGTTGTTCCATCATTATGTCCTAATCCTTCTTCAAAGAAGGAACGTCTTTTGCATAATCTAGACGTAGTCCGTGCCTTGAAGTTTTACTTACAGGCTACTAAAGATTTTCGCCAAACATCTAACCTGTTTGTTGTTTACTCTGGACAGAGGAGAGGTCAGAAGGCCTCGGCAACCTCTCTTTCTTTTTGGCTTCGGAGTAAAATCCATTTAGCCTATGAGACTGCTGGACAGCAGCCTCCTGAAAGGATTACAGCTCATTCTACTAGAGCTGTGGCTTCCACCTGGGCCTTTAAAAATGAGGCCTCTGTTGAACAGATTTGCAAGGCTGCAACTTGGTCTTCGCTTCATACTTTTTCCAAATTTTAAAAATTTGATACTTTTGCTTCTTCGGAGGCTGTTTTTGGGAGAAAGGTTCTACAGGCAGTGGTTCCTTCCGTTTAAGTTCCTGCCTTGTCCCTCCCATCATCCGTGTACTTTAGCTTTGGTATTGGTATCCCACAAGAAATGGATGATTCGTGGACTGGATACACTTAACAAGAGAAAACATAATTTATGCTTACCTGATAAATTTATTTCTCTTGCAGTGTATCCAGTCCACGGCCCGCCCTGTCCTTTTCAGGCAGGTCTAAATTTTTAATTAAACTACAGTCACCACTGCACCCTATGGTTTCTCTTTTCTCGGTTTGTTTCGGTCGAATGACTGGATATGGCAGTGAGGGGAGGAGCTATATAGCAGCTCTGCTGTGGGTGATCCTCTTGCAACTTCCTGTTGGGAAGGAGAATATCTCACAAGTAATGGATGATCCGTGGACTGGATACACTACATGAGAAATAAATTTATCAGGTAAGCATAAATTATGTTTTTTGGTTGAGAACCTGGGTTATGCTTGCTTATTGGTTGGTAAATGTAAGCCTCCAATAAGCAAGCGCTATCCAGGGTGCTGAACCTAAAATGGGCTGGCTGCTAAGATTTACATTCCTGCTTTTAAAAAAAAGATAGCAAGAAAACGAAGAAAATTGATAATAGGAGTAAATTGGAAAGTTGCTTAAAATTTCATGCTCTATCTGAATCATGAAAAAAAAAATTGGGTTCAGTGTCCCTTTAACTACATAGTTAGTGATAAAAAGGTACAAGCAACGCACATTTATTAGTATTTTCTTTTAACTCACAAACTTTTTTTTTTAGGACAGCTGCATTCAGTAACCTTGCATTCTGTTCTCCCAGGCAAACAAAGGGTTAAAGCTTATCCATCTGTTAGTAAGGCTGCCATCTTTTTAAAGCTTTTCCTTAATTGATTTTCATGCATTGTTTTAAAAAAACTGAAGGGGAATTATATATTATATTCCTCTCTTGTTCATAGACAAAACAGCTGCAAACAGACAATTACAGACCACTGGGCCACATGGCAAAATCTTTAGCATTCCACTCATGTTCAGTCTAAAGTAGCAGTGTATTGTTATGAAATATTAAAAGATAAAATTGATTGGTTGTATTTTTGCTAAATACAATGTAACTGCCAGGGACTCTGGGGAAGGCACAGCTTCCTGAGAGTGCTATTGAGCACCCATGGTATCCAGTCTGAGAGTGCAGTCCCCTTCCGTGTTTTGCATATGTCTAGGTTGATTACATATGTGAGTGAACCCTTGACTTGTTCCCAGTTTGTTTGATTGAGAGCTTGCATTTGTATGGCTGTATTAGGGACCCAGGTTTTGGAAGAGACCTTAACCTGGTACCTGGGCTTGTCCAATTCTGTTTTCACAATAGGTGGTTACTCAATACATCATATTTTCAATATAAAATTTGAAAAGGAAAACATTAACTTGTCATCATGTAAGTCCTAATGCGTCAATCTTGATGCATTGGGGACGATTTAACAACTGGCGGGTGGATGTGATTCAATGTAGTGAATCATGTGTGCCCGACATCGCTAAATGCCGACAGCAAACGCTGTTAGCATTTAACATTGCATAATTTTCCTATCATTGCATTTCCCTATCGCGGCTCACACTGCCTACACACGCCTCCCTCCTAAGACCCTAGCGATTGGCTCAGTCGAGGCCTAACGTGGGACTATCCTTATTGGTTGAGAGAGGGGCATGTGCGTATGGCGGTCCGTGATTGGCCACCTATATGTACAATTGAGTGGGTTACTAGTGTCCAGTATAAGCCTCATGAAACGGCCCGAGGGTCGAGAAACGCGTTGCTTGTTTCTGTACATGTTTTTCAATTATAAACTCTAATAAACTATTGAGTTTTTCGTTAACCCGCTCTTTGTTTGCTGATTCTGGTTGGTTCGCCGACTTGGTTACTTCTCTGCCGGGATTGGATATCTGTCTATCATACCGCTGAGACCGCTGATTGGGTCCTTCAGAGACAGCTCCCCCTGTGACGTGGTCCCGCAGCTGCTGCCGATTGGACCTTGGACCCCACATGCTTCTCCAGCGTGTTTGTCTGTTGGGCGACGAAAGGTCCCGTCCCGCTCTGTGAGGCATACGTTTATGCCGCTCCTCTTGTGAGTACCCCTATTTTGGGCTGTTATCTATTCACCTCTTTCCTCTGTATTTGGGCGATACTGTCTCATAAGGTGCCTCTATTTTCTGTCTACACAGATTCTTCTTAACATTGCATAAGCATTTCTATTGAAATGCTTTTGCAATGCCACCCCCTCCACCCCTGCACATTTGTGGTCAATCGGCTGCAAGCAGGGGGTGTCAATCATCCCGATCGTATCTTACGACCGATGCTTCTTAACTTCAGTTTCTGGCAAGCCTGAAATTACAGGGGTAGATTGCAGCATCCGCTCCTTAATAAATCTACCCCATAGTTTGATGATTTATCAGCTGTTTATAGTCCTTTTAGTCCCATTGTCATCAAAACCGCTGTGAACAGCTCATTGTCCATTTTTAAGTTAACATCAAAACTTCAATAAAATAAACGTTCTATTTCTTATAGAGTTACTTGTTAAGCACAACTGTCATTTCAAATATAGTAGGTTATTGTAAAGAAAAAGCTAGAGAGAGCAGACAAAATAGTAGGTGTGGGGGGAGAAGGGAAAAAAGGGGGGCCATATGAAATAAGATTCCTCATAATACCTCTCAATCACTCCAGGGGGGAAAAGGAGGGTCACCTCAAGTCACCTGTATCTGCTATAAATCCTAGTGAATTATCATGTTAGAGTCGCTATTCAGGGGAGTGTACCTTCCATAATTCCAGCATCATTTCATGTATTGCTAGGTTGCCTTTTCTAAGGAACAGGTATCTCTCCAGTTGTAGGAAGGTTTCTACCTGTTTTCTAAACTCTTGGGTGGTTGGCACCTCGGGGGATCTCCACCTTTTTGCTCTATTGAACATTATATATAGTAAGGATTGTTTTGCCTTATCCTGGAACTTTGGTATAGAACGAAACAAAAATATCTGCAGAGTAAGGAAATATTCATATTTTTATGTCGGGTTAGCGCACTTGAGAATATGTGATCGGGTTTGCCCTTGAGTAGGGTGTTTTTTTAAAAAACAAAATTGAGCTTCATTGAGTTCTACGGGGGAATACGTTATCATGCACCAATAATCATTGTCTAATAACTGCTCCCTGCTAATGCATATGTTTAATACTGCTCTTATAAACTGATTATAGAGAACGTTTTAGTACAGTGTCCCTCTTTCCTTAGTGCTGAAAAGCTTAACATAAAAGTCTATTTGTTATATATTTCACACTAATTTATAGAAGGGCTAGATTGCAGGACAATTTGTAGAGCAGGATACATTACCTGTTGCATGACCATTAGCAATAAATAACGCATGATCTGGTATTACAAGCGGAAAGTATAACAACTTCAAACAAAGCATCTTAACATAGCCAAAACATTTTTATCACACTATACTTTTAATAGTTCCGGGAGTGCTAGTATTTTGATCATTACGCCTGTAGTGGTGCACTCAAATGAAATGAAAAATACTGCTGTAAAATGTAATGTTTCTTCAGACTTGACGTAAACCATAATTATGACTAGTAGAGCAAAGAACATAAGGATCTCCAATACTTGCGCAAAACATGACTTAGGTTATAAGTGCTATCTGACATTCATTTTAATGCGAATGTCCCCCCCCCCCCCATATAAGTCTATTAGGTGAAGGATTTAATGCAGCAATATCCAACATGCAGATGCTAACGCACCCTAGACTGCAGCTGAAGCGAAAAAAAACCCATAAAAATATCAGTGCAGATAACAGGAGCACTATTGACTGTCCTCAAGCACAATAGTGCTTATATTTTTGTGCTCAAATTGTACTCTAGGCCAAATGTAGAATTAAATAATAAAATGAGAAAAGTGTAATTTCTAAAGTTATTTACATGGAAAATCTGTATGTTTAATACATTTTTATTTGCATTATTTAAAACAAATGTAATTGAAGTAATAATTGTAGGTCTTTTTAAATGGAAATAATGTTATTAACTTTTAACTGAAATTTATTTCTGTAAATAATTTGATATATATTCATGAAAACAAAAGGGAATCCAACACACACAGTCCAAAGAATACTGGTATAACTGAAAACCACTAACAAATAATGGATTCATTGTTTTCTAATGCGCTGAGAAAATATTAACTTTAATTACTGATTACTCAATAGGGTGATGTTGGACCAGGTATTGATTAGAGGGCAGATCAGACATGGAGGAGACACTGAATGACATAACTCCTATCACACACAAAATATGTTTGTTGCTTGATTAAAAGGGCACTAAAGTCAGAGCATGCCATTTAAAAAAAATAAAATAATCCATTTTCAAATTGTGCCCACTTGCTTAGGCTACAGCTTCTACTGAGCATGTCCAAGAGTTCACAGTGTCTATGAATGGCTGATGGCTGTCAAATTATAGAGGGGACAGGGAAATGAAAGGAATCTTTGAAATTTGTCTGAAGAAAAAAAACATCTGCTAATTGAAAATTAAAAAATGTTATTGCATTGTCTTTTTTATTATTATTATTATTATTATTATTATTATTATTAACTTTTCAAAGAATGCTTATTGCACTTTTGTAGAAATAAGGGCGCGATCCGATATATGGCGTAGTTTTTGGCGCAAGTGAGGGAACCCACGCTGCCCGTAGTTTCACCTCGCACATCGGGGTATTACATATACCCCTGCCGGCAGTTGCTAAAGTGTCGTAAGTCGGACAAACTAGCGATGTCCAGAAATGAGCATAACTACAAATTTCTGGAGTCGCCAGTGACTTACGGCACTTTAGAAACTGCCTGCGCCTAAAAAAAGTAACTAAAATATTAAATCTCCCGTAACACGCCTCCCAAAAATCAGCCCGACACGTATATCCCTATATCTATCTGCAATCCCCCCTCTCACTCCTAATAATAAATGTATTAACCCCTAGACTGACAACCCCCACAACGCAATAAGCCTAATTATTAACCCCTAAACCGCCATACCCCACACCGCAATAAACTTATCCTAGTATTAACCCCTAAACCGCCACTCCCGGAGCCCACCACCACCTACATTATATGTATTAACCCCTAAACCGCTGCTCCCGGACCCCGCCACACCTAAATAAAGTGTTTAACCCCTAAACCGCCGCTCCCGGACCCCGCCGCCACCTACATTAAATGTATTACCCCCTAATCTGACCCCCCTACATCGCCGCCACCTACATTAAAGGTTCAGTCAACCATAGAATTGTTATTGTTTTAAAAGATTGATAATCCCTTTATTACTCATTCCTCAGTTTTGCATAACCAACACAGTTATATTAATGTACTTTTTACCTTTTTGATTACCTTGTATCTAGGAACCTTCTTCCAGCCCCCTGATCACATGACTGTGACTGTTTATTATCTATTGTCTTAAAATTTAGCATTGTATTGTGCTAGATCTTAAATAACTTTCTGTGCCTGAACACAGTGTTATCTATATAGCCCACGTGTACTTTCTGTCTCTTTGTGTTGAAAAGAGATTTAAAAAGCATGTGATAAGAGGCAGCCCTCAAAGGCTTAGAAATTAGTATATGAGCCTACCTATGTTTAGTTTAAACTAAGAATACCAAGAGAAAAAAGCAAATTTGATGATAAAAAGTAAATTGGAAAGTCAATTAAAATTAAAAGTCCTATCTGAATAATGAAAGTTTAATTTATACTTGACTGTCCCTTTAAATGTATTACCCCTAATCTGACCCCCCTACACCGCCGCCACCTACATTAAATGTATTATCCCCTAATATGACCCCCCTACACCGCCGTCACCTACATTAAATGTATTACCACCTAATCTGACCCCCCTACACTGCCGCCACCTGCATTAAATGTATTACCCCCTAATCTGACCCCCCTACACCGCCGCCACCTACATTAAATGTATTACCCCTAATCTGACCCCCCTACACCGCCGCCACCTACATTAAATGTATTACTCCCTAAACCTAAGTCTAACCCTAACACCCTCTAACTTAATTATTATTTAAATAAATATAAATAATATTAATATTATTAACTAAATTATTCCTATTTAAAACTAAATACCTACCTATAAAATAAACCCTAAGATAGCTACAATATAATTAATAATTACATTGTAGCTATTTTAGGATTTATATTTATTTTACAGGTAACTTTGTATTTATTTTAACTAGGTACAATAGCTATTAAATAGTTAATAACTATTTAATAGCTACCTAGTTAAACTAATTACAAAATTACCTGTAAAATAAATCCTAACCTAAGTTACAAATACACCTAACACTACACTATCAATAAATTAATTAAATAAATTAACTACAATTATCTAAAATAAAATACAACTAAATTACAAATAGCCCTTAAAAGGGCCTTTTGCGGGGCATTGTCCCAAAGTAATCAGTTCTTTTACCTGTAAAAAAGATAAATACAATACCCCCCCAACATTACAACCCACCACCCACACACCCCTACTCTAAAACCCACCCAATCCCCCCTTAAAAAAACTAACACTACCCCATTGAAGATCACCCTACCTTGAACCGTCTTCACCCAGCTGGGCACCAGTGGTCATCCGATGGTGCAGAAGAGGACATCCAGACCAGCAGAAGTCTTCATCCTATCCGGGCAGAAGAGGACATCCGGACCGTCAGAAGTCTTCATCCTATACAGGCAGAAGAGGACATCCGGACCCGCAGACATCTTCATAAAAGCGGCATCTTCTATCTTCATCCATCCGACGAGGAACAGCTCCATCTTGAAGACCTCCGGCGCGGAACATCCTTCTAGGCCGACGACTACCCGACGAATGGCTGGTCCTTTAAATGACATCATCCAAGATGGCGTCCCTCGAATTCTGATTGGCTGATAGGTAGGAGAAATCCGATTGGTTGATTTAATCAGCCAATCGGATTGAAGTTTAATCTGATTGGCTGATTGGGTCAGCCAATAGAATTGACCTCGCATTCTATTGGCTGATCCAATCAGCCAATCGGATTGAAATTCAATCCGATTGGCTGATTAAATCAACTAATCGGATTTTTCCTACCTTAATTCTGATTGGCTGATAGAATCCTATCAGCCAATCGGAATTGGAGGGCCGCCATCTTGGATGACGTCATTTAAATGGACCAGCCATTCGTCGGGTAGTCGTCAGCCTAGAAGGATGTACCACGCCGGAGGTCTTCAAGATGGAGCCGTTCCTCGTCGGATGGATGAAGATAGAAGATGCCGCTTGGATGAAGATGTCTGCAGGTCCGGATGTCTTCTTCTGCCCGTTTAGGATGAAGACTTCTGCCGGTCCAGATGTCCTCTTCTGCCCGGATAGGATGAAGACTGCTGCCAATCTGGATGTCCTCTTCTGCCCGGATTGGATGAAGACATCTGCCGGTCTGGATGTCCTCTTCTGCCCCATCGGATGACCACTGGTGGGCCGGCTGGGTGAAGACAGCTCAAGGTAGGGTGATCTTCAATGGGGTAGTGTTAGGTTTTTTTAAGGGTGGATCAGGTGGGTTTTAGAGTAGGGGTGTGGGGGTGGTGGGTTGTAATGTTGGGGGGGTATTGTATTTCTTTTTTTTACAGGTAAAAGAGCCGATTACTTTGGGGCAATGCCCCGCAAAAGGCCCTTTTAAGGGCTATTTGTAATTTAGTTTAGGATAGGGAATTTTATTATTTTGGGGGGCTTTTTTATTTTATTAGGGGGCTTAGATTAGGTGTAATTAGATTAAACTTCTTGTAATATTTTTTTATTTTCTGTAATTTAGTGTTTGTTTGTTTTTGTAATATAGTTTAGTTTATTTAATTGTATTTTATTTTAGATCATTGTAGTTAATTTATTTAATTAATTTATTGATAGTGTAGTGTTAGGTGTATTTGTAACTTAGGTTAGGATTTATTTTACAGGTAATTTTGTAATTATTTTAACTAGGTAGCTATTAAATAGTTATTAACTATTTAATAGCTATTGTACCTAGTTAAAATAAATACAAAGTTACCTGTAAAATAAATATAAATCCTAAAATAGCTACAATGTAATTATTAATTATTTTGTAGCTATCTTAGGGTTTATTTTATAGGTAAGTATTTAGTTTTAAAAAGGAATAATTTAGTTAATAATATTAATATTACAGTATTTATATTTATTTAAATAATAATTAAGTTAGGGGGGGTGTTAGGGTTAGACTTAGGTTTAGGGGGTAATGCATTTAATGTAGGTGGCGGCGGTGTAGGGGGGTCAGATTAGAGGTTAATATATTTAATGCAGGGGGGTCAGATTAGGGTTTAATATATTTAATGTAGGTGGCGGCGGTGTAGGGGGTCAGATTAGGGGTTAATAAATTTAATGTAGGTGGCGGCGGGGTCCGGGAGCGGCGGTTTAGGGGTTAAACACTTTATTTAGGTGCAGCAGGGTCCGGGAGCGGCGGTTTAGGTGTTAATACATATAATGTAGGTGGCGGTGGGCTCCGGGAGCGGTGGTTTAGGGGTTAATACAGTTTATTAGACATTGCGCATGCGTTAGGTGTTAGTTTTTTTTTGGAAGGCATTTTAGGGAGTTATGGTGCTCCCATACTCAGCGCAAGGCCTGCTACGGCTGCATTTTATGGCGAGGTGAAAATGGAGTAAGTTTTCTCCATTTTCGCCACGTAAGGCCTTGTGCTGGATATTGGATACCAAATTGCGCAGGTTTTATATGTTAGTCTATGGGGAAAAAACTACGTCCGACAGGTGAAATATACGTGCCGCATTTATATGCGGCACTATATGCGGCGCTGTATATAGGATACCAAACCTGCGCAAAAACCAGCGTCCCCGGCTTTTGCGGGCGACGCTGCATATCGGATGGGGCCCCAGATTATATAACAGTAAGGAAAAAAACAATAATAACAAACACTTCAATACTAAATGCATTCCTATTAAATATCAGGAGGCAACTCATGGACCTCACATCTAATATATAGTACACAGAGAGGAACACTAAATTTTGCACACAAAAAAAATCAGTACAATGTACCTATGCAGAAGCGGATTACTTAAAGGGACAGTCTACTTGAAAATAATAACTTTTTAAAAAGATAGATAATTCTTTTATTACCCATTCCCTAGTTTTGCATAACCAACACAGTTATAATAATACACTTTTTACCTCTGTGATTACCTTGCATCTAAGCCTCTGCAAACTGACCCCTTATCACAGATCTTTTGACACACTTGCTTTTTAGCCAAAGTGAGCTCAATGTTATCTATATGACACATGAAATAGCAATGTCTAACTGTGAAAAACGTTCAAAATGCATAGATAAGAGGTGGCTTCGACAGCTTAAAAATCAGTTTATGAGCCTACCTAGGTTTAGCTTTCAACAAAGAATACTAAGAAAACAAAGCAAATTTGATGCTAAAAGTAAATTGGAAAGTTGTTTCAAATTGCATGCCCTTTCTGAATAATGTACATTTTATTTTAACTTGACTGCTCCTTAAATATAACAATATGAAAAAAAAGAAGAAAAATCTGTTCCAATCATATTTATGTTCTCACAGCTAAATATTAGGCCTGTTATGGACCTCTCCTTTGTGTAAGACACAAAGTGGAATAGTGAATCGTTTACAATGAGCCACTTTTGGACCCATTTATTATTATTTATTTATTATTAGGTATTTGTAGAGCAGCAACAGGTTCCGCAGCGCTATGAACATAGGTGGTATATAAAAAAAAACGATTACAGGGATCGAATGGGTAGAGGGTCCTGCCGAGAGTTGCACTGTTATAGTCGGTTCTTATGAAGGTGAACTACAAACAGCTGGGCTCATAGGCTCACATGCTATGGGGTTTAAGGGGATAGCAGTGGAAATAGGAAGGTAAGTGTAGGTTGTATGCGTCCCTGAATATTAGAGTCTTCAGGGAGCACTTGAAGCTTTTAAAACTAGGGGAGAGTCTTGTGGAGCGAGGCAGAGAGTTCCATAAGATGGGAGCCAGTGTGGAGAAATCTTGTAAACGGGAATAAGAGGAGGTAACAAGAGAGGAGGAGCGTAGGAGATCATGAGTGGAGCAAAGGGGACGGGAGGGAGAGCATCTAGAGACAAGGTCTAAGATGCAGGGGGGAGAAATGCAGTTGAGGGCTTTGTGTGTCAGAGTGAGGATTTTGTGTTTAATCCTGGAGGCAAGATTAAGCCAGTGAAGGGTTTGGCAGAGAGGTGTGGCAGATGAAGAGTGATGTGTAAGGAAGATGAGCCTGGCAGAAGCATTCATTATAGATTGTAAAGGGGCTAGGCAGCAGCTAGAGAGACCAGAGAGGATGGAGTTGCAGTAGTCGAGGCGGGAAAGGATGAGAGAGTGGATTAAAATCTTAGTTGTGTCTTGTGTAAGAAAATGTCTAATTTTAGCTATGTTTTTAAGATGGAACTGGCAGGCTTTAGCCAAGGACTGAATGTGAGGTGTGAAAGAAAGATCTGAGTTAAGTGTGACCCCAAGACATTGGGCATGTGAGGTTGGGGTAATGATGTTATCATCAGTTATGGAGACATGGGGGGTGGAGATTTTGGAAGAAGGGTGGAAAATAAGGAGCTCAGTTTTGGAGAGATTTAGCTTGAGGTAGTGAGAGGACATCCAAGATGAGATATGAGAGAGACAGTTAGTGACACGGGTTAGCAAGGAAGGAGATAGTTCTGGTGCAGAGAGGTAGATTTGGGTATCGTCGACATTCAAATGATAATGAAACCCGTGGAACTGTATTAAGGAACCTAATGAGGATGTGTAGATTGAGAAGCGAAGGGGACCGAGGACAGAGCCTTGCGGTACCCCAACAGAAAGAGGTAACGGGGCAGAGGATGCCCCAGAGAAGGCTACACTAAAGGTACGGTTATACAGTTAGAAAGAGAACCAAGAGAGAGCTGTGTCACAGATGCCAAAGGATTGGAGGGTATGGAGCAAAAGAGGGTGGTCGACAGTATCAAAAGCTGCAGACAGATCAAGGAAGATAAAGTATTCTCATGTAAGTATTATCATGGTAAATTAAAAAATAAATTGTACGGAACCCATAGCTAGACACCAAGCAGAGTAGATTTAAACTACAGATCATAACCAATCATATACCCAGGCCATATTTAAATAATATGCACAAGCTACCTACACTTGTACTATGATCAGAGGTATATGCCCGAGTAGGAGTTTCCCAGTAATTGAAAATAAATAAATAGAATCTGGTTGCAGAAGTTACTGCATGAAACCTGGATTTTTTTGCAAAAAGATGTTCATCTTAGTAAAACTGTTTATACAAAGAGAATTACTATCCTTCCATGACCAGCAAATTACTTAGGCTAGAGATGCCCCGCCATTGCAGCCTCCGATAGCTCGGCATCAAGGATATGTAACCAAAGGGGGAACGCTGAAGAAAATAATATGAAAAATACTAAACAGTGTACCATTATTCAATACAAAAATTCAGGGACAACCCATTTTCCATTAGTGAGGAAAAAAAATAACCCCCTTCCCCCGCCCCAATCCAGAAAAAAATATAGCTGTGGCATAAAAATAAATAAAAAATAGTCTCTCAAAATATAAACCAAATCTAATTATTCTAAATTACTTGATTCATGAGATTAGTGTAGTGATAAAGTTAGATCTTAAACCATAAATCATATCTGATTAAAATTCTTCATTGGAAGGAGAGAAAAAACAAACAAATAAAACCTACATTTATAAACTCTCTGGCTCCTCTCAAGATATTTCCGTCACTAAATTAGTAGGCAGTTACCCTTCCAATAATATTTTTTAATTTTTCAAGGGTTGGAGAAGCTGCAAGATCACCTCTTCCCAGCACTCTATCTCTGCTAAAGTCTACATCAGGTGAAATAATAGAAGCAGGTCTACATCAGGTGAAATAATAGAAGCAGGTCTACATCAGGTGAAATAATAGAAGCAGGTCTACATCAGGTGAAATTATAGAAGCAGGTCTACATCAGGTGAAATAATAGAAGCAGGTCTACATCAGGGAAAAAATATCAGCCTTGCTGAGAGTGTTCTACCAGGGTGCAGGGGTCATAAATACAGCTAATACAATATCTGTTAGTGCTACGGAATTTTGTAGCGCTATACAAATGAATGATAATCTGTCAACCCAACAGACTATAAGGTATATGTGGACTGTTAATTTTCCTGTGGACACTGTAGCTATCTGCAAATAATAGGAAGATTATAAAGTTCACCAGAGCAGCCTTTGGTATTGTGACCCAGATAACTTCCCAGATGCCCTCCACATTGTCTTTTTCTTATGTGTATTTTAATATGTAATTCTACTGTATTTAACAGTCCTTAAACCAATAGCCCCATTCTGCATCACAAGTAAGTTGATGACTAAGTAAATACCCCAAATAATTTATGTATCAGAAACATCAAACTGAAGCTATCTTTATTTTATGAGGGTGTGATTGTAATGCAGTTACTGACAGTTCTAATTTATTAACAGCACAAATATAATAAAGATGGCGTATCAACTCAAAAATATACTAAAAAAAGATTACTATGCCTTCTATATTCCTTTATATCCCTCTCCTCATTGGTACTTTTTAACAATTAGCTTTCACCATTTTTGTAGCAACTCGTTGTGGACCTGTAAGATGCAATCCCAAATATTCAAGTAAATCCTACAGCAACAACTGACTTTAATCTGGGTTTAATCAGAATCTCTGATGGCAGGTGTTTGCTATTTATGTCCAGGCATGATTTAGAATGTGATTGGTTAACTTTGAACACAGCTAGAGCCCCCATTATGAAAGGTTGTGCAGACTTTAGGGTGTTGTAGTTTTTTATTTAAAATGTTTCTAATTAATTTTTTTATTTTTTTTCCCCTCTGGATTTGTGTAATGGAAGATTACATTTGTGAGGGGGTTAGGGTGTATAGAATTCAGAATGCAGGAACAGATACACAGAACAATGAAAGTCTTTAGAAGCTTTACTGATTGATAAGCAAAAGAACAGTTGGTAATTCTGCTTGAAATTCACAGAAACAACAAGTTTGAACATAGGCCTTATGCGAAACATTAACGTCCAATACAAGGTACAGAATACTTTTAGTATATTGCAGTCCAAGAAACACAGATGCTTGAATTGAACAGTAAAGGGTGAGGTTGATACAGAATACCAGATGCAGTTGGTTTGAAGAAGACTGTATACAAAACAAAGTGTAGGGTAATTGTACTCTCACTCTCAGAGTCAATGACCAGGGTGCCAGATCCAAAAATAGCAGAATATTAATCAAAAAAGAGAGACTGCACTCTCTGGATTTGCAAAGAAAAAGCTAAACATCTTTTAATCCATAATAATACTGGTGTGTGTAATCCCTCCTCAGACCAAACATCCTTTTCAGTATTATTATGATATATATATGTATAATTCTCTCTAAGTAAAGAAGATAGATATATTTGCAAGTAATGCAAACTAAATATATTTATTTTGTATGTAGAACTTTTGCAGTTGAGTGGTTAAATTCTGATGAATATATATTATATATATATATATATATATATATATATATATATATATATATATATATATATATATATATATATATATATATATTATTAAGGTCTCTTTAAAACTTTCTGTAATGCAGCAAATGGATCAGAAGCCTCTATTAACAGGAAAGCTCATCTAAATGGATGAGTAATAAGAGAAATAAATAATTTTGGAGGATTATCTCATATACAAATCCCTTAATGGGGATGATGTCTGTACGCCCGGGCTGACCTCTAGCTAAATATAAGCTCACATCACTGGTTACGGAGCAACAGATGAGGCTAATGAACTAGATTGCAGAATATGAGGATGAGATAAGAGACTAAAGAGAGCTATTGTCTAGTTAGTGGTATGAGGAAACCAATGCATTCAGTTTATAGTTGATCTATGAGCTATCTACTTTATAAAGTGCAGAATGCACATCATGGGTAACATATCGGGAAACATTCAGAATGTATAAGTAATAATTTACATGCTGTTCTATATAATGATTTTGATAGATAGAAAGACAGCTAGATGAACCTGCAGCCTGTGCTAATAAAAGACTCCCCTGCATTAGGATTGCACATACTTTGCACATGTATAGACTGCTATAGCCCCCCTCCAGCACCTGGGCCTTGGTGCCACTGCACCTTCTGCTAGGGTTGCCAGGTATCCAGTATTCAATAGGACAGTTCAGTATTTTAACAAGCTGTCCAATAAGATTCATACAAAAAAAGTGTAAAGGGTCTCCTATGCCTCTATGTGTCACAAATATGTCCCAAAAAAAGTAAAACTGTACATTTTCTATTATTTTTGTAAAAGCCAGCTATACGGGGTAATAAGCCATTGCTGTGTGTGCTCCTGGCAGTCAAGGGATTAAATCACTACTGTGCATGTCTGTAACTGGCAAGCAAAGCTATACAATTACTGATCAGTTGTGAAAAATAGACATGGGGGGATCAAACATGGGCCTAAGGTTGAGCTTTTGGAAAGATCAAAAAAAAAAAAGAGTATACAATAGGATAGTTACTTCCCTTTAGTTAGAACCGCTGCCTTCCAAACAGTCTCTCTCAAAGCTGTACAAACGATGTATATTGGCAGATAGAGGCGCTGGTTCTAAGGGATCTCCAAAAGATTTTTCTCTATGTTTCACAATTTTCCCAGAAAAATTCTGTCTGTATCTGTGTTCAAAGAATATCACATTGGCATAGTATGTCTGAGCACCTTAATACATAATTGCAGTATACTCACAGAATAATATCAGACAAACGTCTCCACAGGTGATTTCACAATCTTCCCAATAAAAGGGGTTCTGTCTGTGTCTGTATTCAAAGAATATCGCATTGGCATAGTATGTCTGAGCACTGTGATGATAGCAGGATGTGATGTCACTAGCATGTGGGCGGGGCTTAGGTCCGGTGTCTGTGTCGCAGTTAGTTTAGTACAATCAACCTGTCTGGATGTGTATTGCTATGCTCTGTAATAAAATAGAGTTGTACCATCATTGCTGTGTCCTGCATATGTCCTGCATCTCATGACATGGTGTCAGAAGTTCTGGACTACGCTTCTGTTTCTGATGATGACGATGTCAAAGTTTACCCCACCTGAGCCTTTTGACTTTTCTCAGCCTGCAGCTTGGCCCACATGGCGTCAGCGGTTTCAGCGCTTCAGGATTGCATCCAAACTGAACAAGGAGAGTGGTGAAGTACAAGTTAATTCTCTTTTATATTCTATGGGGAAAGATGTAGAGCCAGTGTTCAATGCTTTTACTTTCCAAGAAGGGGACGAAGTTAACTTTGATATAGTTATGGATAAACTCAGTGCCCACTTTGTGCCCAAAAGAAATGTGATTCATGAGAGAGCTTGTTTTCACAAACGTAATCAGCGTGTGGGAGAATCTGTGGAGTCATTTGTGCGCAGCCTGTATGAATTAGCTGAATTCTGTGAGTTTGGTGTTGCTAAAGAAGAGCAAATCAGAGACAGAATAGTTATTGGAATTGCAGATGCTGAAGTCTCCCTGAAGCTGCAGTTAGAGCCTGATTTAACGTTAGACGGGGCTATTAGGATGGCCCGCCAGAGTGAACTGGTGAAAAAGCAAAGTGCTGATCTGAGGTCTGAGAGTATTGTGGATGAAGTGCAACAGTCTAGGAAAATTACTAGTGAAAGGCACAGTGTGAGCGGTAGATCTAAAGTACTGGAAAGGCCTAGAAGTGGATGGGCGCAACATGGCCGATGCACACGGTGCTACCGGGCCCATGATCAGAGTGCTATATGCCCGGCCAGAGATAAAAGATGCAGAAAATGTAACAGAATAGGCCATTTTGAAGTGGTGTGTAAAACTGAATACATTAAGGAGATGCAGGTGGACAGTGACCAGGAGGGTCAGGAAGTGTCTTTTGTGGGGTCTGTTGTGGAACGGACAAGCTCAGAGGAAGATTGGAAAGTTACTTTTACTGTAATGGGAGCCAATGTTGATTTTAAGATTGACACAGGAGCTGATATCACTGTAATGTCTTTTGCTGAATTTATGAAACTGCCTCGACAGCCCCAGCTGGCGAAGGTTACTACAAATGTTCATAGTCCTGGTGGCCGCATTGATTGTGTGGGGAAATTTCTTGCAAGCTGTGAGTACAAACAAAAAAAGTTCACCATGTGGGTGCATGTGATCCGAGGTCAGTGTGTTAACAGTTTATTGAGCAGAAAAGCAGCCTGTGACTTGGGCCTCGTGGCCAGAGTGAATGAGATCTCTGAAGATATGTTTGGCGAGTTGGGCCTACTGAGCTGCAAACCTGTCCGTATAGCACTTAAAAGTGACGCAGTCCCGTACAGTATTTCTACTCCTCGTAGAATTCCGTTCCCGCTCATGCCTCAAGTGGAGAAAGAGCTCATGCGCATGAAGTCTATGGGGGTTATTGAAGAGGTTGTTGAGGCAACTGATTGGTGTGCCCCCATTGTTCCAGTTGCAAAGAAAAACGGAAAGGTGCGCATCTGTGTGGACCTGAAAAGGTTGAATGAGGCAGTGAAGAGGGAGAGATTTGTGCTGCCGACACTGGAAGATATAGCCCCGAAGTTGGCTGGGGCGAAGTTCTTTTCCACATTAGACGCTTCTAGCGGCTTTTGGCAGATCCCCCTGGATCCAAAGTGCCGCAAACTGACTACCTTTATCACTCCGGTAGGTCGGTTCTGTTTCTGCAGACTTCCCTTTGGGATATCCTCCGCTCCTGAGATCTTTCAGAGGGAAATGAGTTCTCTCCTGAGTGGCCACGTGGGCACAGCAGTCGTCATGGACGACATTCTAGTGTATGGGTCTACAGTGGAGGAGCATGATCAGCGTTTGAGTTGTGTGCTGCAGGCTATCAAAGAGTCTGGGCTGAAGCTGAATAAAGAAAAATGTCATTTTAGGAAAACTGAATTATGCTACTTTGGGCATATCATCAACGGGGATGGCATCAAGCCGGACCCCGAGAAAATTCGGGCTATCGAACAGATGAAAAGCCCTTCTGATGTACATGAGCTGAGACAGATATTGGGCCTTGTAAATTACGTGGGCAAGTTTCTTCCAGATTTATCTACAGTTTTGCACCCTATCACAGAGTTGCTTAAGAAAGATGTTGCCTGGGTCTGGGGACCCTCACAAGAAAAAGCGTTCCTGCATGCTAAGTCCCTGCTGGGGTCTGCCCCAGTGCTGGGGTTCTACGACCCTTCAAAAAAGACTGTGGTTAGTGCTGATGCAAGCAGTTATGGGTTGGGGGCTGCACTCCTGCAGCTGAATGACAACAAACTACAGCCCATCGCCTACTGTTCCCGCACACTGACGGCTGCGGAGTCAAAATACGCTCAAATTGAGAAAGAGTGCCTGGCTGCAGTTTGGGCCTGTGAGCGCTTTCAGCGTTATCTAGTGGGTTTGGAGAAATTTAGTCTGGAAACTGACCACAAACCGCTAGTCCCTCTTATCAATTCTTATGACATCGACAAAACACCCTTGAGATGCCAGAGACTTTTAATGAGACTACTCAGGTTCAATGTTCAGGCAGTGCATGTGCCGGGGAAGCAGCTGGTTGTGGCAGATACACTGTCCAGGCTCCCGCTGGCTGCTGCTGAAGAATCCTCCACAGAGTCGGATGTAAAAGTGTATGTTGATTCAGTTCTGGCCTCTAAGTCCATTTCTTCAAGGAAACTGGAAGAGATAAAGAAAGAGACATATTTGGACACAAATCTGCAAGAAGTTATAAGGTACATAAGAGATGGCTGGCCCGAGAGCCGGGCAGCCTGGATGTCTTTAAATGCTTACCAGCCAGAGAGGTCGCAGCTCACGGAGCTGGAGGGGTTGGTGCTGTTCCAAGACCGTATTGTAATTCCCGTCAGCATGAGGAAGGAGATGTTAAACAGGATTCACGATGGCCACTTAGGCATTACAAAGTGCAGAGAAAGAGCAGCTACAGCTGTGTGGTGGCCTGGGATCAGCTCCGACATTGCAAATCACGTGTCTAAATGTGCCTTTTGCCGGGAACGCCGGCCTACTCAGAGAAGGGAGCCCTTAATGTCTACTCCGCTGCCTGCGGGGCCGTGGCAGAAAATAGCTGCTGATTTGTGCGAACTGCACGGGAAAAAGTTTCTTGTTGTTATCGACTACTATTCCAGGTATTTGGAAATAGCACCCCTGAATGATATCACAAGTCAGGCCGTTATCATTCGCCTGAAGAGCTTGTTCGCCCGCTGGGGCATTCCAATGGAGCTGGTGAGTGATAATGGCATGCAGTTCGCTTCTACAGAGTTCAGTGCTTTCAGCAGGGAATATGATTTTGTACATTCCACGTCAAGTCCACATTATCCGCAGGCCAACGGAATGGCTGAAAGGGCAGTTCAAACAACAAAATTCATTCTAAAGCAATCTGAACCGTACCTAGCCCTCTTGTCATACAGGGCGACGCCCATTCAAGCCACCGGGTTTAGCCCGGCACAGCTGATGCTAGGACGCCAGATTCGCACCACTTTACCCTCAGTGGGTGTCTTCAAGCCGCCTGGCCCTGTTCCTCGGGACGAAGTCCTTAGGAGGGATGAAGAGGCCAAAAAGGGTTATCGTTTCTTCTACGACAGGAGACATTCTGTCAGGCCTTTACAGGAACTGAAAGCGGGCCAAAGTGTCAGAATTAAACTGGATGATGAGAAGAAATGGAAGACGCCTGCTACGGTAGTGGGCCGCTCTCCAGAACCAAGGTCTTACACAGTCCTTACAGAGGGAGGGACGGTTACACGCCGTAACCGAAGACATCTTCAGCCTGTACCTGAGAGTCTGGAACCGGATACCTCAGTACCACCGCCGGTGGGATCTCCTGTTCTAAGAGAGGTGCCTTCCCCTCAGCAAGATCATAGCGGGGATATATCTTTGCCTCCAGCAGACTCTTGTTCACCATCTTCTGTATCAGAGGACAGTTCATGCAAAGTTACATCAAGCGGAAGAGTGGTGAGGCTTCCGGCCCGATACAGGGACTGACTTTAGCTAGAACAGTGACCGGAAGTATGGGCAGAATAATCCCATGGTCACTGTGGACTAGGGTAGTCTACCCCAATGTCCAAGTCAGGATGTAATTTATTTGTTCATGTTTTCTAATCTATCTGTTTTTATAATGTTCTAAAACAAAATGTTGTTGTATACCCTGTTGGTGTACCTTGTTATTTAATATATGCGAATGTATGCTTTGCCTTTGAAAAAGGGGAAGATGTGATGATAGCAGGATGTGATGTCACTAGCATGTGGGCGGGGCTTAGGTCCGGTGTCTGTGTCGCAGTTAGTTTAGTACAATCAACCTGTCTGGATGTGTATTGCTATGCTCTGTAATAAAATAGAGTTGTACCATCATTGCTGTGTCCTGCATATGTCCTGCATCTCATGACAAGCACCTTAATACATAAGTAGTTTTGTATGAAGGTATGAATTGTGCACTAGATTTCTGCAGTGTTTTAAATGTATAACTGTTAACCTCTTCACTACCGGGACTTATAGACAACAACTTGCCCAAAATATCAGAGAATTTTTATCATGTTTGTTATCACTCCATTTAAACCGAAATAGAGCCTGATTTTTTTTATTTACCTGTAAAAACTATATATAGATTTTTAAGTAGACAGCCCAAGGTATTGATCTAGGCCAATTTTGGTATATTTCATGCCACCATTTCACTGCCAAATGCAATTAAATAAAAAAAATTGGTACTTTTTTCACAAACGTTAGGTTTCTCACTGAAATTATTTACATACTGCTTGTCCAATCATGGCACAAATATTTATAAAAAGTTTCTATGGGATTCTCTTTGTTCAGAAATAGCAGACATATATGGCTTTTTTGGTAATTAGAAGTCTGCTAATTGCAGCTGCGCACCACACTTCAATTATTCCCGGCAGTGAAGGGGTTAATTAGGCAGCTTAAAAGGTTCATTTTAGTTTTAGTGTAGAGATTAGCCTCCCACCTGATACTTCCCACCCCCTGATCCCTCTCAAACAGATCTATTCTCTCCCCACCCCTGATTGGTAAACCCCATCTTAGGTACTGGCAGACAGTCTGAAAATATAAGGCTTTTTTTTAATATTTTTTATTTATTTTTATTATATTTTCTGCAGTGTAGGATCCTCCTTACCCCCCCCCCCCCAACAGCTCTCTAAACCTCACCCCTCTGTTAGGTGCCATCTTAGGTACTAGCAGCTGTCTATATATATATATATATATTATTTTTATTTTATTTATTTCATATTTCTGTGTCCCACCCCACCCGCGATCTTTAGTTAGGGGGGTTCCCACACTCCAGATCCCCTTTTCTGTAGCGTAGCTGCCCCATGCCTCCCTGTCCCTTTATTTATTTTTTCTGTAACGTAGGGCCCTCCCACTCCCTCCCTCTCCCCTGCTGGGCCGCCCACCCACCACCACAGTGTTACCGTCTGTAACGATCAGGCATCTGCCCTCATATGAAGCTGGAGCACCCATCGAGCTTCGGCTCCATATGCAGCAGATGCCTGAAGCTTCAGGAGCTCCAGCTCTCGGCTGTAACTTTAACAGCCGAGAGTGCTGGAGCTTCCTGAAGCTAGGACTTATATAAATATGTGGTGCGGTACGACAGCCAAACTTCCGCACAACGTATATATACGTCCGATAGGGTTAAGGGGTTTGAAGAATTCTTGCAAAACTGCTGCTATATAGTGCTCCAGACACATGCACACTCCTGAGCCTACCTACCTCAACAAAGTATACAAGAATGTTCTTTCTTATTTTTAGTCCAACAACTTATGGGTACAAAACAAAGAAGAAGAAGAAAATAGAGAGACGCACTAAACTGAGACAGAACAAAAGCTAGAAAAACTTCCATGCTTGTCCACAAGGCCAGTGCCACTCAGTGTGCAGTCTCTTTTAGCACATTAAGCCTTTCACAGAGAAAAAATATCCTGTAGCATATCAGTCTGACCCTGCCCAATGACAGTCCAGCGCCGAAATACCAGGCAATTCTTCTCTGAACAAGAGAAAACAACAAACCCCAGACGTACGTTTCAGCCTCTCTTGGGCCTCGTCAGTGAGGGTACAAATCCGGAATTCTAAAATCCAATACTTGGAGCTCTTTCCAGTCAAAAGCCTTGCCATATACCAAATCACTTTTAAACTATTTTAAAACCTTTTTGTCAATATTTCAATTATATTTTTTTATTAAAATGTGGATATACGAGTGTAATACTTTTTTTTATATGTTTTGGATGTGTTTTAAGATTATTATTTTTTAACCCTTACATTTACTTCCAGTCAAAATCCTTGCCATATACCATATCATGATTTTACCCTTTTAAAGCCTTTACTTCAGGTCTCAAGTCAAGCTTAATATTCTAGTGCAGTTTCAGCTTTCACTTGAGCGCAACTAATATCTTTCAACTTTAAATATGAACCAGTGGCGTATTTAGGTTTTGTGCTGCCCTAGGCAATCAAAATTCTGCTTCCTCCCCAACCCCCCCCCCCCCAACCCCAAGGTTTAAGGCTGTTTTTCGGCCACAATAATTTTTGGTCAGGGTATAATGTGACTTTTTTAAGATTAGGACACAAGGAAGGAACAATTATTTCCAATGTTGTTAAAGTTCACAACGTTTTCACATTCACACACATATGTACGCACACACACACACAAACATACATTCACATATCTACACACACACATATATATACATATTTACCCACACACAAAAACATACATTCACACTGTCACATTAACACACACACACATATTTACACACACAAACATACATTTACACACAAACACATATTTACACACACACATAAACATAAATTCACAGATTTACACACAAACACACACACACAAACATACATTCACACATTTACACACAAACATACATTCACACTGTCACATTAACACACACACATACACATATTTACACACAAACATACATTTACACACAAACACACATATTTACACACACACAAACATAAATTCACAGATTTACACACAAACACAAACACACATTCACACATTTACACACACACACAAACATACATTCACACTGTCACATTAACACACACACATATTTACACACAAACATACATTTACACACAGACACACACATAAACATACATTCACAGATTTACACACAAACACACACACAAACATACATTCACACATTTACACACACACAAACATATTTACACAAACATACATTCACACATTTACACACACACACACACACACAAACATATTTACACACATACATTCACACATTTACACACACACAAACACAAACATACATTCACACATTTACACACACACAAACATATTTACACAAACATACATTCACACATTTACACACACAAACATATTTACACACATACATTCACACATTTACACACACACACACACACACACACACACACACACAAACATACATTCACACATTTACACACACACAAACATTTACACAAACATACATTCACACATTTACACACACACACAAACATATTTACACAAACATACATTCACACATTTACACACACAAACATATTTACACACATACATTCACACATTTACACACACACAAACACAAACATACATTCACACATTTACACACACACAAACATATTTACACAAACATACATTCACACATTTACACACACAAACATATTTACACACATACATTCACACATTTACACACACACACACAAACATACATTCACACATTTACACACACACAAACATTTACACAAACATACATTCACACATTTACACACACACACAAACATATTTACACAAACATACATTCACACATTTACACACACACAAACATATTTACACACATACATTCACACATTTACACACACACACAAACATACATTTACACACACAAATATACATATTTACACACACACATTCACACACACAAACACAAACATACATTAACACACACACACAAACATACATTTACACACACACAAACTTTATTACTGCTCTGATTTAGGTGGGCAATAAACTATTGATAATGCAGTGTGAATATGTTTATCCTTGCATGCAAGCATAACAGGCAGGGATAAGGTTAATAAATCTGTGCAGACTACAGATCTGTCACAGTACAACTGTAGGAGTAAGCTAAGGACTTCCCAGATAAAGATTTGATTTATTCCCTGGGGAAGGCTGAGAGCAGAATGAGACATCAATCTGCAGAGACAGATCATCAGAACAGCTGTTTACTAGGAATTCTCCTGCTGATAATTTTTTTTTTTAAAAGCATGGTTTTTCTCACCAGCCTCACTGTGTGCCTGCTGCTGCCTCTCTCCTAGCAGTCTTCCTGCAGATACATAGGAAGCTGGAAGTGATGAGGGAGCAGGAGTTCAGTGTCTTGTTCTCACTCAGTCACTTCCTACCAGCCAGCACAGATCTCAGAAGCCCCTGTTCAGGATCCATAGTAGGCAGCCAGCAGCACCTGTCTCTCCTGCATACAGCGACTGTGAGTAAGTGGATACTCAGTCTCACAGCAGCTGTATGCAAGACAGTATGAGTATGTCTCCTGCTCAATAGGCAGTTTTATAATGAATCAGATAACGCCCCTGACTGTTAAACACAGCGGCATAACACACATAATAATAAAAAATATATAGCACAAATTTTTATTTCTTTTAGTTCCAAGAATCCAAGTAGCTTTATTTAGTTTGTCTGACTGTAGAGTGAGAAAAAATGCCGCCCCTCCCAAGCTGCCGCCCTAGACGGTAATATGCCCCTGATATGAACACTATTTAGCACGGTCACAATTTCCATTAAAAGTACAGATTATGCTATAGTGATGTCAGCTGCCCTAACCCTTCTCTGGTAAATGGGATTTACCATGAACTTGTAATATCAAGTTGTGCGCTAATGTTAGCTAATATTGCTTATCGTGCCCATTTAAGACATTTTCAGAGGTTGTGCATAAAATTTAAAGCACTTAAAGTGAAGGTAAACTTTGGTGAATGAAAGCCTGTTTTTTAAAACTACTATTAAAAACAGGGGCACTTTCATTCATCAAAGTTTACAAAGCAGCCGTTTTGATTAAAAGCTTACCTCTCTCCTCTTCACAGCCAGAGCAGCTTCCCCCGCCCGGATGTCCTCTCTTCACACGTCAGCAATGACTAATCCGGCTTCCTCCAATAACGGCTTTCCCCCCAGGGTGGTTATTGCCTGAGGCCATGCTGTGATTGGAGGAAGCCGGATTAGTCATTGCTGACGTGTGAAGAGAGGATTTCCAGGAGGGGGAAACTGCTATGGCTGTGAAAAGAAAAAAAGGTAAGTTTTTAATCAAAACGGCTGCTTTGTAAACTTTGATGAATGAAAGTGCCCCTGTTTTTAATAGTATTTTTAAAAAACAGGGTTCCATTCATCAAAGTTTACCTTCACTTTAAATAAAATCCTGTTCCGTTAAGAGATCCATTAGCAAGAACAAAACCTTTTAGAGGGCCTGGGAATTTTGCTGGGAGTTAAATGACAGCTAACAATAAAAAGCTTTATCCTTGTAATAATGCGGTGAGTCCTAAAAATCTAATAACCCCAATGAATTATTTACTGCAATAAAACGCCTATATACAGTTAGGGCTGAACTTTATCACCCACAGAGTTTTAGGGAAACCACAAGGAAAATGTCTGAATACAAAGGGGCCTATTTATTAAGGTGCAAGCAGACATGAGCCGATATAGCGGATCATGTCCACTGCACATTGATAAAAGCAGTTCTTGTGAACTGCTTGTGCAATCCCGCCCCCTGCAGATTTGCTAGCAAAGGGTGTCAATCAGCCCGATCGTATAGGATTGGGTGGATTGATGTCTGCTGCCTCAGAGCTTGATAATTCGGCCCCATAGTCTGTGCCTGCTTCAATAAGGGCTATGATTAGCAAGTGGCGCGGTTTTGTGCTAGTCATGTTGCGCTCGTATTACAAGTTAAAACAACGTATTTTGCTAAACCGATAACCTGTGTAACAGGAAACACTTTTAACCATGGTCTTCTAGGGCACAAATGCAGCACAGGACAATCCACTGTAGTTTAAAAGGATTTATTTTTCACAGCAATAACAAACAGGCAGTTCATTTTCAAAAGAGGGAAATCCTTCCTCTGCAGCAAAGTTAAGTACTTTTAAATGTGTCCCAGCACTTCACAGCATTCCACAAGTGCTTTGTAAAAATAATGTCCTTTTACAGTTCACAGGAACAAAAGTCTTTTACACAGTGTAACAAACACACACACCAGCTTCTGTAGCTGTGTAACTCTCTCTCAAGGCCTAAGTGAGGCTGCTATTTAAACCCTCACAACTTCTAATTAGCCACACCTGTGATTAGCTGCTGGACAGCTTCACAGCTGTCTGGGATAATGGCCCACCCTCTCTCCAATTATCCCAAACCCCAGGGACCCAGAACACAGTTTATCAACTGCATAATCAAATACACACTCTTTCTCCCTGGGGTTTTAACTGAAAGGAGAAATAGCATGTACAATGCTTGGTCTTAAATATCTCCATTTATAACCAGGCCTTGCTTTCTGTCACATATCCTCCTCCCCAGCTCACATCCAGTGGGTTGAGCGACCATGGACATCAATGAATGTACCCGAGACAAACCATCAGCATTGCCCTGCAAAAGACCAGCCCTGTGCTCAACAGTAAAATTGAAGGGTTGCAAGCTAAGAAACCACCTACTAACCCTTGAATTTGTTTCCTTATTCTGACTCATCCATGTGAGAGGAGCATGATCTGTTATTAATTTAAATTTTCTTCCCAACAGATAGTACCTAAGAGTCTCTAAAGCCCACTTAATGGCAAGGCATTCTTTCTCCACTATAGAATAGTTCTTTTCCTGTGAAATAAGTTTTCTGCTTAGGAAAAGGACAGGATGCTCTTCTCCCTGACACTCCTGCGAGAGAACTGCTCCTAAACCAACATCAGAGGCATCTGTCTGTACAATAAAATCTTTAGCGAAATTGGGGGTTACCAAAACTGGATGGGCAAAAAGGGCATCTTTCAAATGCTTAAAAGCTTGTTCTGCTTCTGGGGACCATTTTATCATAATTGGGGCCCTTGCTTTTGTGAGATCTGTCAAGGGTGCCGCAATTGTAGCGAAATTCGGGATAAACCTTCTATAATAACTAGTTATCCCAATAAATGCTTTTACTTGTTTTTTAGTTAGACGCTGTGGCCAGTTCTGTGTGGCCTCTACTTTTGTTGTCTGAGGTTTAACTAATCCTCTACCAATAGTATAACCCAAGTACTTAGCTTCCTGTAAACCAACAGTACATTTTGTAGGATTGGCAGTTAACCCAGCGGACCGTATTGCATCAAGTACTGCTTGAACTTTTGGAAGATGGGATTCCCAATCTGTACTATAAATTATAACATCTTCCAAATATGCTGCCGCATAACGAACATGAGGTTTCAGAATTCTATCCATCATCCTCTGGAATGTTGCCGGGGCCCCATGTAAACCAAATGGCAACACTGTATACTGAAATAAGCCCTCTGGGGTTGAAAAAGCTGTCTTTTCCTTTGCTTGACTAGTGAGAGGCACCTGCCAATACCCTTTCGCTAAATCAATTGTAGTGAGATAACGTGCTTTTCCTAGCCTTTCTATCAACTCATCTACCCTAGGCATTGGGTAGGTGTCAAATTTGGAAACACAATTAAGCTTACGAAAGTCATTACAGAACCTTAATGAACCATCCGGCTTTGGAACAAGCACGATTGGACTGTTCCACTCACTTTGTGATTCCTCAATTACCCCAAGCTTTAAAAAATGTTCTACCTCCAGTTTAATAGCCTTTCTACGAGCCTCAGGGACCCTATAGGGTTTAAGGCAGACCTTCTTCCCTGGTTCTGTTATTATGTCATGCTTAATAACATTAGTTTTTCCCGGTACCACAGAAAATACCTCTTTGTTCATTCTAATAAAATCCTTGACCTCTCGCTTCTGATGTACAGATAGGGTTTCCGATATATTTACCTCTGGTTCAGTGACAGGGAGTTCTGTAGGTTTTAAGGTAACTAAAACTTCCCTATCTTTCCAAGGTTTTAACAGATTTATATGATATATTTGCTCAGGTTTCCTTCTCCCTGGCTGACTTACTTTGTAATTAACATCATTTATAACCCTGATATTATTTATTGCCTCTACCAATGTTGGATCCTCCCATTGGGCTTTTTTAAAATTACCAGGGCCACCAACCAGATCTATCAAATCATCAATATTTTCCGAGCTAGTACTTGGTACTTCATTACTCTGAGAAGGTTGATCACCTACTAATACAGGCATAGGGCAATAAATCTTATTTTTCTCCTTTTCAATGGAACCCCCTTCAAAATCAGTTTCAGAGAAAGGAAATACATAAATATCAGAAGTTTGACATATTTCTGGAGATTCCCATAACTCCAGAAATTTTGGAAAATTTCTCCCTATCACCACCTCATGGGCTAAATTTGGTACTACACCAACACAATATTTTAATTTACCACACTGAGTCTCAATCTCCACCTCAGCTGTAGGATATTCCCGTTTATCTCCATGAACACAGATAATTCCCATTTTTTTCCCATAATCTAATACTGCATCTGGTACTAAAGATTTAGCCACTAGTGTGACCATACTTCCTGAATCAAGCAAAGCCCTAGACACTTTACCATTAACCGTCACAGTACACCAATGGGAATCATTATTAACAGAGCTGTTGCTATTAGACAATAGTGAATGTGCAACATTACAGTCCATAAATTCATCTTTATCACAGTCTCTAGCAATATGCCCAACCTCATTACATTTAAAACATCTTACAGGTTGGTTATATTTAAATGTTTCCTTAATTCCTGGGGAAATGTCTCTGGTGTTTTGCCTATACACCTGCTGCTCTCTTATCCCCTTTATCCCCTGAACAGTCTTACCAGTTCTTGTAGAGCTCTGGGACTTGGGATTGTGGGGCTGATCCATTGAAGATTGTTGCAAAACTTCTCCTGAAGCTATAAATCTTTCGACCAATACAATCAACTGATCCGCTGTTTGAGGATCACCTTGATTAACCCACCGCCGCAGGGAAGCAGGTAATCCACGCTGAAACCGGTCCATCACCAGTAGTTCCACTATTTTGGTAGCCGAATTAACCTCTGGTTGCAGCCACTTCCTGGCAAGGTGTATAAGGTCGAACATCTGGGATCTTGCAGCATTATGAGATGAAAACATCCAGGAATGGAATCTTTGTGCACGGACTGCCGAAGTCACCCCCAGGCGTGCAAGGATTTCTGCTTTCAATTTCTCATAGTCACTGGCTTGTGCTGGCTCTAAATCAAAGTAGGCCTTCTGAGGTTCACCACTAAGAAATGGCGCAAGTATACTCGCCCACTCAACTGTCGGCCATTTTTCTCTTTCTGCTGTGCGTTCAAATGCCAAAAGATACGCCTCAACATCATCAGCTGCTGTAATTTTTTGAAGATAATGACTAGCCCTTATTACTCTGGAACCTTGGCTGCCACCAACATATTCAGAGTTCAGTCTTTCTGATATGGCTTGAACCTCTCGTTGCAGAGTCTGTGTAGCATTTTGCTGCTCCTCCCGGGTCTTCCTGAATGTCTCAGCTTGCACAGCAGCCATCTGTTGTATCAACAATTCAGTGTTCTCCTTCTGTGATTTAGCCAGCAGCATAGCACTCTCTGACTGGGCCAAGACCAACTGTTGCAGTGCTGCACTATTTTCAGCAGTTTTTCTGTTAGTCTCTTGCTGTATAGCATTAGAATGGATCAAAGCTTTAATGACCTCCTCCATGTTGCTTGCAGATTATTATGCCCACAGACTTACAACGTGGTTGCCCGCATACTCCACCAAGTGTAACAGGAAACACTTTTAACCACAGTCTTCTAGGGCACAAATGCAGCACAGGACAATCCACTGTAGTTTAAAAGGCTTTATTTTTCACAGCAATAACAAACAGGCAGTTCATTTTCAAAAGAGGGAAATCCTTCCTCTGCAGCAAAGTTAAGTACTTTTAAATGTGTCCCAGCACTTCACAGCATTCCACAAGTGCTTTGTAAAAATAATGTCATTTTACAGTTCACAGGAACAAAAGTCTTTTACACAGTGTAACAAACACACACACCAGCTTCTGTAGCTGTGTAACTCTCTCTCAAGGCCTAAGTGAGGCTGCTATTTAAACCCTCACAACTTCTAATTAGCCACACCTGTGATTAGCTGCTGGACAGCTTCACAGCTGTCTGGGATAATGGCCCACCCTCTCTCCAATTATCCCAAACCCCAGGGACCCAGAACACAGTTTATCAACTGCATAATCAAATACACACTCTTTCTCCCTGGGGTTTTAACTGAAAGGAGAAATAGCATGTGTGATGATAGCAGGATGTGATGTCACTAGCATGTGGGCGGGGTTTAGGTCCGGTGTCTGTGTCGCAGTTAGTTTAGTACAATCAACCTGTCTGGATGTGTATTGCTATGCTCTGTAATAAAATAGAGTTGTACCATCATTGCTGTGTCCTGCATATGTCCTGCATCTCATGACATGGTGTCAGAAGTTCTGGACTACGCTTCTGTTTCTGATGATGACGATGTCAAAGTTTACCCCACCTGAGCCTTTTGACTTTTCTCAGCCTGCAGCTTGGCCCACATGGCGTCAGCGGTTTCAGCGCTTCAGGATTGCTTCCAAACTGAACAAGGAGAGTGGTGAAGTACAAGTTAATTCTCTTTTATACTCTATGGGGAAAGATGTAGAGCCAGTGTTCAATGCTTTTACTTTCCAAGAAGGGGAAGAAGTTAACTTTGATATAGTTATGGATAAACTCAGTGCCCACTTTGTGCCCAAAAGAAATGTGATTCATGAGAGAGCTTGTTTTCACAAACGTAATCAGCGTGTGGGAGAATCTGTGGAGTCATTTGTGCGCAGCCTGTATGAATTAGCTGAATTCTGTGAGTTTGGTGTTGCTAAAGAAGAGCAAATCAGAGACAGAATAGTTATTGGAATTGCAGATGCTGAAGTCTCCCTGAAGCTGCAGTTAGAGCCTGATTTAACATTAGACGGGGCTATTAGGATGGCCCGCCAGAGTGAACTGGTGAAAAAGCAAAGTGCTGATCTGAGGTCTGAGAGTATTGTGGATGAAGTGCAACAGTCTAGGAAAATTACTAGTGAAAGGCACAGTGTGAGCGGTAGATCTAAAGTACTGGAAAGGCCTAGAAGTGGATGGGCGCAACATGGCCGATGCACACGGTGCTACCGGGCTCATGATCAGAGTGCTATATGCCCGGCCAGAGATAAAAGATGCAGAAAATGTAACAGAATAGGCCATTTTGAAGTGGTGTGTAAAACTGAATACATTAAGGAGATGCAGGTGGACAGTGACCAGGAGGGTCAGGAAGTGTCTTTTGTGGGGTCTGTTGTGGAACGGACAAGCTCAGAGGAAGATTGGAAAGTTACCTTTACTGTAATGGGAGCCAATGTTGATTTTAAGATTGACACAGGAGCTGATATCACTGTAATGTCTTTTGCTGAATTTATGAAACTGCCTCGACAGCCCCAGCTGGCGAAGGTTACTACAAATGTTCATAGTCCTGGTGGCCGCATTGATTGTGTGGGGAAATTTCTGGCCAGCTGTGAGTACAAACAAAGGAAGTTCACCATGTGGGTGCATGTGATCCGAGGTCAGTGTGTTAACAGTTTATTGAGCAGAAAAGCAGCCTGTGACTTGGGCCTCGTGGCCAGAGTGAATGAGATCTCTGAAGATATGTTTGGCGAGTTGGGCCTACTGAGCTGCAAACCTGTCCGTATAGCACTTAAAAGTGACGCAGTCCCGTACAGTATTTCTACTCCTCGTAGAATTCCGTTCCCGCTCATGCCTCAAGTGGAGAAAGAGCTCATGCGCATGAAGTCTATGGGGGTTATTGAAGAGGTTGTTGAAGCAACTGATTGGTGTGCCCCCATTGTTCCAGTTGCAAAGAAAAACGGAAAGGTGCGCATCTGTGTGGACCTGAAAAGGTTGAATGAGGCAGTAAAGAGGGAGAGATTTGTGCTGCCGACACTGGAAGATATAGCCCCGAAGTTGGCTGGGGCGAAGTTCTTTTCCACATTAGACGCTTCTAGCGGCTTTTGGCAGATCCCCCTGGATCCAAAGTGCCGCAAACTGACTACCTTTATCACTCCGGTAGGTCGGTTCTGTTTCTGCAGACTTCCCTTTGGGATATCCTCCGCTCCTGAGATCTTTCAGAGGGAAATGAGTTCTCTCCTGAGTGGCCACGTGGGCACAGCAGTCGTCATGGACGACATTCTAGTGTATGGGTCTACAGTGGAGGAGCATGATCAGCGTTTGAGTTGTGTGCTGCAGGCTATCAAAGAGTCTGGGCTGAAGCTGAATAAAGAAAAATGTCATTTTAGGAAAACTGAATTATGCTACTTTGGGCATATCATCAACGGGGATGGCATCAAGCCGGACCCCGAGAAAATTCGGGCTATCGAACAGATGAAAAGCCCTTCTGATGTACATGAGCTGAGACAGATATTGGGCCTTGTAAATTACGTGGGCAAGTTTCTTCCAGATTTATCTACAGTTTTGCACCCTATCACAGAGTTGCTTAAGAAAGATGTTGCCTGGGTCTGGGGACCCTCACAAGAAAAAGCGTTCCTGCATGCTAAGTCCCTGCTGGGGTCTGCCCCAGTGCTGGGGTTCTACGACCCTTCAAAAAAGACTGTGGTTAGTGCTGATGCAAGCAGTTATGGGTTGGGGGCTGCACTCCTGCAACTGAATGACAACAAACTACAGCCCATCGCCTACTGTTCCCGCACACTGACGGCTGCGGAGTCAAAATACGCTCAAATTGAGAAAGAGTGCCTGGCTGCAGTTTGGGCCTGTGAGCGCTTTCAGCGTTATCTAGTGGGTTTGGAGAAATTTAGTCTGGAAACTGACCACAAACCGCTAGTCCCTCTTATCAATTCTTATGACATCGACAAAACACCCTTGAGATGCCAGAGACTTTTAATGAGACTACTCAGGTTCAATGTTCAGGCAGTGCATGTGCCGGGGAAGCAGCTGGTTGTGGCAGATACACTGTCCAGGCTCCCGCTGGCTGCTGCTGAAGAATCCTCCACAGAGTCGGATGTAAAAGTGTATGTTGATTCAGTTCTGGCCTCTAAGTCCATTTCTTCAAGGAAACTGGAAGAGATAAAGAAAGAGACATATTTGGACACAGATCTGCAAGAAGTTATAAAGTACATAAGAGATGGCTGGCCCGAGAGCCGGGCAGCCTGGATGTCTTTAAATGCTTACCAGCCAGAGAGGTCGCAGCTCACGGAGCTGGAGGGGTTGGTGCTGTTCCAAGACCGTATTGTAATTCCTGTCAGCATGAGGAAGGAGATGTTAAACAGGATTCATGATGGCCACTTAGGCATTACAAAGTGCAGAGAAAGAGCAGCTACAGCTGTGTGGTGGCCTGGGATCAGCTCCGACATTGCAAATCATGTGTCTAAATGTGCCTTTTGCCGGGAACGCCGGCCTACTCAGAGAAGGGAGCCCTTAATGTCTACTCCGCTGCCTGCGGGGCCGTGGCAGAAAATAGCTGCTGATTTGTGCGAACTGCACGGGAAAAAGTTTCTTGTTGTTATCGACTACTATTCCAGGTATTTGGAAATAGCACCCCTGAATGATATCACAAGTCAGGCCGTTATCATTCGCCTGAAGAGCTTGTTCGCCCGCTGGGGCATTCCAATGGAGCTGGTGAGTGATAATGGCATGCAGTTCGCTTCTACAGAGTTCAGTGCTTTCAGCAGGGAATATGATTTTGTACATTCCACGTCAAGTCCACATTATCCGCAGGCCAACGGAATGGCTGAAAGGGCAGTTCAAACAACAAAATTCATCCTAAAGCAATCTGAACCGTACCTAGCCCTCTTGTCATACAGGGCGACGCCCATTCAAGCCACCGGGTTTAGCCCGGCACAGCTGATGCTAGGACGCCAGATTCGCACCACTTTACCCTCAGTGGGTGTCTTCAAGCCGCCTGGCCCTGTTCCTCGGGACGAAGTCCTTAGGAGGGATGAAGAGGCCAAAAAGGGTTATCGTTTCTTCTACGACAGGAGACATTCTGTCAGGCCTTTACTGGAACTGAAAGCGGGCCAAAGTGTCAGAATTAAACTGGATGATGAGAAGAAATGGAAGACGCCTGCTACGGTAGTGGGCCGCTCTCCAGAACCAAGGTCTTACACAGTCCTTACAGAGGGAGGGACGGTTACACGCCGTAACCGAAGACATCTTCAGCCTGTACCTGAGAGTCTGGAACCGGATACCTCAGTACCACCGCCGGTGGGATCTCCTGTTCTAAGAGAGGTGCCTTCCCCTCAGCAAGATCATAGCGGGGATATATCTTTGCCTCCAGCAGACTCTTGTTCACCATCTTCTGTATCAGAGGACAGTTCATGCAAAGTTACATCAAGCGGAAGAGTGGTGAGGCTTCCGGCCCGATACAGGGACTGACTTTAGCTAGAACAGTGACCGGAAGTATGGGCAGAATAATCCCATGGTCACTGTGGACTAGGGTAGTCTACCCCGATGTCCAAGTCAGGATGTAATTTATTTGTTCATGTTTTCTAATCTATCTGTTTTTATAATGTTCTAAAACAAAATGTTGTTGTATACCCTGTTGGTGTACCTTGTTATTTAATATATGCAAATGTATGCTTTGCCTTTGAAAAAGGGGAAGATGTGATGATAGCAGGATGTGATGTCACTAGCATGTGGGCGGGGTTTAGGTCCGGTGTCTGTGTCGCAGTTAGTTTAGTACAATCAACCTGTCTGGATGTGTATTGCTATGCTCTGTAATAAAATAGAGTTGTACCATCATTGCTGTGTCCTGCATATGTCCTGCATCTCATGACAGCATGTACAATGCTTGGTCTTAAATATCTTCCATTTATAACCAGGCCTTGCTTTCTGTCACACCTGACTAGCGCAAAAATCTGAAATCTCTTGTGCAAACACCATGACATATTCTCATTAGCGCAAACCCAACATGAAAATACGAATTTTTCATATTTCAATGTTCTTTGACATGCTTGTTTTTAATATGTGCATACTCGATAGCACACTGTAATATGCGCATACCTGACATGTAAATATAAATATTGCATAAATATGCTTTAAAATGTTTTCATCTACTTAATTGCAAAGGGCTCCAATACACTTATATATTTATATATATATATATATATATATATATATATATATATATATATATATATATATATATATATATATATATATATATATATATATATATGTGTGTGTGTGTGTGTGTGTGTACATATGTATTTATATGTGTATATAGGTCTGTAAATACATATAAACACATATAAATACATTAATACATATGTATACACACACACACACATATATACGTATACATATACATCATTAGACATTTATATGTGTATATAGGTCTGTAAATACATATAAACACATATAAATACATTAATACATATGTATACACACACACATATACATATACACATACATCATTAGACATTTATATGTGTACATAGGTCTGTAAATACATATAAACACATATAAATACATTAATACATATGTATACACACACACATATATACAAATACACATACATCATTAGACACTTATATGTGTATATAGGTCTGTAAATACATATAAACACATATAAATACATTAATACATATGTATACACACACACACATATATACGTATACACATACATCATTAGACATTTATATGTGTACATAGGTCTGTAAATACATATAAACACATATAAATACATTAATACATATGTATACACACACACACATATACATATACACATACATCATTAGACATTTATATGTATGTTTCTCAATGTTAAAGACCTTTGGCGACTTTTTCTAATACCCGAGATCTCATATCGTTGAGCTTTTATAACTTTTGCGTGCAATATTTTTTTGCAATAATTTTCATTAGACAGTGTTAAAATGAGTGTAACTGTACTTTTTGTAATGTATTTTTTAAGGCCTAGATTTAGAGTTTTGTCGGTAACGACCCGCGTAGCTAACGCTGGCTTTTTTCTGGCCGCACCTTTTAACACCTGCAAAAAAGCTGCGTTCAGCTCCTAACGCAGCCCCATTGTTTGCTATGGGGAAACACTTCCTACGTCTGCACCTAACACTCTAACATGTACCCCGAGTCTAAACACTCCTAACCTTACACTTATTAACCCCTAATCTGCCGCCCCCGCTATCGCTGACCCCTGCATATTATTATTAACCCCTAATCTGCCGCTCCGTAAACCGCCGCTACTTACATTATCCCTATGTACCCCTAATCTGCTGCCCTAACATTGCCGACCCCTATATTATATTTATTAACCCCTAATCTGCCCCCCACAACGTCGCCTCCACCTGCCTACACTTATTAACCCCTAATCTGCTGAGCGGACCGCACCGCTATTATAATAAAGTTATTAACCCCTAATCTGCCTCACTAACCCTATAATAAATAGTATTAACCCCTAATCTGCCCTCCCTAACATCGCCGACACCTAACTTCAAACATTAACCCCTAATCTGCCGACTGGAGCTCACCGCTATTCTAATAAATGTATTAACCCCTAAAGCTAAGTCTAACCCTAACACTAACACCCCCCTAAATTAAATATAATTTAAATCTAACGAAATTAATTAACTCTTATTAAATAAATTATTCCTATTTAAAGCTAAATACTTACCTGTAAAATAAACCCTAATATAGCTACAATATAAATTATAATTATATTATAGCTATTTTAGGATTTATATTTATTTTACAGGTAACTTTGTATTTATTTTAACCAGGTACAATAGCTATTAAATAGTTAAGAACTATTTAATAGCTAAAATAGTTAAAATAATTACAAAATTACCTGTAAAATAAATCCTAACCTAAGTTACAATTAAACCTAACACTAGACTATCAATAAATTAATTAAATACAATACCTACAATTACCTACAATTAAACCTAACACTACACTATCAATAAATGAATTAAATACAATATCTACAAATAAATACAATTAAATAAACTAACTAAAGTACAAAAAATAAAAAAGAACTAAGTTGCAAAAAATAAAAAAATATTTACAAACATTAGAAAAATATTACAACAATTTTAAACTAATTACACCTACTCTAAGCCCCCTAATAAAATAACAAAGACCCCCAAAATAAAAAAATGCCCTACCCTATTCTAAATTACAAAAGTTCAAAGCTCTTTTACCTTACCAGCCCTGAACAGGGCCCTTTGCGGGCATGCCCCAAGAAATTCAGCTCTTTTGCCTGTAAAAAAAACACATACAATACCCCCCCCCAACATTACAACCCACCACTCACATACCCCTAATCTAACCCAAACCCCCCTTAAATAAACCTAACACTAAGCCCCTGAAGATCTTCCTACCTTATCTTCACCTCACCGGGTATCACCGATCCGTCCTGGCTCCAAAATCTTCATCCAAGCCCAAGCGGGGGCTAGACATCCATCATCCGATGGCTGAAGAAGTCCAGAAGAGGGTCCAAAGTCTTCATCCTATCCGGGAAGAAGAGTAGATCCGGACCGGCAACCATCTTCTTCCAAGCGGCATCTTCTATCTTCATCCAATGAGGACCGGCTCCATCGTGAAGACCTCCAGCGCGGACCCATCTTCTTCCGACGACGTCCAACTGAAGAATGACGGTTCCTTTAAGGGACGTCATCCAAGATGGCGTCCCTCGAATTCCGATTGGCTGATAGGATTCTATCAGCCAATCGGAATTAAGGTAGGAAAATTCTGATTGGCTGATGGAATCAGCCAATCAGAATCAAGTTCAATCCGATTGGCTGATCCGATCAGCCAATCAGATTGAGCTCGCATTCTATTGGCTGTTCCGATCAGCCAATAGAATGCAAGCTCAATCTGATTGGCTGATCGGATCAGCCAATCGGATTGAACTTGATTCTGATTGGCTGATTCCATCAGCCAATCAGAATTTTCCTACCTTAATTCCGATTGGTTGATAGAATCCTATCAGCCAATCGGAATTTGAGGGACGCCATCTTGGATGACGTCCCTTAAAGGAACCGTCATTCTTCAGTTGGACGTCGTCGGAAGAAGATGGGTCCGCGCTGGAGGTCTTAACGATGGAGCCGGTCCTCATCGGATGAAGATAGAAGATGCCGCTTGGAAGAAGATGGTTGCCGGTCCGGATCTACTCTTCTTCCCGGATAGGATGAAGACTTTGGACCCTCTTCTGGACTTCTTCAGCCGTCGGATGATGGATGTCTAGCCCCCGCTTGGGCTTGGATTAAGATTTTGGAGCCAGGACGGATCGGTGATACCCGGTGAGGTGAAGATAAGGTAGGAAGATCTTCAGGGGATTAGTGTTAGGTTTATTTAAGGGGGGTTTGGGTTAGATTAGGGGTATGTGGGTGGTGGGTTGTAATGTTGGGGGGGGGTATTGTATGTGTTTTTTTACAGGCAAAAGAGCTGAATTTCTTGGGGCATGCCCCGCAAAGGGCCCTGTTCAGGGCTGGTAAGGTAAAAGAGCTTTGAACTTTTGTAATTTAGAATAGGGTAGGTCTTTTTTTATTTTGGGGGGCTTTGTTATTTTATTAGGGGGCTTAGAGTAGGTGTAATTAGTTTAAAATTGTTGTAATATTTTTCTAATGTTTGTAAATATTTTTTTATTTTTTGTAACTTAGTTCTTTTTTATTTTTTGTACTTTAGTTAGTTTATTTAATTGTATTTATTTGTAGATATTGTATTTAACTCATTTATTGATATTGTAGTGTTAGGTTTAATTGTAGGTAATTGTAGGTATTTTATTTAATTTATTTATTGATAGTCTAGTGTTAGGTTTAATTGTAACTTAGGTTAGGATTTATTTTACAGATAAATTTGTAATTATTTTAACTATTTTAGCTATTAAATAGTTCTTAACTATTTAATAGCTATTGTACCTGGTTAAAATAAATACAAAGTTACCTGTAAAATAAATATAAATCCTAAAATAGCTATAATATAATTATAATTTATATTGTAGCTATATTAGGGTTTATTTTACAGGTAAGTATTTAGCTTTAAATAGGAATAATTTATTTAATAAGAGTTAATTTATTTCGTTAGATTTAAATTATATTTAACTTAGGGGGGTGTTAGGGTTAGGGTTAGACTTAGCTTTAGGGGTTAATCCATTTATTACAGTAGCGGCGAGATTCGGTCGGCAGATTAGGGGTTAATAATTGAAGTTAGGTGTCGGCGATGTTAGGGAGGGCAGATTAGGGGTTAATACTATTTATTATAGGGTTATTGAGGCGGGAGTGAGGCGGATTAGGGGTTAATAACTTTATTATAGTAGCGGTGCGGTCCGCTCGGCAGATTAGGGGTTAATAAGTGTAGGCAGGTGTAGGCGACGTTGAGGGGGGCAGATTAGGGGTTAATAAATATAATATAGGGGTCGGCGGTGTTAGGGGCAGCAGATTAGGGGTACATAAGTATAACGTAGGTGGCGGTCGGCAGATTAGGGGTTAATTATTGTAGGTAGCTGGCGGCGACGTTGTGGGAGGCAGGTTAGGGGTTAATAAATATAATATAGGGGTCGGCGGTGTTAGGGACAGCAGATTAGGGGTACATAAGTATAACGTAGGTGGCGGTCGGCAGATTAGGGGTTAAAAATATTTAATCGAGTGGCGGCGATGTGGGGGGACCTCGGTTTAGGGGTACATAGGTAGTTTATGGCTGTTAGTGTACTTTAGAGCACAGTAGTCAAGAGCTTTATGAACCGGCGTTAGCCCAGAAAGCTCTTAACTACTGACTTTTTTTCTGCGGCTGGAGTTTTGTCGTTAGATTTCTAACGCTCACTTCAGACACGACTCTAAATACCGGAGTTGGAAAGATCCCATTGAAAAGATCGGATACGCAATTGACGTAAGGGGATCTGCGGTATGGAAAAGTTGCGGCTGAAAAGTGAGCGTTAGACCCTTTCCTGACTGACTCCAAATACCGGCGGTAGCCTAAAACCAGCGTTAGGAGCCTCTAACGCTGGTTTTCACGGCTACCGCCAAACTCTAAATCTAGGCCTATGTGTTTTGTGTACCTTTTCAATTTTGCAAAACAGTTAACCACAGCTCTGAGATCATGGTAAGGATTGTAGAGTAAATCACGATTTCGATCAACTTGTAATAAAAGCGCAATTAAAAAGTATGGAGAAAAGCCGATATCGCTTGCGCATAAACTTTGCTCCTCACTTGTAATCTAGCCATAAGCGTGATATCTAAATGTACAATAAAGTAAAAAAAAAAAAAAACAACAAAAACCCCCATAAAACTTTGCAATGAGTATGCCATATTTATTATATCAAAAGTAACCAAATTGCTATTGAAATTTAGATTTTAACCCCTTAAGGACCAGACCATTTTTCAATTTCTTACCCTTAAAGGGACACTGAACCCAATTTTTTTCTTTTGTGATTCAGATAGAGAAGCAATTTTAAGCAACTTTCTAATTTACTCCTATTAGCAAATTTTCTTCGTTCTCTTGCTATCTTTATTTGAAAAAGAAGGCATCTAGGCCGCGATCAGATATAAATCGTCGCCCGCAAAAGCCGGCGACGTCAAATTTTGCGCTGGTTTGGTATCACATATACGGCGTAACATAGAAGTTACCCTCGTATATTTCTGCCTTCAGCCATAGTTTTTTGGCCCATAGACAGGTATACCAAACCAGCGCAGTTTGGTATCCAATATACAATGTAAGGACTTACGTGGCGAAAACGGAGAAATCTTACTCCATTTTCACCTCGCCACAAATTGCAGGCGTAGTAAGCCTTATGCTGAGTATTGGAGCCCCGTAGCTCCCTAAACTACCTGCAAAATAAAAAAATAAAACTACCTGCAAAAGGGCCTTTTGTGGGGCATTGCCCCAAAGTAATCAGCTCTTTTACCTGAAAAAAAAAGAACAACCCCCCCCCATTACAACCCACCACCCACATACCCCTACTCTAACCCACCCAATCCCCCCTTAAAAAAAACCTAAGTCTAACCCCCAAGTGCTCCTTACCTGTCCTGAAGACCGGCGGAGAAGGTCCTGTTCCAGGCGGAGAAGGTCCTGTTCCAGGCGGAGAAGTCTTCTTCCAGGCAGCGAGCTCTTCTTCTTCCAGCCGGTGCGGAGCGGAGGTGTTGAAGACCGATGACTGCGGAGCTGAAGACCGGCGATGCTGGAACTGAAGATCGGCGACGCTGGAACTGAAGATCGGAGCCGGAGGATCCTCTTCATGCGATCGCCGCCGTACACTGAATAGGAATTCAAGGTACGCGATTAAAAATGGCGTCCCTTGAATTCCTATTGGCTGATTTGAGCCTTAAAATTCAAATCAGCCAATCGGATGCGAGCTACTTTAATTCTATTGGCTGATTTGAATAGCTAATAGAATACGAGCTACTGTAATTCTATTGGCTATTCTCCCCTTTGTTCAGAAATAGCAGACATTAATAGCTTTGGCATTACTTTTTGGTAATTAGAAGGCCGCTAAATGCCGTTGCGCACCACCCTTGTATTATGCCCAGCAGTGAAGGGGTGAATTAGGTAGCTTGTAGGGTTAATTTTAGCTTTAGTGTAGAGATCAGCCTCCCATCTGACACATCCCACCCCCTGATCCCTCCCTGACCCCTCTCAAAGAGCTCTCTTCTCTCCACATCACAATTGTCACTGTCATCAGAAAGTATGCCAGTACTAAAATAAAAGGCATATATATTTTTTTTATTAATATTTTTCTGCAGTATTGGATCCCCCCTTAGCCCCTAACCTCCCTGAACCCCCACCCAAACAGTTCTCTATCCCTCCCCTATCTACCTATATGCTGCCATCTTGGGTACTGGCTGCCAGTGCCCAGTTTGTTAAAAAATTGGGCTTTTTTTAAAATAAATACCCCATTTTTCTGTAGTGTAACTGCCCACCCTCAGTACCCTACCCCCTCCCCGATCCCTTTGGAAACATTATCCCCCCTCCCTCTCTCCCAGAGACTAACAATTTATTTGCTGTGCATGAGGGCCCCCGAGAGCGCCTCCTTGCCACCCGCTCGCACTCTCGCACAGGATCAGGAAGTTCCTGCAGCGATGGGCCGCCCAACCCTCCTCCCTGATATGGCTCCCACCCACCAACAATCGGCACCATCGCTGTCCGTTGCAGAGAGGGCCATAGAGTAGCCCCCTCTACATAGGTAACTCTACAAATCTATTGCTGCAGTGCCCCACTCATGGGGCATGCAGAAATAGTGCGATCTCGCTAAAAATAGCGAGATTGCAGCAGAGAAGCCCAGGACTGCAGCAACGTACAGGGTATGTCCCTGGTCCTTAAGGGGTTAAAACCCCATGGGTCTTGAGATTGGCTGTATATCCCACTTTGTCATTTTTTAAAGCAAAATTCTCCTATCAATTTTACCTCTTTCTCTTGGTCTCCTTTGAAATGTATTTTCTTTAGAGCACACAGAGGTAGGCTCAGGAGCATGCCCATATCTTGAGCACAATATGGCAGCAGTGTTTGCTAAATCTTTCTATACATATAGGGCAAAAATATATGTATGATGATATCACTCCAGCACTAAGCTGATGGTGCGCTAATACAATTGTGCGCAAGTAGTGGAGTTCTTCATGTAGTTCTTTGCTATACTGTAAATAAAAATGGTTTACAGCAATACTTTTGATTGCAAGGTAAGCACAAAACTTAACTCACCACTTGTTATTCTTTGTGTGAGGTCACACAACATATAATGCGTCCTTCACTATCAGTTGCGCTCCACATGTGATTTAGCCCATAGTGTTATACATATGGTGCTTAAGTCATGTGCATACTAATGAGTCTACCTCAGTATGCTCCCATGTTAAGGAACTAATTTTCAAAAAAGGAGACCAAGAAGTAAAATTTATAACAGAAATAAAATAGAAAGATTGTATACTCTGCTCATGATAGTTTGACTTTCATGTATGTCCTATAAAATATTTGATGTTTAAAGTTCCCCCAGTTCTATGCTCCACTGTGTGGTGTAGAGTGGCTGTATATTCCCTTGGAGCCTACCCAGCAGACATCTGGCTAAAGATAATGTACTCCTTATTTTCACCATTGCTCAAATTCTGTGGGAGACTTGAATAAATTACTCTTGTAGGGTGACTTCTGTATAAGATGCTGTACCTGTGTGTATTAAAGCCAGGACAACAAAATCGCTTCACTAGAACGGCTTGTGCAATGATAAATGCCTACTGCGTATGCTGTCGGCATTCAGCGATGTCGGCTACAGCTGATCATGTCTGTCTGACAAATGATAAATCGGCCGCTAGGTACCTAATGTCTACATTCTTTTTTTTTTGGCTGTGTGTTTTTGAGCCCAGACCTCCCAAGAACTCAGCATTAAATGAAATAGGGATTAATGGAGATCTGGCACTAAAAAAGAGAAAAAATACATAAGCGCACACAAAGGACCTCTAAGGGAAAACGTTTTAATAGAAAAGTAAAATAGCGCAATAAAAATGCACGTACAGAATATAAGTTAAAATATTGCAGTGTCACCATATACAACTCCTCTGCCCAACCGTGTGAATGTCAAACTTAAATGCTCCTGCTTATCCTTTGCTTAATCGCCGATATAGTCCATGGATCTTTGCAAGGCTGGTTCGGTTCTTACGGTTTTTGCTGGCGTTGTTGTGATGACCTGTTCCTCCTCAACACATTTCATCTGGTGAACACCCAGACTTTTTCAAGAGGTGTGTTACGGAGCAACCGGAGCTCCGATCTTAAATAATCCATTTCTAAAATTCCCGGTTTTCATACCAGGTCCTGATTGGCTATACAACATCCAATCACAATATCTTAATCAACTTATGTCAGGGTTTTTTCCTGACTTGTTTGCCATGTGCTGCTGGCAGCCATTTTACTCACCTCTCTTCCTGACTTGGTGCATTGTGGGGGATGCTGCTCACTTCCTGCACTTCCTTTTATGGCCAGACTTGTTTACATCATCCATGTGAGACAGGATGCAGTCTCAGAATTGTGATGTCATCACTTATTATTTAAAGGGCCTCTGTTCAGTATGCTTTGTCCTTGCGTTGTCTCAGAACTGTTTGTGAGAGCTCCTGTGTATTACCTGGCTGTCTGACGTCCTTCCTGGTTCCTGATCCCTGGCTTGTTCCTGACTCTGCTGTTCTCCTTGTTCCTGATTCCGGCTCGTCTGACTACTCACTTTGGCTCCTGACTTGGCTTGTCTGACTACCAGCTCTGTTTTTGATTCCTGGCTTGTTATTTGACTTGTGGATTTTTTATTATTTTTTGCTATTAATAAAGGTGTGATTATTTTTGCACTTCTCGTCTCAGTCTGATTCCTGGCACCCTGACATTACGCAAGGACCATGAATCCTGATGGTGCTAATAATCCACCTTTACCTGCCATAATTTCCAGGATGGATGAACAGGATCACCCCTTGGATCAATTTGCACTAGACCTGCAAACCCTGCTGACTCACACTGCACATTTGGATCAAAGTGTCCCGCAAGTTATGGCTGCTCCTGTTTCCGCTGCTGCACCTATGCCTACCAGGAGCATGTCCGGTTCTGCACCTCTACCTCAGCAATATGGAGGCGATCCTAATCAGTGCAGAGGGTTTTTGAACCAGGTGGGCATTACTTTGAGATGTTACCTCAGGCATTTCTCTCTGACAGAGCTAAGGTGGGATTTCTCATCTCGTTACTCTCTGACATAGCTCTTGCCTGGGCTAATCCCTTGTGGGAGACTAATAAACCTGTGATTTCAAATTACCCTGAATTTGTAGCCTCCTTTCGAAGGGTATTTGATGTTCCAGCTCGCTCCTCCTCTGCTGCTAAACTACTCATGTCCATTCAGCAAGGTACATGATCTGTTGCTCAGTATGCCATTGAGTTCCGTACGCTTGCAGCAGAGGTAGGCTGGAACATGGTCTCTCTGATGCGATTAAAGACGAAGTTGCTGCCAGAGATTTAACAGAGGATCTCGAGGCATTGGTGTCTTTTTTGATCCTAATTGACATCAGACTAAGTGAGAGGCCTTCTTTCAAGGAGCGCTTGCGGAAGCCTCCTGTACCGTTGTCTCCTACGTGTTCATTCCCACCCATGCCTCCCTCTCCTCCCATGCCTCCTGGTCCCGAGTCACCAGGTACTGCTGAGCCGATGCAGTTGGGATTCACACATCTCTCCACGGCTGAGAGGGCCTTTAGGAGGAGGGAGGGGCTCTGCCTCTATTGTGGGTTGCAGGGCCACCTTTTGAAGTCTTGTCCTACACGGCCGGGAAATGCTCACACCTAAGGTCCTGTCGGGGGCAGACCTTAGGTGGTTTATCCTTGTCCCCGGAACCGCTAAAGGAGAAACCTTTGGTCACGGTTGTCCTTTCCTGGGTGGACTCCTCCATAGTCACCCAGGCTCTTGTTGACTCCATTCCTGTTTTGCCTCAGTCTGTTCCGCTTGCTATTGAGGCCATTGATGGCAGGCCCCTTCAGCCCGCACTCGCTACTCACGAAACCGCTCCGTTGTCCATGGCTGTTGGGGCTCTTCATTTTGAAACCCTCCAGTTCCAGGTGATAAACTTTCCGCATTTTCCGGTTGTTCTGGATTATCCCTGGCTCCAAAAGCACAATCCCAGTCTCGACTGGCACAGGTCCGAAATTTTGTCGTGGTCTCCGCAATGTATTTCCACTTGTCTTCAGAAACCAGTTAAAGTCTTGTGCACTTCTTCAGTATCTCAATTGCCAGAGGAGTACCGAGAGTTCCTAGACGTTTTTGACAAGGTGCGTGCCGGTACGTTGCCTCCTAACCGGTCTTACGATTGTGCCATAGACCTGCAACCTGGAGCCATTCCTCCTCGGGGCCGGGTTTACCCTCTGTCTGTTGCAGATAATTGTGCTATGGAGGAGTATGTTTCCGATGCTCTGTCGCGGGGGATCATCCGCAAATCCTGCTCTCCTGCAGGGGCTGGCTTCTTCTTTGTGAAGAAAAAGGGTGGCGAGTTAAGACCATGCATCGATTATAGGGGTCTTAATCATCTTACCATTAAGAATGCTTACTCTATTCCCCTCATTACGGAACTCTTTGACCGCCTCAAGGGAGCTACGGTCTTTACTAAGCTTGATTTGAGAGGAGCGTACAATCTCGTTAGGATCAAGGAGGGCCACAAATGGAAAACAGCATTTAACACCAGGAGCGGGCATTATGAGTATCTTGTAATGCCCTTTGGCCTATGTAATGCTCCTGCTGTTTTCCAGGAATTTATTAATGATGTCCTACGAGATATGTTGCAACAGTGTGTTGTGGTGTACTTAGACGACATCCTCATACACTCACCCACACTTGCTGTGTATTACCTGGCTGTCTGACGTTCTTCCTGGTTCCTGATCCCTGGCTTGTTCCTGACTCTGCTGTTCTCCTTGTTCCTGATTCCGGCTCGTCTGACTACCTGCTTTGGCTCCTGACTTGGCTTGTCTGACTACCAGCTCTAGTTTTGATTCCTGGCTTGTTATTTGACTTGTGGACTTTTTTATTATTTTTTGCTATTAATAAAGGTGCGATTATTTTTGCACTTCTCGTCTCAGTCTGATTCCTGGCACCCTGACAACTTAGCACATGCCCCAACATCGGGGCTCATTAAAAATGCAAACAAATAAAACAAATCTAAAAACTATAATACACACTGTGTGCATCCTACTCTCTACATAGAAAATAATGAAATATACTTAATAGGGATGCTAAAAATATATAATGTTATTCAATCTCAATTCATAATTGAACTTAAAACAGGAAAACACAATCACCTAGTTATGCCGGTTTGTCTTATGTTATACACTCTTATCCTGTGTTCTGAATACTACAATACTACACACAGACTCTATTCCTAGAGGTTAATACCGTGTACAGGTTGATTGTTATTAAAAATCTCATACTGCTGTTAACCTAAATTGATTGATATCGACTATTCACAAACAATTATATCAGCCCCAAAATTGTATTCAACTATATCAAATTATCGCAGCTTGATATATCCTCCCCAAATTGTGTCAGACTATATCGATTTATCACAACTTTATATATATCCCAAAAAATACCTAGCGCTGTGTGCAATTGTTAATATGTATAGACCAAGTTATCCAGTTTATTTTCACTGCATATAACGCTAGAGTATTTGTATATATCTAGATCTATACATGTCGTAGGGATTAGTAAATCAAAATATTTCCACCTTTATATCGACACTACTAGGGATTATAATATATTGATTTTAACCTAGCTGATAGAGTTTTTTTTAAAAAGATCTATTATATAGACCCATAGTTACATAAACGCTTGTAGATCCAAATCGATGTTTAACTCTTTCTCATTCACTATATTTAAAGTGTTTAATTCATATATCCAGTATGTTTCTTTTTGTCTAAGTGTTTTTAATAGATTATTTGTAGTATTGGGTGCTACCCAATGAAGTACCATAATTTTTAAGCTACAAGGATTAGAATTGTGATACAGCTTGAAATGTTCAGGTATACTATGTATGTCTAATTTGTTCTTAAACGGACAGTCTACACCAGAAATTGTTATTATTTTAAAAGATAGATAATCCCTTTATTACCCATTCCCCAGTTTTGCATAATCAACACAATTATATTAATATACTTTTAACCTCTGTGAATATCTTGTATCTAAGCCTCTGCAAACTGCCCCTTTATTTCAGTTCTTTTGACAGACTTGCGGTTTAGCCAATCAGTGCCTGCTCCCAGATAACTTCACGTGCACGAGCACGAGCACTGTGTTATCTATATAAAATACATGAACTAATACTCTCTAGTGGTGAAAAACTGTTAAAATGCATTCTGAAAAGAGGTGGCCTTCAAGGTCTAAGAAATTAGCATATGAACCTCCTAGGGTAAGCTTTCAACTAAGAATACCAAGAGAACAAAGCAAAATTGGTGATAAAAATAAATTGGAAAATTGTTTAAAATTACATGCTCTATCTGAATCCTGAAAGTTTATTTTGGCCTAGACTGTCCCTTTAACATTATTCCAGTGTTCACAAAATCTCGTTTTATCCATTCTTTTTGTTCTACCTATATAGAAACATTTACATTCACATGTTAACAAGTAAACTACATATGTTGATCTACATGTAAATTTTTGTTTGACCTTATATTCTTTGTTATTAAAAGTATCCTTAAAAGTGTCCCCCTTTATAATGTGTTTCCACATACCACACTTATTGTGGTTACATGGCCATGTTCCATTGGTTCTTATAAGCCAATTCGTGCTATGGGTATTCATAAAATTGGTTTTATTAATAGGTCTTAGTTTGGAAGGGGCTAAGATATTTTTAAGATCTTTATTCTTCTTAAAAACTACCAATGATCTTGTGGATAGTAACTTACCTAGAATGGGATCACTAATTATTATATTCCAATGTTTCTTTAGAATGTTTTCTATATCTTTACTTCCTTGGCTAAACATTGTTATAAACCGTATCTCATCTGTTGGATTAGTTTTATTATCGTTGCTAGAGTTAAGCATATCTGATCTAGCCATGGGGGAAACTCTATTTTTAACCTCCTCAATCAAGTATTGGTTGTATCTTCTTTCTAGGAATCTTTTATCCAATAATTGAACCTCCCTTTTATAGTCTGATTGGTGGGTGCAATTTCTCTTTATCCTTTGGTATTGTCCCAAAGGTATGTTATTTTTCCACCTCTGCAAATGACCACTCTTTGCATGTAAAAAAAACGTTCTTATCGGTGGGCTTTCTATAGTTTTTCACAGCCACCTTATTGTCTTGATCCACATATAAAAGCAAATCGAGAAATTCTATTTCTGTTTTTTGTACATTACTAGTGAATTTTAAGTTCATGGAGTTATTATTGATAAATGTTATAAATTGATTCACATTATTTTCTGATCCCTGCCAATTGATGATAATATTGTTTATATATCTATAGTAATGTATCAAATGTTCCACAAATGGATTACATTCACAAATATAATCATTTTCAAATTTGTCCATGTAAAGGTTAGCATATGATAAGGCGAAGGTCGTCCCATCGCCGTACCTTGGGTTTGTACATAATATTGGGAATCAAATTGAAAGTTATTATGAGAGAGGATAAACTCTATCCCTGCTAAGATGAAGTTAATTTGTGATTTAGAAAGTATACTTCTATTCATATTTTCCTCTAATGCTTTTAAACCTAAAGTGTGGGGTATGCATGTATATAATGCTGCAACATCGCATGTAATCCACTTGTATGTATTCTCCCATTTTCTGCCTTCAAAATTTTTTATGGTTTGTGTGGTATCTTTTATAAATGATTTTGTGTTCCTGACTAGTGGCTATAAAAAATTAATGATTAATTAGGCAGTGCCAGTTCCTTTCGGGAGATGTACCACAGGAAACCTTCCATAGCACGAAGCATCAGCCCGCTAAGATATAAACATATCAGAGTTTTTGAGGATTTCATTATGTGGATCAATAAGTCATTATCACAGTTGACCTCCACTCGAGCTTTCAGACTCAAAATACGCTTCACTATACAAGGTTGGTGTGTTTTTTCTTTTTCACTTTGGAAATACAACCCCACACGATATAGCACTGGATATAAGACTGTGTACTGTTCTTTTAGGGGTTTTGTAGATAGGAATACCGATTTTGTATTTTGTTTATTGAGAGTCCATGATACATTGATTTACTGTATCAGTTATTATCTATTATTTTTAAGGGGGTAGCACAACAGTTTCTTTGTTCTTTGTGTTAATGGAGATCTGTGTGTTGAAATTTCCTTATTGTGTCTAAGAAGGTGATCCCACAAGGTTAAATCATGTTTGTATAAAGTAATGCTATGGATTATGTTGAGTCTATATTCTTGCAAAATTGTGTAAAGGGCATCTGTGGGATCTAGCATGGCCCAGGCTTTTTGACCTGACTCCACTATTCTAACCAAGTACCCTCTGAAAGGTTATTGTGGGTTTGGGTAATTAAATTCATGCCTAAATATCACAGAGAAGTTGGTTGTTTATATGAACATACTGTGTGTATGTGTTTTATCTTCCTGTACCTTTCAAATTTGTAGGTTTCAAATCTTTGATAGCGAGCATCCATGTTGGGTGCCATTGTTAATCTCAAGGTTGAGATTCGTATAGACAGGGCAGACCTTGGGATAATAACAATAGACCCAACTGGGGATACACACCCAACAGATCACAATCCAATAGGGGACAATATCATAACAGAATGACCAGAGATGGACAATTTGTCAATAGGGGGTTCAACACTATGGGTACATCTCACTATAATGATAGAAGACAAGAACCCACTTATCACAACCGTCAAACAAGAGAAAATAGATGGTATAATGATAACTATGAAAGAGAGCAATATAGCAATTGGAGACCAGATAGACAACAGAGACATTACGATCATAATGATGGAAGAGGATATTGGGATCACCCACCCAATCACCCCCAACATCGTAATGCACATAACTATAACAACCAATCAGAGTCCAAAAGGAACCTAGATGCACCTAAAGTAAAGCCTCCCAATGAACAAAGGGAACGATATACAAACCAGAACACTCCTATCCATGATAGGAACGAACAATACAGAGCTTCCACATCAGGGCATTCTTTTTTAGGGAAACCACTACAAACAACCAAAGAACTGGAGAGAATCTCAACCAAAAGAAAAAATTCCTGTCCAGAAGAATTTCAAACTCCCACAGAAAAAAGATCACTCACAGAGGCAAGAGAGGGGGAAGAAAAATGAATAAAAGAATAACCCCTCCGACTAATATTGCCAATCCCCCGACTAAAGGAATATTCAATCTGAGTTCGAAAGAACTGACAGAAAAAGAATCATCAGTACTGAATTATGGGCTATCTTTTGCCCCTTCCAAGGGCCTGAACAAATTCGATACATTTGTAAATGCTAAGGAATTTGTCAGAAAACTGACATTAAAGAGACATTTTATGAAGTCTCCACTGGAAATGCACATGTCCGTGCAAAGCAGATCATATCAGAACAATACAACGATGAACGAAGGGATCTACCGGCATACAGACCTGAAACCAAAATCTTCCTTTTTTCCGGTTACCAGCAAAGGTAACGCTATCGAGACCTTTGACACGGTAGTATGCAATGAGATTAGAGACCTGAAACAAAGCAGATTGAACAAACACAAGCACAACCTCTCGAAGGAACAATTCAACACCATCAAAAACCTCGAAAATAACCATGACCTCGTCATTAAACCTGCGGATAAAGGTGGGGGAATTGTTATCCTCAACAAGGTGGACTATGACCAAGAGTGCGACAGAATTTTGTCAGACAGACAAACATACGAAATACTTAAAGGGAACCCCATAGATGACTTCAAGAAAGAATTGGACGAAATTTTGAAAGGGGCTAGGGAGATTGGAATATTGAACGACAAAGAATTCAGATATATGAATATCAAACACCCTATCACACCGGTGTTTTACTATCTCCCTAAAGTCCACAAATCACTTACGAAACCGCCAGGCCGACCAATTATATCGGGCATTGGCGGTCTGTCCAGTAATTTATCCGAATACATGGATAGACAATTACAGAAATATGTGGTACAGCTACCATCATATGTGAAAGACTCCACCCAAATAATAAACATTCTGGAAGGCATAGAGTGGGAAGAAAACTACACACTAGTAACATGTGATGTTACCTCCCTGTACACCTGTATACCGCACAAAGGTGGTATAGAGGCAGTCAACTTTTTTCTCGATAAAGATCCGGAGCTACCAGAATTACAGAAAGATTTCATCATTGATGGGATACAATACATCTTAACCCACAACTATTTCAACAATAGAGGAATCTATTATAGACAAGTATGTGGGACAGCTATGGGGACCAGGTTCACGCCCAGTTACGCGAATTTGTACATGGGTCACTGGGAACGCATCTTCTGGGACTCATGCCCAGCGAGCGCGGACCTGGTCCTCTATAATAGATACATTGATGACATTATTATGATTTGGAAAGGCTCAATAGATGATTTAGAGTATACCATCCAAATAATGAACACCAATATGCATAATCTTAGGTTTACCCATGAATACAGTAAACATGAGATCACATACTTAGACCTAAAGATTGAGATTAAGAACGGCAAATTGGAAACGTCTACATTCTTCAAAGAAGTAGACTGTAACAACTACATTCACAAAGACAGCTGCCACCTTAAGAGATGGAAGTCCAACATACCGAAAGGACAAATGTTGAGACTAAAGAAAAATTGCTCAGACCCCAAGAAATGGGAAGAACAAGTTCTCATCTTAAAAAACAAATTCCTGGAACGGGGATACGAAGAAGGAGCCCTCGAAGATGACATAGAAGAAGTGAGACAGAGAAATAGGAAGGATCTCCTATCATACGAACCAAAAAAAGTCTACAATAGTCGAGATGGAGACCAATTAAACATCCCTTTTATTATGGAATACAGCGAAAACAGGCATATTGTGGAGAAGATTGTAGAGAAACACTGGCCGCTACTAAGAAATGATGATATTATTGGGGATAAACTAACACCCCGCCCAATATTTATATACAGAAAGACAAACAACCTGAAAAACAAACTCTCTCCAAGCATACCCAGAAACACGATGACCAACACAAGAGATGTGTATGGTAGAGAAGTTAAAGGCTTTTATCCATGTGTTAGCTGTAAGGCCTGTCAGAGGGGAGTGAAAACAAAAGAATTCACCTCGTTTAATACGAAGGTCAAATACAAAATCAAGGACTTTATAAAATGTAGCAGTAAAGGAGTAATCTATATGATATGGTGCAGTTGCGGTTTCCAATATATAGGACAAACATCCAGAACCCTGAAAGACCGGATCAGGGAGCACTTATTAAAGATCAAACACAAAAACACCGAAACAGCACTATATAGACATTTTTTAACCAAACATCAGGCCAAACAAAAAGATTTTAGCTATATTGGCATCCAACTAGTCACACCCAACTGGAGGGGTGGAGATTCAGAAAAAGGACTATAATATCAGAGTCCAGATGGATTTTTAATATGGACTGCCTATACCCTAGGGGTTTAAACAACAGGGAAGATCTGTCACACCTATTAAGCCTAAAATGAAGAATTCTGGGAAATAGTTTATTTGGGGGAACATATAACCACATAGCATGTATTTTCATACTAGCTAGATGTACAGTTATCTCTGATTCTCCCAAGGAATTCATTAAATACGGACAGACATCCCGTAGGTACAATAGTTCTTACTCTATCTCCACTTACATAAATCCGGAATTTCGACTCTCTCCCAAAATGTCTCTATGCAACCTAATCCTTTTAGCCAGTCCCCAAAATAATTGTATTTTAACTTATTTACACCATGTGAGGGACTTTTAGGAATATACTTCTTATTTACCACATTTATGGAACAGTCTCTTAACACATTGCATTGCTCTATTATATATTTATCCCACTTCCTTAAGGAATTTTATGAATTATGTATTTTATACATCCTATATATTTTACAACCCCTTTTAAAGATAACTTGAGTGTTATGACTATCCAAAATAATATTTATGCCGATGTTTCACACATTTTTATAATTATTTTTTAAATTATAGTTTTTTACCTTGTGTTTCAAATTATGAGAATCTATATGTTTATTTTCTCATAAACATATGCCAGCGTCTTTTTACTATAGTCATTTTTGATTTTATGGATAACTATTTGATTTTTGTATTTAATTTTGTATTCCTATATGCCATTGAGTAGTATTGTATACTAAAATTTTCAGATCCTTTCCGATATTTCATCATATACTTCTTATGAAGCAATAGCACAATTTTTATGATTGGCCATTTCATCAAATATCACAAAAATACCCGCTAAATAAGACCATGTGACCCGTACCGCCAAATACCTACACCGGAAGTGATCATAGATCTACCGGAACTAAAACACAGAGCGGAACCGGATAGAGAACCTAAGCTAGGTACATTCTAGGCACTTCCGGTTACATCGAGTAGTAGAAACGCTAAAAGCAATCTCATTATCACTAACCGCAAACAATGGAGATCGAAACATAATTCCTTTAGGTATCCATTGTATAATACCATATTCAGCAACGTTAGTAAATATAACTCATGTAGGCTTATTCAACATTTGACACCCACATCTCCTTCCGGGTTGATATTTGGCGCCAAAAAACAAGCGCCAAAACACTGACATTAGTGATTGGTCAGTAATATTCTTAAATAGAGCCACCATCACACACCACCTATAGTCTTGAAAAAGGCCCAGTTTTGGGCCGAAACGCGTTGGCAGAATTGGTGAGCTTTTATCCTATAATACATGTTATTTGTCAGCAATATTGCACTATTGTGTATTTCTTTTATAGGTTGGATATAGGGATCACACTCCAGGTTTTACCGGACATCCCTCTACCCACCATATCCATATTATTTGGAACCTTCATCTGAGGAGACTCAAGGAAGATTCATCCACATATACACACATTTTCATTTTGGAACTTTATATCACTGACTCTGTTTCATATTGACTTTTTTCACGGACACGTATTCACATTCAAACTTTTCCATTTTTTCATTTTTTCAATTTTTCATTTTTTTCTCACACTTTTGTATGGACAATTTTGACACACATTTTTTGGATCACTTCCACTTGTTTGTTTTTTGAGGGGCCCCCCTTCTTTTACATTTTTGTCACCACAGTTAGTCACCTTACATTTGGAGTATTTTTTATGCAAATTTGCACAGTGTTTAGGGAATATTGTACCCAATTCAAGCTATATTTATTTCAATATACAATTTTATTACCATCTGCATTTTATACATATCTTTTTTATATCTTTTTTATACTGTATTACTGTGTTTTATATAATCTGTATGTACTGTAACATGGATCCATGATTTTACCTATTAAGTTGTTACTGTAATAAATTGTTTCACATTTATATTTATATACAAATAGTTTCACATTTGTATTTATATACACAATTTGTATCTATATAAGATATCAATAGGGATATTGGTGTCAGCCTTTTGTATATCTAAAAGCGTTATTTATCCACCCATTTACTTGTTATCCTTTATGATACATAGAACTCTACTCTAATAGTCGGTGGCATAATTTATATAATTCATTTAATTTCCTCTGCCTTAATTTGGCGTTCCTAGGTCCTTTTCCTTAATTTTAGATCCACATTTAAGGGTTGGCTAGGTACCCTTTTGCACCCAGGAGCCAGTAGGAACACTGTATAAGCGCTGTGAGATATAGCATCTTGCCATTGTTAATCTCAAAAGGACCCATTAGTAGCCCATATACTTTTTCTTGTGCTATTGGAGATGAATAAAGATTAGAGATGCAGTAGACCGGCTATCGGATGGATGTACTAAGTGAGCCACAGAATGAAGGGTCAGTTATGAAAATTGATATGCAATTAATGGTGAACCAACTTTCAGATATATTTCTGCCCCAATTTGAATCTTTGAAAAACCAGATGTCGAATCTATCAGTAGAAGTTAGACAATTTGCCAGTAGACTAACGGAGGCAGAGGAAAGAATATCAGTAGTTGAGGACACACTTAATAATCAATCAGAGATAGTATAAATACTAGAAAAAAAAATAAACTTTTGAATGCTAGAATAGATGATCTGGAAGACCATTCCAGACGGAATAATGTAAAGCTTATAGGCCTTCCTGAGGCAGAGGAATTCAAAGATACATTACATTTTGCCTCATTTAAACTACCTCAAATGTTAGGTATCGAGCAACAGAACCTTCCATTAAAGATTGAAAGAGCACACAGGATGGGCTCTCCTAGGGGCAGTGCCACTGGTAAAAATCTGAATAGACCTATTATGGTCAGATTTCTAGATTTTCAAGATAAAATCAATATGTTGCAACTATATAGGAAAAAGGAGAAGCTGCTAGCTGGGGAAAGCAGAATTCTGCTTTTCCAAGACTACTCCAGTGACACTGCCCAATTAATTTGGCCAATGTAGGAGAAGCTAAAGACTTTTTTAAAAGGAAAAAAATAACACTGGAGTAAATTTAGGTCTACAGTTAGGAGGGATTTATGTGTTATTGAAGAAACTCTGAATTAAGAATGTCTTAGTAAAATTTAATGAAAGGTGGTGGTAAAATTTGGTTGAAGTGGTTTTATATTGTGTGTTTTTTTTTTTTTTTTTCACCCATCTTTCTCTCCTCCATGTCTCTCTCGCTTCCCCCTACACATAAAACTCAATAGAAAGCACTGGTAAAGGACAATATTAGATGTCTCTCCTGGAATGTTTGAGGCATCACCTCCCCAATCAAAAGGAAGATAATAGTAAGACAACTTGGGAAACTTAACCCCGATATAGCCTTTATACAGGAAACTCATCTAAAGCTGGAAGAAGTGGTTAAACTTAAAAATAAATGGGTTGGGGAGGTGATAGCCACCCACTGCTCCAGGAGGAAGAAGTGGGTATTAAAACAGTTATAGATCCAGATGAAAGATGGTTGACAGTAGAACTACAGGTTAACGGAACTAAGCTAATTCTATGTAATATCCTAATAAAACAGATGTAAACTTTTGGAACAACCTAATTTTTCATTTATCTGAATATATTGGACAAAACATAATATTAGCAGGTGACTTGAATTTAACACCTACAAAATTAGATAAATTCAGTCCTAAAAAAGTTTTCTTTTCTAAGCAAAAGGCTAAAATATTTCTACAAATATGTAAAAATCTTAAGCTGCATGACATATGGCGCATACAACACCCTGATAGTAAAATGTTTACCTGCGATTCGAAAGCTTGGGACTATCTAGGATAGACTTTTTTTTAATATCTAATTCACTTTTTATTTTAGAAACAAAGACTAAGATATATGATATAAGTATTTCTGACCACACAATTATAGCACTAGATATTTGGTTAAGACCAAACCAAAAAGTGATAGGGAATAATTTCTTCTTCCCTAAATTTCTGATTAATAATGAGGATTTTTGCAATTGGTTGATACAAAAATGGAGAGATTACAATATATTCAATAAATCATACAAAGAAAAAACAGAGATTTTTTGGGAAACGACGAAAGCCTGGTTAAGAGGTGAGATTAAAGCATATATGATAATTAAAAAGAAAAAGGCTAAAGCTAAAGAGATCCAGCTGTCTAATCAAGTGCGTAATATATACCATAAATATATGAATGAGCCTAGAAAAAAGGTATGGGATAAATATAAACAAGCTAAATTTGAAAGAGATCTGTTTATTCAACAGAAAAGTATTTGGGAAGAATCGAAACTGAACGCAATCTACAAAGGTCATCATGGTAAATCAGCTAAATTTCTATCTAGATTAGATAAAGCAAGAAAAAATAATAACACAATAGAAGCCATTGTAAGTGACCAAAATAGATATACAGATCTCTCTAAGATCAAAGAGACTTTTCTGAGATATTATCAAGAGATTTATGCATCTGGAGAACTGGATATAAATAATAAATGTACCTTTTGGCATAGAGTGAAGCCACCCAAAGTTCCACAAGATTGTATAAATGCTCTAAACAGTTCTATTACTAGAGAGGAAGTGATAGAAGCTATAGAATACGCTAAATGTAATAAAGCCCCGGGTCCAGACCAGATACCGGCGGAAATGTATAAAATTCTAAAAAATAGAAATAGTAGATACTCTAACTAATCTTTTTAATCAATATTATATTCATGCTCAAAAAATGTCTAAATATTTTGCGGAATCCAATATAACTTTAATCTTAAAAAAGATAAAAATCCACTAGACCCAGGGTCTTACAGGCCTATATCTCTGTTGAACACAGACTACAAGTTATTAACAAATATTATTTCTAACAGACTGAAAGTGTCCCTCGAGCATATTATACATGTAGACCAATCTGGTTTTATGACTGGAAGATCCCTCACTAAAAACTTGCGCAAAGTGACATCAGTTCTGGAATACTATAGGGATAAGTTAGAGGATAAAGCCCAGATTAAATAAGATTTGGCATTACTTGCGGTGGATGCCGAAAAAGCATTCGATTCAATAATATGGGACCACTTATATACCTCTCTAGAAAAGTTTGGATTTTCTGGGCATTTTATTCAATTTATTAGGACAATGTATGATCACCCAATTTCTTCTCTATTGATTAATGGTAGTCAGACAGATAACTTTACGTTGAATTGGGGAACGAGACATGGTTGCCCACTTTCACCTCTGCTATTTAACATCTCGATAGAGCCTCTTGCTATTCTTTTGTGGAAAGAGTTAAAAGGTATTAGTATAGGAGAACAAAATATAGTCTTATTATTATATGCAGATGATCTGCTGTTATTTGTGGAAAATACCAAAAAGAATATACCAAAGGTTCTGAATATTACTAAGACATTTGGTTCCTTTTCAGGATACAAAGTTAATACCAGTAAGTCTGAAATCTTATGGATCCACCAAAACAGAAATAGTATTAAAGATTGTGTATTTAAAGAGACTGTAGCTATTAAATACTTAGGAATATACTTACATGCGGATCCAAAACAGTGGTATAGGCTGAATTTTACACCTTTTTTTCAGGAAAGCAAGTTTGAAGTTTGAAAGATGGAAAACGTTCCCTATTTCCCTCTCAGCTAAGGTCATGATTATTAAAACTATTTTATTTCCACAATTAATATATATTATGCAGAATGTTCCACTGCTTATACATAGTAAAGACATCAAGAAGTTTTATAAAGATTGCGCCATATTTCTATGGGGCAAGAGGAGACATATGTTGTCCATAACAAAATTAACATGTAACTTAGAAGATGGAGGACTAGCCCTTCCCGATATTAAAAAATATAATATAGCAATGTTAGCACGTTTTGCTATAGATTGGATAACGGAAAATAATTATCTTACATTTACATCATTTGAAGAAGGATTTATCTCTCCATTTTTGTTAAAGGCTATATTGCATTGCTCGCATGGCAAAAACTTAATATAGTATTAAATGTGAACTTCAAATTCTCTTCCTTTCTCCCGATAATGGGAAATCCAAAATTTATATCGGGCTTATCATCAGAAATGTTTAAAACGTGGGCATACAAAGGACTGAACTATGTTCATCAGTGTTTTGACAATTTGCAACAACTGAAATCCTTTGAAGCCATCTCTAAAGAGTTTAATATATCTAATAAGAATTTTTTCGCATGCCTGCAGATCAGGCATTTTATACAAGGCCTTAAGAGACATAATATGGAAGCATTGGAAGGGACTAAAATCATTTCATATATGATAATATACAAAACGGAAATCAAAATATATCTTTACTATATAAAATCATGTTGGCAAAACAAGGGCAATTAGTCTTAGATAGGTTAGTAGAAGTATGGAAAATGAGATATGGTGACGTGACTACAGATACAATTAGAACAAGCTATAAATGGATCCAGAATGCATATATATCTGTATCTTGGAAAGAGTCTCATATAAAATTACTCAACAAAGCTTATATTACACCATTAAAAATGTGTAAATTGAATCGGAATGGAGCTACTTATTGTTGGAAATGTAAGAATTCAGCGGCAGATCTAACACATTGTTTTTGGTCCTGCCCTAAGATTTTGCAATTTTGGGTTAAAGTAGAATACTGGCTTAGTCATAAATTAGAAAGTAGGATGAAACTTAAATCCAGAGATATTTTTTTTCTTTTAATAGAAAATCCAATTGGAGGAAATAATAACTTAATAAATACTGCAATTATGGTGGGTCGTAGTCTGATTTTGAAAAATAAGACAGCTCCATCAATAGAGAATTTTACACAATCCATGTACTATCAAATATTCTTTGAACAAATTAACATATCTCCAATACATAATAAAAAAAAATCAGAAAATTAAGATTTTTTTTTTCAAAATGGCTGAAGGTCATTCTATCCTATCCTATATCAATACAATTTTCATTAACTTATCAATACCATAAAACAGAATACTTTGAACACTAAGGCCTAGATTTGGAGTTTGGCGGTAGAAGGGCTGTTAACGCTCCGCGGGTTTTTTTCTGGCCGCACCATAAATTTAACTCTGGTATCGAGAGTTCAAACAAATGCTGCGTTAGGCTCCAAAAAAGGAGCGTAGAGCATTTTTACCGCAAATGCAACTCTCGATACCAGAGTTGCTTACGGACGTGGCCGGCCTCAAAAACGTGCTCGTGCACGATATCCCCATAGGAAACAATGGGGCTGTTTGAGCTGAAAAAAAACCTAACACCTGCAAAAAAGCAGCGTTCAGCTCCTAACGCAGCCCCATTGTTTCCTATGGGGAAACACTTCCTACGTCTGCACCTAACACTCTAACATGTACCCCGAGTCTAAACACCCCTAACCTTACACTTATTAACCCCTAATCTGCCGCCCCCGCTATCGCTGACCCCTGCATATTTTTTTTAACTCCTAATCTGCCGCTCCGTAAACCGCCGCAACCTACGTTATCCCTATGTACCCCTAATCTGCTGCCCCTAACACCGCCGACCCCTATATTATATTTATTAACCCCTAATCTGCCCCCCTCAACGTCGCCGATACCTGCCTACACTTATTAACCCCTAATCTGCCGAGCGGACCTGAGCGCTACTATAATAAAGTTATTAACCCCTAATCCGCCTCACTAACCCTATAATAAATAGTATTAACCCCTAATCTGCCCTCCCTAACATCGCCGACACCTAACTTCAATTATTAACCCCTAATCTGCCGAGCGGACCTCACCGCTATTCTAATAAATGTATTAACCCCTAAAGCTAAGTCTAACCCTAACACTAACACCCCCCTAACTTAAATATAATTTACATCTAACGAAATAAATTAACTCTTATTAAATAACTTATTCCTATTCAAAGCTAAATACTTACCTGTAAAATAAACCCTAATATAGCTACAATATAAATTATAATTATATTATAGCTATTTTAGGATTAATATTTATTTTACAGGTAACTTTGTATTTATTTTAACCAGGTACAATAGCTAATAAATAGTTAAGAACTATTTAATAGTTACCTAGTTAAAATAATAACAAATTTACCTGTAAAATAAATCCTAACCTAAGATATAATTAAACCTAACACTACCCTATCAATAAATTAATTAAATAAACTACCTACAATTACCTACAATTAACCTAACACTACACTATCAATAAATTAATTAAACACAATTCCTACAAATAAATACAATTAAATAAACTAGCTAAAGTACAAAAAATAAAAAAGAACTAAGTTACAAAAAATAAAAAAATATTTACAAACATAAGAAAAATATTACAACAATTTTAAACTAATTACACCTACTCTAAGCCCCCTAATAAAATAACAAAGCCCCCCAAAATAAAAAATTCCCTACCCTATTCTAAATTAAAAAAGTTACAAGCTCTTTTACCTTACCAGCCCTGAACAGGGCCCTTTGCGGGGCATGCCCCAAGAATTTCAGCTCTTTTGCCTGTAAAAGAATAAATACAATACCCCCCCCCAACATTACAACCCACCACCCACATACCCCTAATCTAACCCAAACCCCCCTTAAATAAACCTAACACTAAGCCCCTGAAGATCTTCCTACCTTATCTTCACCATACCAGGTTCACCGATCCGTCCTGAAGAGCTCCTCCGATGTCCTGATCCAAGCCCAAGCGGGGGGCTGAAGAGGTCCATGATCCGGTCAAAGTCTTCATCCAAGCGGGGCAGAAGAGGATCTTCCATCCGATTGAAGTCATCATCCAGGCGGCATCTTCTATGGTCTTCCATCCGGAGCGAAGCGGCAGGATCCTGAAGACCTCCAGCGCGGAACATCCATCCGGCCCGACGACTGAACGACGAATGACTGTTCCTTTAAGGGACGTCATCCAAGATGGCGTCCCTCGAATTCCGATTGGCTGATAGGATTCTATCAGCCAATCGGAATTAAGGTAGGAATTTTCTGATTGGCTGATGGAATCAGCCAATCAGAATCAAGTTCAATCCGATTGGCTGATCCAATCAGCCAATCAGATTGAGCTCGCATTCTATTGGCTGATCGGAACAGCCATTTAGCTTTATTTAGGAATAAGTTATTTAATAAAAGTTAATTTATTTCGTTAGATGTAAATTATATTTAAGTTAGGGGGGTGTTAGTGTTAGGGTTAGACTTAGCTTTAGGGGTTAATACATTTATTAGAATAGCGGTGAGGTCCGCTCGGCAGATTAGGGGTTAATAATTGAAGTTAGGTGTCGGCGATGTTAGGGAGGGCAGATTAGGGGTTAATACTATTTATGATAGGGTTAGTGAGGCGGATTAGGGGTTAATAACTTTATTATAGTAGAGCTTTATGAACCGGCGTTAGCCAGAAAGCTCTTAACTCCTGCTATTTTCAGGCGGCTGGAGTTTTTTCGTTTGTCGTTGACGGTAGCCGTCAAAACCAGCGTAGGAGCCTCTAACGCTGGTTTTGACGGCTACCGCCGAACTCCAAATCTAGGCCTAAATCTTACAGAATTTTTTTCCAGTTGAATGGTATTAGTGTCTTTCAGACATAAGAAAGGGTAGTGTGTGTGTGTGGGGGGGGGGGGTGTTGGGAGGGGACTGGGTGGAGAGAGGATGTGATGGTTGGTTTGTGGTTTCTTTTGCTCCTTTTTTTGTGTGTGTTTTGTGTTTGTGTTTTTGTTTGTGTTTATATTGTTGTCGTTGTTGTTGTTGTTTTGCTTTTGTTTTGTTTTGATGGTGGGTGTACAATATATAAAATACTCCAACAGTATGTGTGGGATTTAGAGAAAATAAAAACAAAAGAGAGACAAAGGGAAGTAGGATAAAAAGAAAGAAAGATTTAATTCACATTCCCAATTAAAGGTAAAAAACTTTCATACCGGACACAGGGCCTTTAAGATTCTACATATAAATGGGATAGACAGATTGGACTAAGAAATATGTAATCTCTTAGCGCAGGGTATAATGTGATCAGATCACAATATGACTAGACCAGGAGGAGATCTAGGAATCGGTTATTCTTCTTTGTTGATGTTTTTCTTGTGTATATGGTTGGTCTTTTGTATAGAGCTATATTGAGGTATATGATATTGTTTGATGTATATAAAGACACCCTGCATGGTGTACAAAAAAAATATATATATATGAAATGTCTAATACTATCCTTGGTTTCTGTGTCATTCCCATTGATTGTTCTCATATACTGCTGGAATAAAGAAATATATATAAAAATAAAAAAAGATGCAGTAGACCATTTTTAGACCGAATAGAAATTGTTCTAGAAATTCCAGTTGTGCAGGTCAAATGCTGTTTCTGCATCCATGGAGATGAAAAAAGATTTGATTTTGTTAAATTTTACATAATCTATCAGTTAGAGGCCTTTCTATCGAGTAAAAAGTCCAACTAATCAACGTGCACAATATCAGTGTCATGATCCGGTGTACATGCGCTCAGGACACAGACCCTCGGGGAAGTGGTAGGGATTTGGAAACACCGACCCCTGACTTGGGGAAGAGTATCCTGGACGTGGATAGATGATATTCTGTGATTCATAGTTGCTAGAAGTTATTGCAGAATAAATGGAGAGTGCAACATTTGTATACAATATATTCTGACTTCACTGTGACTTATAGTTAGTTAATAGGAGTAGCTGCAGGATTCAATGAGAGAGAATTATAGCAATGTGGAATGTTCAAGCTTCAGAGTAAACTGGTAAAAGATTGACACTTAGATGCAAACTAAGGTTTGTTGCAGGTTTACAGTACATAATATTATATAGAGCTGTATGTCAGAATTAAATAGAGCAACACAGGTGATAGTCAAGTTGCAAGTTTAAAGGCATCAATTACTGTTTGTGCATATATTGGAGAATCACATGAAAGCTTTTAACTGAACACATAGATGCAGAGTTCTGAATATGTTAACATATTTGTAGAAGGATATTTCAGCTATGACAACTTGTTGCAGAGAATAGTTATAAAGTTCTGAGTAAGATGCTGTTGTTATAATTAGAGAGTGATGATAACCAAAAGTATGCTTGATTTATAATAAAGTTCAGAGTTTGTTAAGTAGCAGTGTCCAGGAAACAGAAATGGAATTATTTGGTGATTTTATGATTTTAGGCATAGGTAATAGAAAAGGCTGTAGCTTCAATAAGTTGGTAAATTCATGCAGGAAAACAGTCACAGACCTCTGTTGTTCAGGATCACAACTTCAAAGTTAATGCAAAGCACATTAGGCCTGAGAAGACTTAAAAAGAGGCTGAGGAAATCAGGTGTAATAAGGTGAGTTGCTAACAATTGTTTGAAGGCTGTAAAGTATTTGTTGGTATATCCTTCAAACCTTGGACTTTTCTATGAAGAGAATTAAAGGTATATGAAACCCAACTTTTTTTCTTTCATTATTCAGATAGAGCATGCAATTGTACGCAATCTTCTAATTTACTCCCATTATCAAAATTTCTTAGTTCTCTTGGTATCTTTATTTGAAAAGAAGGAGCCGGCCCACTTTTGTATGTTTAGGAGCCAACCCATTTTTTGTTCAGCACCTGGGTAGCGCTTGCAGATTGGTGGCTAAATGTATAATATAGAGGATTCTAATTAATCAGCTAAGGTATCTGAGAAGTCTTGTTCTATCTGAGGGCACATGGCAATGGAATGTTTTATATAAGAGGAAACCCTTTTTTAAGGATATAATCAGCTTATGCTCTATGCTTCTGTGCATGGGGTAATTCATATTCACTACGGTTCCTCATATATAGGGAGCTGCGAATGCCAAACGAATGTGCTTGGCATTATAGGGTGTGGATGTGAGACGTGGTCACTTTAATTGATGTGAGACTCCACTCTACTTTAATACTCCTTTTCACTCAGCTTTGCGTTGAGTAACATTATAAGGGCTTGATTACGAGTGGAGCGGTAATTACCGCTTCTGCTCGCACTCTAACTCCGCTCAACTTCTGCTCCTTGCACGAGTTTGGTAGAGGGCATATTACAAGTTGAAAGTAAATATTTTTAGCTTGCGCACTAACCCGATGCACGCAAAGAGCAGAAGTTACAATAACGCAACCAAGTTAACGTACTCTACCATTGACTTGAGAGGAATAAAAAAAAAACACCTATACTCGCACGCTAATCCAAATCTCCATAAACGTCCTACTCTAATAACTGCTAAACCACCGAATAGTCCACGGAAAAGTCCCCACTATACTTTTAACCCCTAAACCACCACACCCCATTGCAAAGTAACTGACTACCCTATTAACCCCTAAACCGCCACTGCTCCCATCGCAAAGTAACCGACTAAACTATTAACCCCTAAACCACCACTACCCCATTGCAAAGTAACCGACTACACTATTATCCCCTAAACCGCCCATCTCAGCCCACTAAAATCTAAAATCCCAACAATCACCCCCTAAGTTACCTCAAAACAGACTAACCTTACATGTAAAAAACACAACCTAACTTTACCTTAAAACTAACAAACCTAACATTACTGAAAAAAAAACTACCATAACAAAAAAAAAAAAATTACCAAAAATAAATATTATGCCTATTCTAAAATTCCACTAAACCCCCCCCCCCCCACACAAATATAAAAAAAAAAACTATACTAACACTAAACTACAGATATAATCCTTAAAGGGCCTTTTGTAGGGCATTGCCCTAAAGTGCCAGCTCTTTTTCATAAAAAAATACATCTACAATTATCCCGCTACCCTTCCCCCCCAAAAAGGGTATCTAAAAGAAAACTTTTTTTTGGCTGGGCTGTGCACTTAAAAGGACATTTAGCTCTTTTGCTGCCCATTAAAAAAAATACCCCCAAAAAACTAACACTAAACCCCAAAGATGGTACTCACAGAAGATGAATCTGGACGGCGGAGCTCCATCTTCAACCTGGCGGTGCTCTTCATCAATCTTCTTATCTTCTGTTGCCAACATCCTCTTCATGCGGTCACCAGCCGAACACTGAATTTTGAATGTGATGTACTCCCTTTATAAAGGGGTACTCTTGCATTCCTTTTGGCTGATTTTTAATTTCAAATTCAAATCAGCCAATAGAATAAAAGCTTTTTCTATTGGCTAATTCGAATTTGAAAATCAGCCAATCGGAATGCAAGGGGGTACCTCACATTCAAAATTCAATGTGTGTCTGGTGACTGCATAAATAGGACCTTGGCAACAGATAAGATAAGAAGATGAAGATCACTGACAGGATGAAGATGGACCACTGCCGGGATGAAGATGAAGCTCCGCCACCCGGATTAATCTTTGGTGAGTACCATCTTTGGGGTTTAGTGTTAGTTTTTTTTTTTTTTTTTTAATAGGCAACAAAAAATGCCCAGCCAAATGCCCTTTTCAGGACAATTTTTAAAGTAGTTTTTTTTAGATTGTGTTTTTTTTTTTTGGTTGGGGGCAGGGGTTAATCGAAGAGTTTTGTAGATTTATTTTTTTATGAAAAAGATCTGAAACTACAAAATGCACTACAAAAGGCCCTTTTAAGTGTGGTTTTAGAATAGGCATAACTCTTATTATTTTTGGTAATGTATTTGTTGTTTTTTGTAATGGTAGTTTTTTATTTTTTGGAATAGTAGTATTTTTTAAATGTTATTTTTTTCCCCATTAATGTTAGGTTTGTTAGGGTTAGGTTTGCTACGGGTTGTGTAGCGGTTTAGCGGTTAATAGTGTAGTAGGTCACTTTGACATGGGGCGTGAGGCAGTTTAGGAGTTAATAGTGTGGTGGGTTACTTTGCGATGGGGGTGTGGTGGTTTAGGGGTTAATAGAATAGTTTAGTGCAACTATTTCCTCCGGCCAAACTCTTTACGCCACCTTTCAGTTTAAGCATTAAATGTGATTACGTTTGAGCAATAGCATGTTTCCTCAACTTGTAATACGAGCAGACATTGCTGCTCAACGGCGCCCATAGAAAATAATGGGAACATAAATTACCGCAAACAAATTTCCGCAAATTTGTGGCAGTTTATAACATTTATTTATTTCCAACACAGAGTACAATCCAATAAAGATCCCACCTTTACATACCCTGCAGGGTCAGGTGTAACAGCAATAGAAAAGCATAAAACAAACAAACGAAAAATACATTTTTCATAGATACATTGATTAGCTGGAAAAAATGTACTCTCAAATAGCATAATTTGTACAAAATGTTGGCTTTTTCTTTTCTTTTTTTTCCTTTTTCAAAACAAATTAGAACAATATTGATCATACCCACATACTACCTATTCATACACACATACAACCCAAAAAGAGAAAAGAAAGAAAAAAAAAAAAAAAAAAAAAAAAAAAGGGGGGGGGGGAGGGAAAGGGAGAGGGGAAAAGGGAGCTCTCAAAATCCTCTCTCACTAATTTAAGTCTGTGACTAAATCTATGTCCCCTAAACTTAGCCTTATATTTCTCTATAATTAGTTATCCATGTATGTGGGAAAAGATCTAAAGCTACAAAATCCATAAAAGAGCTTGAAGACAAGAATGGCATCAGAATAACTTTTTGTATCGCTAAGGGGTATGTTTTGATAATCGGGAGCCAGCCTGCTATGAAAATTTTTATTCTCTTTTCTGATATAGTTTCTAGATGGACTGACTCATGTATGATTTGAGTTTGAATCTCTTGTAAAATCTGCGAAAATCCAGGAGCTGAAGTGTCCTTCCAATGTTTAAGAATTTGGTGTCTAACAGCTAGTATGATGTTATTTAAAGTATGAGCATAAAAGCCCCTATTACTGGGAGCATCTAACCAGATTATCTCATCAAGTGACAGGATAATAGTTGATTTATATTGTAAATTAAACCAATATTCTACCTTACGCCATAGTTGTATAATTTTTGGGCAATACCAGAACATATGTAAAATATCAGCCTTCGATTTGTTGCATCGGGGACAATTCCCGTTGCAAGTAGAATAAAACTTAGCTAATCTTAACGGGGAAATATAATAATTATTAATAAGTTTTAGATGAGATTCTCTCCAACTCCTAGGAATTTCACATTTTTTTACATTTATCAAGCTACGTTGAATTTTACCAAAATCAATTGAAGGGAAAAAGGGAGTCCAAGATAGTATCAATTTATTTGACAGGATTAATGCTTGTTTAGAAAGCATAATATCATATAAAAGAGAGATGGACGGGTTTTCTAATGCAAATTTTTGAAGACATAGATTGATATCCGACCATGCATTCAATTTACTCATATCCCACTTACATGAATTAATAAAATGACGGACCTGTAAATAAGCAAAAAAGTTGGAACTAGGTAGCTGAAAATGTTGAGAAAGAATCCCAAAGGAAATTAGTTGCCCATCTTGCGGCAAAATCTGACAAATATATTTAAGCTCTTTTTCAGCCCACTCTCTAAAAACTATTTGTTTAAGCCCGGGAGAGAATTGAGGATTTCCTCTGATCGGTAAAAATACCGAAAATGAGTAATCTACTTCCAAGCTTATACAACACTTCTGCCAAGCCGCGACAATGTTTCTAATGGAAATTAGCGAGAGTATCTGTATTGGTAAAAGATGAATAGGACAATGTAATATCGCTTTCAGGGCACAAGGAGAAACCATATAAGTCTCCATCTCTATAGACGACACTAATTCTTTCTCCACAATCCAATCCATCGCCGTTTTGGCTAGACAAGCCCAATTATATAATTTAAAGTTGGGAAAAGCAAGGCCTGCTGCTTCAAAGCATTGCATAAGTCTATCTAAAGAAATACGTGGTTTCCTGTTGTTCCAAATAAATTTGGAACAGCAGGAATATAGTCTACGCAGATCCTTGTTAAGAATAAAAAGTGGAAGATTCTGAAGGGGGTAAAGTAAACGAGGGAAAATGAATGTCTTTATTAGATTTACACGGGCCGTGATAGATAGTGGAAATGTCATCCATAACTCCAAATCTGATATGACTTTAAGAAATAATGGTGAAAAGTTCAACCGATACCAATTTTTCGGATTTTTATGAAGTACTATACCTAAATAAGTTATTGCCTCAACCTCTTTAAATGGATGGTCTTGTAGGCTATTCCTAGATTTATTAATCCACATGAGTTCACTTTTATTAAAGTTTATTTTATAACCCGCAAACGAACTGAACTCATCTAGACATTGTAATGTGGTTGGAATTGAATGAGCGGAGTTTTTTAAGAATACCAATAGATCGTCTGCATACAGCAGGATCTTAAGAATATAGGAGCCCATACTGATTCCCTCTAACACATTTCTTAGGCGAATAGCTAAGGGTTCTAGTGCCAAGTTAAATAGGAAAGGGGACAACGGGCAACCCTGCCTTGTTCCCCGTCCTAAAGTGATTTTTTGAGATAGCTGGCCATTCACAATAAGAAAGGAAATTGGATTTCTATAGACTTTTTGAATAAATTGTAAGAATTGATTCTTAAAGCCAAATTCCTGTAGTACTCTAACTAAATGGGCCCAGGATATAGCATCGAATGCTTTTTCAGCATCTAAGGAAAGAATCGCACAATCATTTATCCAATTCTTTTTTCCTTTCTCATTTAAAAAATGAGAATAATCCAGAAAAGTCACTATTTTCCTTACATTCTTAATAGAAGTCCTAGATCTAATAAAACCGGTTTGATCTGTATGGATAATGTTATCCAGCAATGAGGAGAGCCTGTCAGATATAATAGCCATCAGAATTTTATAATCTGTGTTCAACACAGATATGGGCCTGTAAGAGGCTGGTTCTTCCGGATTTTTACCCTTTTTAAGAATTAACGTGATGTTGGCGGCTAAGAAGTAGGAAGAGATGGAGCTATCTGACTGGAAGTAGCTATTAAACAACCTTTCCAATGTAGGAATGATTTCCGGGGCTAGTATCCTATAAAATTCTATCGGGAGGGAATCTGGGCCGGGGGCCTTATTTAGTCGCATCTTATCTATCATTTTTTTTATTTCATCTGCCTCGATTGGAGCATTAAGCAATATCAAATCCTCTTCCTGAACTTGCGGTAGCTTTATATTTGACCAAAATCTCTCTTGTATATATACATTACTATCCTGCTTCGAATATAGTTTCTGATAATAGGAGAACAGAATTCTGCTAATTTCCATTGATTCTGTATGGCATACACCATCTTCTTTCATAGTTAGAATAAAATTCTTTTTCTTTCTATTTTTTATTAATTTTGCTAGGTATTTAGTTGAATCTCCATAAAGACTTCTAAATTGGCTATTGAGTTTTGATTCTTCAATATGGGATTTCTGGTCTAAAAAAACATCTCTTTCTCTTCTCGCCTCCTGATATTTATTCCACTTACTTATAGAACGCTCCTCAAAAAATTTTCTGTAAGCATTTCTAACACTATTAGAAAGCTGAAGTTCTCGAGCCCTAGCCTTTTTCTTACTATTTATTAGATAACTCATAATTTCACCTCGTAAGACAGCCTTGGCCGTCTCCCAGAAAATCTCAATTCTATCAGCCGAGAAGAAAGCAATATTATGTGTACAGTAGTCCCTCCATTTCTGCTTAAGCCAATTAGAAAATCTGGGACTATTCAAAAGATATCGTGGAAAATATAAAAATTGCGTTCTTTTCGAGAAACTAGATGAAGAGGGAAGAGTGAGATGAACTATTGCATGATCGGATATCAATATGTCACCAATTCCCGGATTAGTTTGAACAATTGAAAGAGTCTCAGATATTAAAAACAAATCGATCCTAGAAAAAGTTCTATGGGCTCTCGATTCACAAGTAAATGTCAAGGAATCAGGGTGTTTAACTCTCCAGATATCGACCAGTTTCAACTTTGTGCAAAATGTTCTAAAATATTTGGCAGTTTTCTTATACTCTTTAGCATCTGTATTGCAGAACCTGTCTAATTCTGGAAAAAGTGTCATATTGAAATCCCCTGCTAAGATAAGTTTTTCCCCCACGAAGGGAAAGATCTTAATTTTTATTTTTTCCCAAAAACTTTTACTATTTTTATTGGGCCCATATACATTACATAAGACATATACTGCTTGATTGATTTGAATTTGGAGTATGATATATCTTGCCTCTTGATCTTTCTCTATATGTAAAATTTTGTAGTCAAGGTCTTTATGCAATAAAAACGCTACTCCACATTTCCTGTCTATACTTGCCGCGGCAACAACTTCACCCACCCATTTAATTTTGAGTTTTGCAGCTTCTATATCGGTAAGATGGGTTTCTTGAATATAGGCAATATCTGGTCTCTTCTTAGCAAGAGTTTTAATTATAAGCTTTCTCTTCTTAGGGGAGGATATACCTCCTACATTCCAAGAACATAAATTTAATCCAGTCATTTCATCCTAAAAAGATCTTTTAACTCAATCATTCCTACTTTCCCAAGGATGAAACATAGCCGAGAGAGAGAAGAGAGAGAGAGAAGGGACAAAAAAAAAAAAAAAAAAAAAAAAAAAGGGGGGGGGGGGGTTGGGGAGGAAAGGGAAAAATTTTTTTTTTAAAAATAATTAAAATGACATAACATCTACCAACACACACCCCATTCATCCACATATATACCACAAATAGCCTGGCGAACATTAATCTATTCATAATAAAGCATAACTTGGCTGTATCAATTTTCATTCTATAATTTTTGAACTAATAAACCTTTTGATATCTTCAATATCCTGAAAAGCAAGTGTAGAATCCCTATCTTCAACAATTACCTTGGCCGGGTAGACCATACGGGCTTTAAATCCATTATTTATTAGTTGTGAGCAGAATGGAGCCATTAGCTTTCTCTTCGTGGACGTCTCGTTAGAGAAGTCCTGGAAGAGTAGGATCTTGTTATTGCCCAGCTGTAGAGGGCCATTCTTTCTAGAAAGTTTTAATAATTCCAGTTTGTCTTGGAACTTTAATACTTTGAATATACACATTCTGCTCCTAGGTGTGCCGTCAGACTGTGTTCTCTTAGGACCTATCCTGTGTGCTCTCTCTATTACTATGGGTAAAGAATCTGCTGGCATTCCTAACGCTAAAGGTAATTCAGATGAAGTGAATTTCATTAAATCCTCATATTCCATAGTTTCTGGAAGTCCCACAATGCGTATGTTATTACGTCTGGAGCGGTCTTCCATATCCTCCAGGCGCAATTGCATACTCTGAATTGTGGTATCCTGCTTTTGAATGATTACTTCCTGAGCATTTATACGGTCTTCAAGGTCAGAAATTCTGTCCTCTGCTTCACCGATCCTAGCAGAAAACTGCCTGACTTCGGTGGAGAGGGACGACAATTCAGTAGTCATACCCGCAATTTCTTTTTTAATCATTTCAAATTGAGGTGAGAACACCGCTGATAGCTGTGTTATCAACATTTGAATATCAAGGGAAGGGGGAGTTAATTCACCTAATGTAACATCAAGACTGGTATCATTTGTTCTAGATTTTTTATCTTTTACTCTAGCAGGCATCACCGGTGAATTTCTTTTCGTCAATGTGACGAATTTTTCCATAGATTAAATGTGCAAGTGAAAATTTAATACTAAATGTGAACCAACCTATTAAGAGCCTTGCCACTGCAAGGACACGAAAAACAACACTTGTGAAAGTAAAAAGCTATACTAGCTGAAGTGATGGACCTCTGGGTCCTCTTTCTTTCCTTTTTTTTTTTCTTTTTTTTCCCTTCTTCTTCCTTTCCCCTTTTCTCTTCCTTTTCTCCCCTTTTCTCCTTTAATAAATGTGAGTATCTTAAATTATAAGGTGATCCCCCAACTAGGGGGTTAAAAAAAAAAAAAAAAAAAAAAAAACCCACACACAAAAAAAAAAAAAAAGCAAAAACACAGAAAAAAAAAAAAAAATTTAAGCCTGTCAAGTGTTTATATAAATTCCCTGCCTTCCCCTTCCTCTTGTCCCCTTCCCTTTTCACCTATAATCTAGCCAATGTTGAAAAAAAAAACGATCTTTCTTGAAACTGCTACAATATATAAATCCTAATGAGCAAGTAACCCAAAATATGAGATTTTTTTTTCTTTCCCTTTTTCTTCCCCTTCTCTCCCTTCTCCACCTTGGAATTTCGTGGATAGCCAAAAAAAAAAAAAAAAAAACAATTGTCTAGAAAATGGCAAGTCAGCCTATTAAGCAAAGATATTAGCAAATGTTATTCAATTATCAGATTCAGCATAGAAAATCCGGTAAGGTAAAAATTGGTGTTACCACCACTTTCCAACATATAGATAGGTAAAGATAAACCATATGTTTAACATATATGTATTGCAGTAAAAGTAAAAGTAGCACATAGGGATAATAAGCCACCCCTCATACTATATTCACATGAAAGTTTTAAATTTCACATATACCAAACAAATGTCCTTAAGATCTTCAAAAAGTACAATTCTTATGTCTCTTAATTAGCACCCTGCAAGTATGAATAGCAAATTATCAGGTTTTCCCCTTTTCACTTCGGCTTTTATCCTTTTCGTTTTCCTCCAGACTTTAACTTTCCCTTTAGAAAGACAGAGAAAGTGAAGTAGGCCGTTTGTAGGATTTTGCCTCAACAGTCAGCTAAAGTTAGTAAGGCCACCTTATAGGAGAACACCTATATACCAAATATAAGGAGTAGGGTGACCTGAGTAAATATATGAACAGCGTATCCGACATAGAGCATAATACACAGTAATCTCTTTAAAGGTTAACTGACTCTCTTCAGACCAGCCGGTCTGGCAAAGTTAATGACAAACAAAGGCAGATACAGTAGTGATACTTGCGGCAGCAACAATTTCTAGAGGCTCCCCGTCGGTTTGGTGCAGGCACTCGGATTATCCCAAAGCGGCTGTGTTCGCTCCCAGCAAACCCAAGGAACCCGGTCCACCGCCTTGACTCAGCAGCCCAGCTCCCGATGAGGTTGGTCGGCCCAGCACGGATCCCTCCGCGAAGCGACGAACCTCCTCACCGGCACTAGCTTTTCCTCCGGCTTCCTGTCAGGCACTGCAGGAAGCTGTCCGTGGCGTGTCGGGTCCTTGTCCTCCGTACAGCAACCAGCTACCACACACTGGTTCCGGAACTCTAACAGCCAGGTAGGGGGTATTTAGGATATTTAATTACCCCAGGATGTTGCCGTTTAGCTTTGTGCCTTCTGCCAGGTACTCATTCAGCACACATTCAGTCCAATAAAAGATAGGGACTTTTCCAGCTTCTCTACAGCCAGGGCCTCCTGGCTGCGAGTATTACCACACTGATATCCCCACTAGGTTGCTGGGGTAAGTGGTTAGAAAGCTCGGGTAAGATTTTTTCAGCGGTGCTTGGTCACCGCACAGCTCTGGAGCATGCTGTTCTCAAGCTCCACCCCAAACGGAAGTCCCTGCACCCTTACCCCCTTGTGGCAGTTTAAACACCACTTGCAATATGGATTCGAACATAAAGAATACTGCAAGGGCTCTTTCTTTTTTTTTTTTTTTTGCAGGGAGGCAGTTGGAAATTTGGTTGAGTAAAGAGGGAGAGATATCAGGAGAGAAAAGATAGATTTGGGTATCATCAGCATATAAGTGGTACTGGAATCCAAAGGAGGCTATAAGTTTTCCAGGGGAGGATGTATAGAGAGAGAAAAGCAAGGGACAGTGCCTTGTAGTACTCCAACTAAGAGAGGCATAGGATCAGAAGATATGTTAAAGGAAACGGAAAAGCCTGTGCCGTATAGGTAATCGCACCCTTATGTCTCTGCACCCTAAACCTGTAGACTCTTCCTCCTGTACTAGATTCGTTTAGTTTTGTTGTTTTGTACTTTATCACAAATCCTTGTCATTGTATACCCCTATCAATTTACCCAGCGCTACGGAATTTTGCTACGCTATACAAATAAATGATAATAATAATAAATGCTCCCCCCCCAAAAAAAAAAGAAGAAGAGATATTTAAAATGTATTTGCATCTTTTATCAGACCTATTTTTAAAAAGTGATAATTTTTCAATGGGATAAAATATTTGGACTTAAAAGAATTTACTCTGAATGAGAGTCTGGCTTAGAAAAAACAACAAAGTTAAATATTCATTTTTATTCAGCAGAAATTAAATACACAAACAATTTTATCTGGGCTCAAACACACATTTGTTTTTTAATGGAAGATTCATTCATGTACATAAATAATTATGTACCCTGTAATCAAACAGGGGTGTAACTGTGCTTGGTGCTTTTATCTTGCCTTCTTCAAGCATTATAACATGATTATAGTCAAGCTTATTATTTCTAATAGTTTCCAGCTCTCATTTTACCAGTTTCATCCTGTTTAATAATAATGTGCGAGATTAACAGTGGTGCGGTAACGTTAGAGTGTGTGGTTCTTTCAGGTAACCTTGGAAAGAACCAGGAGGCTGTAAGGTGAATAATATAGTTTATTACAAGTGCACAGGGAGATACAATAAAAGGGTTGTTACAGAATTTGAGGGAGGGCACTCCTCACCCAGTATATATAATACAATTTGCGAAATTTATAGAAGAAGTTGCAATATTCTAAGCCCTCAAGTTAGCGTGTGTTAGCTTTCGCATGCACGCAAACATTTTACTTTCAATTTATTCACTTGTAATCTGGCCCAATTTTAGCTTCTAAAAAAAATGTTGAAATGAATTGTCAGTGAATACCACTTTAAAATTTAGTATTTGGGTGTAAGTTTTTTAATTGATCCGTTGACTAATGCTATGCAATACATTACAGTCATCTTTTGCAACTTAAAATCTATAGACAAGATCACAATCCAGTTGTTAATTTTTCCAACCGGACCAGTAAATATCAGTAATCCTAATGCACAAATGTATAATGAAAGCCTCACAGTGACAGGACATAAATACTTGTGCTTCATATTAGTGGGAAGCACAACAAATTAATTTTCCTTTAAAATTTCTTTTAAGGGACAGTAAGCAGTGCACCAAGATTTGTACTGAAATGTTGCAATTTATTTTCATTATTTATTTTCCCCCCATTTCATGTAATTTAGCTCTGAAAAATGTCTAATTCTCAGAATTTGAAATGCAACCTGCTGGCTTATAAAAGCTAACTCTGCTATCTCCCTAATTGGCTTTATCATATAAGAACAGAACAACTATTTGCTTTATACTTTATGAATGTGGCTAGACTTGTTGTCTACTGACTAAAGCCCAGATTAGCTTCTACAAATAAATGGAGTTTGTCTACTGAAAAACAATTGCAGTAAAATGATGTTAATGATAGATAATCCATTTATTACCCCTTCTCCAATTTTGCAAAACCAACACAGTTATATTAAAGGGACATGAAACCCAACATTTTTCTTTCATGATTCAGATAGAGAATACCATTTTTAAACAGCATTCCAATTTACTTCTATTAGTTAATTTGCTTCATTCTTCAGATATCCTTTGTTGAAGACATAGCAATGCACATGAATGAGCCAATCACACGTGGCATCTATGTGTAGCCACCAATTAGCAGCTACTAAGTCTATTTATATATGCTTCTCAACAAAGGATATAAAGAGAATGAAACAGATAAAAGTAAATTGGAAAGTTTAAAATTACAAGCTCTTTCTAAATCATGAAAGAAAAAAAAATTGTGTTTCATGTCCCTTTAATACACTTTTTACCTCTGTGATTACCTTGCATCTAAGCCATTGCAGACTCCCTCCTTATCGCCAAGTAGTGCTGATTCATGAACGACTACACAGGAGTGAGCACAATGCTTTCTAGCAGTGTCATTTTGTGAATTCCGCTGTCCTTTAAACTAAAGGAGTAAAGTATTATTATACTGTAATTCCTTTAGATAAAAACGTTCTCATGAGAACAGTTTGTTGTGACCTTGAATATATCTATATCCACATTCCGCTAATGTATATGGCATTCTATGTATTACAAGCTAAACCAGCTAGGACTTACTGAAGCCAACAGCCATTTGTTTTTAAAGCTCACCTTTATGCTGATGACATATTTATTTATCATGCTTTATTTGATGTTTTCCCCTGGATGTTACACCATTACCTAAAACCCCCAAATACATCTAATTATGTTCCTTTTTAGCAATGTCTCTAATACACTTATCCTCCCTCTCATTGTTCACAATGCTACAGTCTGTTCCACTGTCCTAGCTTGCAGCATTTGGTAATACATTTAAAGGGATGCTTCAACCAAATCATTTTCTGTTTTCATCATTATTGTTATTTATTTGTAATTGTAAATATGTATCTGTCATATGTCAATATTAAAAGATCAGTGTCTAAAAAAAAAGAATTAAAAGCTGTTTAAACGTAAACTGAAACGAATATAGTCCGTTTCATACTTCCTAGGCATTGTCTAATAATGTGCCTTGGCTGATAGGCACCTCCCACTGAAGCTCATTGGTTCACTGAGCATTTGTAGGAAGTACCTATAAGTCAGTAAGCATCAGCATGTTTAAACACCAACATGTTTCCTCTGAACCATCTAGCCACTTTCCCAGCATTGACAACTTTATTTGTGAAACCTTACCTGTACTATTCTCCAGCAGAACAGTGCTGAGACTGTACTGTGACATTAAAGGGACAGTCTAGGCCAAAATAAACTTTCATGATTCAGATAGAGCATGTAATTTTAAACAATTTTCCAATTTACTTTTATCAGCACTTTTACTTTGTTCTCTTGGTATTCTTAGTTGAAAGCTTAACCTAGGAGGTTCAAATGCTAATTTCTTAGACCTTGAAGGCCACCTCTTTTCAGAATGCATTTTAACAGTTTTTCACCACTAGAGGGTGTTAGTTCATGTATTTCATATAGATAACACTGTGCTTGTGCACGTGAAGTTATCTGGGAGCAGGCACTGATTGGCTGAACTGCAAGTCTGTCAAAAGAACTGAAATAAAGGGGCAGTTTGCAGAGGCTTAGATACAAGATAATCACAGAGGTTAAAAGTATATTAATATAACTGTTGGTTATGCAAAACTGGGGAATGGGTAATAAAGGGATTATCTATCTTTTAAAACAATAAAAAATTCTGGTGTAGACTGTCCCTTTAAAGCCAGTGCATGTGATGTGATATATAAAGTTCAAATGGGGTAGAAACTTCCAAATTACATGTACTTCAAACAGACGCTTATGAAGTGATTTGGGGTGTCACAAACACATACACACACATATATATATATATATATATATATATATATATATATATATATATATATATATATATATATATATATATATATATATATATATATATATATATATATATAATGCTTCCCACCACTCTAGAGAAGGTCTTAATATAGGGTTATTTGAACACTATCTTAGTTTGTAACTGTGATGTGCTGTGTAAATCTTGTCTCTATGTTAGTATAGAACAATCCTGCCACAAATGTCCTCTAAGCTCTATTCTTTATACAAGCAGTCAAATTATAGGGACATGATACCCAAATGTTGTAGCAAAGTGATGCAGCATATATTTAAAAGGCTGACTAGAAAAGGATGACACTTTACCTCAAAATTTTATAAGTAGCCACATCCCATTGTAAAGGGACTTTAAGCTTCCAATCAGGATGCTAGTCCCAGGGCCTGTGAGGGAGTGTGCATCTGGTATGTGCTGGCACAGTCATGTTATTTCCCTTCTCAGTTCAAAGGGACATGAAACTAACAATTTTCTTTCATGATTCACATAGAGAATACAATTTTAAATAGTATTCTAATTTACTTCTATTATTTCATTTGCTTCATTATTTAGATATCATTTGTTGAAGAAATAGCAATGCACTTGGGTGTGCCAATCACACGAGGCATCTATGTTGCGTCACCAATCAGCAGCTACTGAGTCTATTTAGAGGTAAAATATCTCCCTTTTTTCATAGAGATGTTCAGGTAATATTTTCTTGTCAGCTTATTACAGTTATGCTGCATCAGTTTCAAGTGATTTAGCATATGGGTATTATGTCCCTTTAAAACCAAATATCCCTCCTCCTATCTACTCCTATAAAAAACATGAATTTGCTCAATTCATGCTTTGTTATATAAATAACTATTTCCTTTTGAACAGTGACCTAATTACCCACATAATTCTATTCCAATTTAGTCAATGCAAATTCTATTATTTAGTGATACGTAATAAAACCTATTTGCATTACTAATGGTCAGCTGTGAGAGACTTGTTGGCTATGGCTAAATAAATTATAATAATATTATAAAGTCAGCACAGTACATTTGAGTTTCTTGTATGTTGTCAACCCTTATAAATGATTCAATTCATCCTCAAATTATTCTAAATTGAAGTTTGTTGCTTTCCAGCAGCGGATGTACATCCTTTTCCCATTTAGAGCTAGATTACGAGTGGAGCACTATTTTTACGTACACCAGTAAAGGGGAAAATGTGCCTGTTTAAGGGCGCACATTAAATAACCATCCATTACAAGTGGCTTGTTAATGCTCCTGCGAGCTCGCTGTTTCCCTTTGCGTTAAGCGCATTTAACCAGAGATGAAACCTCTGGATAAATTAAAAAGTTGCTGAAACACAGGGATTGGTACAGCGCCAAAAAGGCCAAGGGACAAATATACAAAACTGCCGATACGTTTAAAATGAGGATTTATTACAATCAGATAAAACAATACACGTCATAAATTGTAAAATAGGATAAAACCAAAATGGTGTAAGGCAAAGATTGCCGAGCAAGTCTTTAAGAAAGGCAATAGAAAATGTTAAAACCATAGGATTGCTAGCAACATTAAAAGAATATTAAAAAACACTTGATGTTCATATAATTATAATTAGCGTAGAAATCTGAGGTGCGTAAATAAGGGGCAATTAGCTGTCTAAGAATTGAGTCAGTTATGGATCCATATTTGCGTGTGTACTGTGGTGAATTGTGGGTGGTGCGTGCAACAATTGAAGAGTATCCCTATTCCAGAGTAAACCTGGGTGTGGATGCTTGAAAGCTCCCAGAGGACAAATACAATGTGGTTAATTACAACACAGTCAAAATGATAACAAGTGGAATGCAACACAGTGGTGCAGATGATAAAACTGGATATAAAATCAAAAAAAGTGCACATAAAATAATGTCAAAAGGAAACTAGGACTCCGACACAAAAACAGAAGGAATCCAAGTCCAAAAGAATGGTGAGGTATCCTAAAGAAACAGATGAGGTAGCGCTTAAAGTCAAATATAAAGTCAATGAAAAATAAAAAACCAAAAAATTGGTGTTCAACAAAGGAGGCTGGAGAACAAAGTGGGTGCAAAAATCGGTGCGAAAAAATCAGAAAAAGACAAGTATAAAAGGTTAAACCATTTGTAATCCAAATATGGCCAATAGGGGATCCAGATATATCACAGTGGTGAAAAAAATCAAAGTCTAACCACAACTAAGCAAAGTGGAAAAATAGAAAAAAGTTGAAAAAATATATAGTGTCAAACAATAAGATGAAGGTAGAAGAATATATGTATTGGGTGAGACAAGGTAATTTCCAGGGATCCCAATGAACTTTAGGCAATCAACGGCTCAATATTGTCGTCCCCAGTAGATTCCTGTAACCCAAAATAACAACATAGCGTAATACAGTAAAAAATATAGGTAATCGGGTTGAAAAGATGCTTACCAAAGGGTCTACGCGTTTCGGTCCTCAAAAGACCTTTTTCAAGACTGAGTCTTGAAAAAGGTCTTTTGAGGACCGAAACGCGTAGACCCTTTGGTAAGCATCTTTTCAACCCGATTACCTATATTTTTTACTGTATTACGCTATGTTGTTATTTTGGGTTACAGGAATCTACTGGGGACGACAATATTGAGCCGTTGATTGCCTAAAGTTCATTGGGATCCCTGGAAATTACCTTGTCTCACCCAATACATATATTCTTCTACCTTCATCTTATTGTTTGACACTATATATTTTTTCAACTTTTTTCTATTTTTCCACTTTGCTTAGTTGTGGTTAGACTTTGATTTTTTTCACCACTGTGATATATCTGGATCCCCTATTGGCCATATTTGGATTACAAATGGTTTAACCTTTTATACTTGTCTTTTTCTGATTTTTTCGCACCGATTTTTGCACCCACTTTGTTCTCCAGCCTCCTTTGTTGAACACCAATTTTTTGGTTTTTTATTTTTCATTGACTTTATATTTGACTTTAAGCGCTACCTCATCTGTTTCTTTAGGATACCTCACCATTCTTTTGGACTTGGATTCCTTCTGTTTTTGTGTCGGAGTCCTAGTTTCCTTTTGACATTATTTTATGTGCACTTTTTTTGATTTTATATCCAGTTTTATCATCTGCACCACTGTGTTGCATTCCACTTGTTATCATTTTGACTGTGTTGTAATTAACCACATTGTATTTGTCCTCTGGGAGCTTTCAAGCATCCACACCCAGGTTTACTCTGGAATAGGGATACTCTTCAATTGTTGCACGCACCACCCACAATTCACCACAGTACACACGCAAATATGGATCCATAACTGACTCAATTCTTAGACAGCTAATTGCCCCTTATTTACGCACCTCAGATTTCTACGCTAATTATAATTATATGAACATCAAGTGTTTTTTAATATTCTTTTAATGTTGCTAGCAATCCTATGGTTTTAACATTTTCTATTGCCTTTCTTAAAGACTTGCTCGGCAATCTTTGCCTTACACCATTTTGGTTTTATCCTATTTTACAATTTATGACGTGTATTGTTTTATCTGATTGTAATAAATCCTCATTTTAAACGTATCGGCAGTTTTGTATATTTGTCCCTTGGCCTTTTTGGCGCTGTACCAATCCCTGTGTTTCAGTATTACTTTTTTCTGGGGGAGGTTAGACCCCATTTTTTTGGTTACAGCTTAGGGCATTCTTAGCGCTTGAATACCACTACTATTATCTATAAATTAAAAAGTTGCCCCTAAAATAAAATAAAGAGGGCAGTTATTTAAAATAAAAAAATATGAGCATCTTTATTATTTTGTTTAAAAAAACTGCAGAGTTTTAAATGTTATGGGGTTTAAAGGGTTTTAAAGGGATGTGGGGTGCTAGAAAAAAGTGCCTTTACATAGAGAAGAATGGGAAACTGTGTTTTTACTCTAAATATATATGTATATGCTTATAAACATTTGTATTTATGTTTTAATATGTGTATATACAAATCACAAGCACTTGAAATGTTAGTACAGCGCAGAATGTCATATAAGCAAATAAGACTGTCTAAAACTGACTCCACACACTATACATGTCAGATACCGGTCATAATATAGGTGTCTCAGAGAGGAAATGATGAGTAATGGCGTGCTGCTGTGCGTGAAAACTGACAATTTTCCTTTCTGTCACGAGCTGCTGCTCAGATCCCACTCGCCCTTTAAGCATATACCGGACTTAAAGGGACACTAAACCCAAAAAAAATATTTCATGATTCAGATAGAGCATGCAATTTTAAGCAACTTTCTAATTTACTCCTATTATCAATTTTTCTTCGTTCGCTTGCTATATTTATTTAAAAAGCAGGAATATGATGCATAGGAGCCGGCCCATTTTTGGTTGAGAACCTGGGTTATGCTTGCTTATTGGAGGGTAAATGAAAGCATCAAATAAGCAAGTGCTATCCATGGTGCTGAACCTAAAATGGTCTGGCTGCTAAGATTTACATTCCTGCTTTTAAAATAAAGATAGTAAGAGAACGAAGAAAAATTGATAATAGGAGTAAATTAGAAAGTTGCTTAAAATTTCATGCTCTATCTGAATCATGAAAGAAAATTTTTTTTGGGTTCAGTGTCCCTTTAAATCTCATACCTTAGCAGCACGGACATATACATTTTGTCTCACCAAGTGCTCAGGAAGCTTCACCGGTATTGCTGGCATCCTCATGGAACCTCCACCGCACCACTGCTGCTCCACCTCTGTTCCCAGAACTTGGTCCTCCAATCAAATTGAGACTCCTGCTCACACCCACCCTCATCAGCGAATGCGCAGCGGATCAGCTGGTAATGAAGTAGATCAAAGAAGACGGAGGATCCGCCGAGTTGCATAAAAAATAGCTTTATTGAACATCCATTAAAATTCAGGAAAGACAGACAACACTGAAGAACAAACTGAAGTGGTGTGGCACTGCTGGCTTACGCGTTTCGGCTGATAGCCGTAATCATAGCCCATAGTGCCTTTGTGTCACACCTGTTAAAATACCAATGCTCACATTCTGATTGGTTAAAAAAAAAACAACAAACACACCCTCTTCAATATATGTAATACACAATGTTAAAAAGAATTAAGCTCCACTTATGTCCCAAAAAAGAGAAATAACAGCTGTGATTGAAAGCATAAATTAAAAACAACATAGTTTTTAGGATCACATTACAGCAAAATTTACAACATAGTATTATATTATATATCACATTTATAAGGACCTGAGTTAGCATGAGATTCTCATACATAGATGAATGAATTAATAAAAGAGTATTCTCCCACTGGAAGGTACATAGACAAAATTGTCAATTAAATATATATAGTAGCCCTATTATTAAACTTTAGAATAAAGCTCAGTAATAGTAGTATCAATAGTGTGCTATCCACAGGGTATCAGGATACATAGGGAAGTCTAAACAGTACTCCTATTCCCATATGTTCATAATGTCATACTAGTTAAGCCCCTTAGGTACCCTAGTGCCCAGTGTGAAAATCCAGTACGCCTCTCTCTTCTCCAGGATGTGATCAATATTACCCCCTCTCTTGGGCTTACAGATTTTTTCAATTGCACACCAGGAAAAAGAGGTCATGTCACCCTTATGTAGTACACCAAAATGTTGTACAAAAGGGGTAGATGCCCTTACAGTATGAAAGATGCTCCCTAATTCTGGTATTCACATCCCTAGAGGTGAGTCCAACGTACTGGACTCCACACTGGGCACATTCGAATAAATAAATGACATATTTGGAAGTGCAATTCATGCTAGATTTGATATTATATGTTTTCCCTGAGTCAAAGCTCGAAAAAGTTGAAGTTTTGTTCACATAATCACAGGGTTTACATCTTGAATGGCCGCATCTATACATGCCAACGTGTCTTAGCCAGGAGCTATTTGTAGTAATTTTGCTAGGAAGCATGGTAGGGGATAACATGGACCCCAATGTTGGGCCTTTTTTGTATGAACATCTAAGGCCCTTATGTACTGTTTCTATCAATTGATCATCTGCTTTGAGAATCGGAAAATGTTTCCGTATGTTCGCACAGACTTCAGGGAATTGATTACTGTGATTAGCTACAAAAGTCACCCCCTCAAAGTTGTTCTTATCAAATTGTAGTGACTCGAGAAGGCTGTCTCGTGATCTGTTCATGACTGACTTTTTCGCATTCATAATTGTGTTACGAGGATATTTCCTCTGTAATAGTGATCAGTAGACAGTCTGCTGTAATCCTCAGGATCTGAGCAGTTTTGCTTGAGTCTGATAAACTCTCCTTTGGCTATGGCTTGTGGAACATGTTTCGGGTGGCAGCTGGTGCCATATAGAACTGAGTTCCCTGATATTGGTTTTCTATAGGCTGTTGTTTTGATATTACCACTAGGTAGACCTATCAAAGTAAGGTCCAAGTAGTTGATAATAGTATAATTTAACTCATAGGTAAATTTTAAACCCATGTCATTACTGTTAAGATAGCTAACAAACTCCTTAGCCTGTAGATCTGAATACCCCTATTGTACAACATTTTGGTGTACTACATAAGGGTGACATGACTTCTTTTTCCTGGTGTGCAATTGAAAAAATCTGTAAGCCCAAGATAGGGGGTAATATTGATCACATCCTGGAGAAGAGAGAGGCGTACTGGATTTTCACACTGGGCACTAGGGTACCTAAGGGGCTTAACTAGTATGACATTATGAACATATGGGGATAGGAGTACTGTTTAGACTTCCCTATGTATCCTGATACCCTGTGGATAGCACACTATTGATACTACTATTACTGAGCTTTATTCTAAAGTTTAATAATAGGGCTACTATATGTATTTAATTGACAATTTTGTCTATGTACCTTCCAGTGGGAGAATACTCTTTTATTAATTCATTCATCTATGTATGAGAATCTCATGCTAACTCAGGTCCTTATAAATGTGATATATAATATAATACTATGTTGTAAATTTTGCTGTAATGTGATCCTAAAAACTATGTTGTTTTTCATTTATGCTTTCAATCACAGCTGTTATTTCTCTTTTTTGGGACATAAGTGGAGCTTAATTCTTTCTAACATTGTGTATTACATATATTGAAGAGGGTGTGTTTGTTTTTTGTTTTTTTTAACCAATCAGAATGTGAGCATTGGTATTTTAACAGGTGTGACACAAAGGCACTATGGGCTATAATTACGGCTATCAGCCGAAACGCGTAAGCCAGCAGTGCCACACCACTTCAGTTTGTTCTTCAGTGTTGTTTGCCTTTCCTGAATTTTAATGGATGTTCAATAAAGCTATTTTTTTATGCAACTCAGCGGATCCTCCATCTTCTTTGATCTAATATGTGTATATACACATATGAACACATAAATATATATGTATATATTCATATACATATATATTTAAAGTTTGCTGCCCATCGCTTCGCTATTTGCCCCCTGCGCTGCGCTAGGTGGTTTGGCTTGTCTGGTGGCATGAAAACAGGGCTCCCATTGGAGCCTTTGGAAGCGCGTTCTCATGAGCGCTTGGCTTCCAAGCAATGCGAACACGACCTCACTTGTAATGCAAACAAAAATCAGCAGCACTCCTATAGATATCAAAGATTTATTGGAGAAAACAGGTCTAACAACAGCAACGTTTCAGGGACAAACCCCTTAATCATACATGATATCTAAAGGAGTGCTGCTGATTTTTGTTTGCATAAGTATCTGCTGGGAGCTGCTCAGTTGATCCTTTCAGGGTGCACTCTGTTACAGATTCCTCTGTTTTCCAATGCTGTGATTGGCCTCACTTGTAATACAGCACACAGTTACGTGCGCTGGTATTACTGAGTGAAGCACAAATATCATGCTTGCGTAAGATTGCTCTCCACTTGTAATTTAGGCCTCAATAGCTAAACATGAATTAGTAAATTAGCAAAAAGAAAGAAAACATTTTCTAATTGTACTTTGTCATATTTCTACAGTATTATTATAGCAGAATTTATAAAACGTTTCATTCAAATGCACATTAAGGGGACATAAAACCCAAATTTTTTATTTCAAGATACAGAAGCGCATACAATATTCAAAAGTGCTTCTAATAGCAAGTTTGCTTCATTCTCTTGGTATCCTTTGTTGAAGGAGCAGCAATGCACTATCGGGAACTAGCTGAACAACATTTTAACTTTACAGTCCCTTTAAGGGACAGCAAGTACATGCTAGAAACAAAAACAAAAAAATATGATTGTTTATTTAACTCCCTAGGAGACAAATGCAGCTTAGAACTCACTATTTTGTTAAATACATTTACCTTTATGACATTCATAAACCTGTTTGTGCTTTTTAATGTATTTGGAAATATTACAGCTTTTAGAAAAAAAAAAACCCAACAAACATTGATGTCACATTTACATCTCTATACTGGAGATCTAATGGATACAGCACAGATTAAAGGTCCATTAAGTACAATATAATTGCAGAATCAACAAATGCATAATAAAAACACAATGCAAAAACACTTGCTTTAAATTTAAAAAAGCAGTAGATTTTTTTGGGACAAGTTTTATAGGCACATTAAACACTTGATTGTTACTGAATAATTATAATAAATTGAGCACAGTTCTCTATGCTGGAAGTTCAGCTTACCCCAAATATTTCAAGAAAAGTGTTTTCTTATAGGATACTGATCCAGTGCTTGATGTGGCTATGTATGGCGCGATATTGTGACAGCACAGTAGTCATGTGATGCACACAGCATAACCTATAATGTATGCTAAGGAAGCACAGCTGCAGCACTTGCTCACTGTTAAGGCCGTGACACACTGCACGCGAAGCAACGCACAGCTAGGGGAAGAGGTGACGCGTGGACATTCGCAAGCAGTGTGTCTTGGCTCTTGACTCCGTCGGCGACAGTTGGCGTGGACTCGCGTAGCCAAGCGCTGAGAGATGAATAATTTCATCTTCAGCCAATCAGCTCACGCGTATAAACACGCGCGTCAGGATGCGGGCAGCCAATCAGATTCCCCCAGACAAATGAGCTTCTGTTGAGAGGAATTGATTGGCTTGCCGCACTTTTAGGTTATTTAAGGGGCTGGTGCCTGGGTGTTGGTAGCTGAGAAGGAGGGAGGCAACCACAAAACCGGCGATTTCTCAGTGTAGTAGAGTAGTGTACAAGCAGCTGCGATACCTGTACTGCATATAGCAGGTACAAGCTAGCATGCTTGTGTAAAATACCCATGTAAGGTTAATGTGCAAAAATTAATAAAAGATGTTATTATGGGGTTTTTTCCCACGCAAAAATGTACTCATTTTTTTATTATTTTTTTTTGTACAGTACAAATAAAATAAAGCAAGCTGATAAACAAATGAATACATCTTTGGTTGGTTGAAAAAAAATCATATTACTGCTTGATTATTGCATAATATACACCATACATGGATATTGTACAAAATCAGGCAGTAGTTGTAGGTCAAGTTGTAGTGGATTTTCGCCTGCACAGCCAAATTTTTTTTTATAAAGTTGTTATTTTTTGCTTTATGTTTTAAACACTTTATTTTAACCCCTTAAGGACCACAGCACTTTTCCATTTTCTGACTGTTTGGGCTATTTTTAAATTTCTGAGGTGTTTGTGTTTAGCTGTAATTTTCCTCATTTACTGTACCCACACATATTATATACCGTCTTTCTCGCCATTAAATGGACTTTCTAAAGATACCATTATTTTCATCATATCTTATAATTTACTATAATTTTTTTTTATAAAATAGGAGGAAAAAAATGGAAAAAAAACTCACTTTTTCTAACTTTGACCCCCAAAATCTGTTACACATCTACAACCACCAAAAACACCCATGCTAAATAGTGTCTAAATTTTGTCCCGAGTTTAGAAATACCCAATGTTTACATGTTCTTTGCTTTTTTGTAAGTTATAGGGCAATAAATACAAGAAGCACTTTGCTATTTCCAAAACATTTTTTTTCAAAATTAACAATAGTTACATTGTAACACTGATATCTGACAGGAATCCCTAATTAACCCCTCACATAAATATATTTTTTTTAGTAGACAACCCAAAGTATTGATCTAGGCCCATTTTGGTATATTTCATGTCACAATTTCTCCGCCAAATGCGATCAAATAAAAAAATTGTTTCATTTTTCACGATTTTAGGTTTCTCACTGAAATTATTTACAAACAGCTTGTGCAATTATGGCACAAATGGTTGTAAATGCTTCTCTAGGATCCCCTTTGTTCAGAAAGAGCAGACATATATGGCTTTGGTGTTGCTTTTTGGTAATTAGAAGGCCGCTAAATGCCGCTGCGCACCACACTTGTATTATGTCCAACAGTGAAGTGGTTAATTAGGCAGCTTCTAGGGTTAATTTTAGCTTTATTGTAGAGATCAGCCTCCCACCTGACACATCCCACCCCCTGAACCCTCCCTGACCCCCTTCAAACAGCTCTCTTCACTCCCCCATCTCACAATTGTCACCGCCATCTTAAGTACTGGCAGTAAGTCTGACAGTACTAAAATAAAAATATATATTTTTTTTTTCTTAAATTGATTCTGATTCCCCCCCCCCCATACAGCTCTCTGACAGTACCCAGTTTGCCCCCAAAAAATGTGTGAATTTTTTATTCTTAATATAATAATATATTTCTGTAGTGTAGCTGCCCCCCCTCAATATCCTACCTCCCTCCCCCTCCCAGATCCCTTACACAACATCAAGGATGTCCCCACCATTGGCTTCTTGCAAAAAAATGTACGCAAAGATCTTGATGTTTCCGCACCCACCTGTCCCCCCGGACGCTTCCGTCTAGTGAGGCGCAGATGTGAGACACTGGAACCGGATGCCGGTACATCGATGGGCCGCCCGCCCGGCCGCCCGCCCGCCTCCCTGCTGCTGCTCCCACCCACCAACGATCGGCACCATCAATGCCTGATGCAGAGAGGGCCACAGATTGTCTCTATCTGCATCTGTGGATACAAAAAGGGATTATTGTGATGCCTCAATACCGAGGCATCACTGCAACCCCTTGAAAGCAGTTGGAAGCGATCAGGATCGCTTCCACTGCTTGAAACCCTTGAGGATGTACAGGGTACGTCCTTGGTCACTAACTGACATTTTTTGTAGGACATACCCTATACGTCCTTGGTCCTTAAGGGGTTAATAAAGTCCTTGGTAACTAAAGGTGCTATATATAGTATAATCTATATAAAAATAGAATGGAACTTGAACCATTCTCAAATTATATAGATTATACATAGCACCTATAGTTCTCATAGTTTATAAATTTACCCAACATAAGGACTTGTTTTAAATAACATCAGGACTGTTGGTAGCTATATATAGCACAGTTTAATTTTTATTTCTGTATTCTGGCCCCATACATGACCAGTGATATAAGGGCTGTTACAGAATGAAGAAATAAAATAAAATAAATTACACTGTGCACTATATAGCTACCAACAGTCCTGATTTTATTTAAAGGGGCAGTCAACACCAGTTTTTGTTGTTGTTTAAAAACATAGATTATCCCTTTATTACCCATTCCCCAGTTTTGCATAACCAACACAGTTATATTAATATACCTTTTTTCCTCTGTGATTACCTTGTTTCTAAGCATCTGCAAACTGGCCCCTTATTTCAGTAGTTTTGACAGACTTGCATTTTAGCCAATCAGTGTTCACTCATAGGTAACTTCACGTGCATGAGCTCAATGTTATCTATATGAAACACATGAACTAATGCCATCTAGTGTTGAAAAACTGGCAAAATTCATTCAGATTAGAGGCGGCCTTTAAGGTCTAAGAAATTAGCATATGAACCTCCTAGGTTGAGCTTTTAGCTAAGAAAACCAAGAGAACAAAGCAAAATTGGTGATAAACGTAAATTGGAAAGTTATTTAAAATTAGATGCCCTATCTGAATCATAAAAGTTGTTTTTGGACTTGACTTTCTCTTTAAAACAAGTCCTTATGTTGGGTAAGTTATATAGTCTATATAATTAGAGAATGGTTTATGTTCCATTCTTTTATTATAAAGATTATATATAGCACCTTTATTAGTTCTCATAGTTTACTAATTTAACAAACATAAGGATTTGTTTAACCCTTTCATGACAGGGTCATAATGTCTACATTGGAACAACGTTCCGATGTAGACAAATTGAAATCGCGCGATTGTGCATGCGATTGCGAGATTTCAATTATGGGATCAGGTCTGGGGGGCGTCCCTATAACGCTAGGAACGCCCTCCAAACCGCGATCAAATCCAGGAAGCGCAGTTGGCTTCAGGACATCCAACGGCTATGACGTTGTATTTTGTCCTAACAGCGCTAGAGCCCAGTGCCGTTTGGATGGAATACAACGCCATAACAGCTGTAAATTTTAAAATAAAATCAGGACTGTCAATTGGGTTCATGTAAGTGGACATGGATGTGTTTTGGAACTTTCAATAAAAGTGTGATTAATTTTTTTAATTGACTTAAAGTTTAAAATTATTTAAATTCTTGAAAACAATTAAAAAGTGTATTATTAATACAAATAAAGATAAAAAATATTTTTACATTTAAAAAAAAAAAAGTCATTTGTAAGATGGCTGTTGAAGGGGTGGTGATGTGATAATTAATCATGAGTTCCTGCTTGTGTATTTGATATATACATATAAAATGTATTCCTAAACCCTTCCAATTTTTAATTTGAGTGTTCAGTGGCTTTTTTTAATTTTATTTGTTTTTTTTTCTGCTTTATTTTATTCAATAGAAAAACATTTTTCATAGAAAATGGCCTTTTCGCAACAGTGTGGTTGGGATGCAGATATTCTGTTTGTTTTGGAAGTTGAAAAAAGACCCTGGGGGGGTAGTTATCAAGCCGTCAACCTCAAATACGCTGGAATTCCGCAGCGTATTTGTGGCGAGGCTGATTCGCCTAAGTTATCAAAGGCTACAGACCGGCAAAAGTAGAATTTTGTGACGTAAACTTCGATCCGCCGGACTCCGTCCGACACAGATCGATTCTTACGTCACTCCAGATGTTCCGCACACAAGTACGGTACAATCTCACTACTTTTGCTAGTTATCAAAAAACTAGCAGGTACGCTCGGCACTTTTACGGCCCAGCGTACCTGGTTTTCAAACCGCCAGCCTGGAGGCGGCGGATCCCATAGGAATCAATGGGAGTCTGACCATAGCGAAAGTACAAGTTCGCTGCTGACAGACATCCCATTTATTCCTATGGGAGCTGTCTACACCTAACACCCTAACATGTACCCCGAGTCTAAACACCACTAATCTGTCCCCCCTACACCGCCGCAACTAAATAAAGTTATTACCCCCTAAACCGCCGCTCCCGGAGCCCACCGACACTATAATAAATATGTTTACCCCTAAACCGCCGCTCCCGGAGCCCACCGCAAGCTACTCTATACATATTAACCCCTAAACCGCCGCTCCCGGAGCCCACCGCCAACAACATTATACCTAGTAACCCCTATCCTGCCCCCCTTATACCACCGCCCTCTATAATAAATTTATTAACCCCTATCATGCCGATCCCGCACCTCGCCGCAACTAAATAAATAGTTTAACCCCTAAACCGCCGCTCCCGGACCCCCGCAACCTATATTAAATTTATTAACCCCTATCCTGCCCCCTTCTACACCGTCACCACCTATAATAAATTTATTAACCCCTATCCTGCCCCCTTCTACACCGTCGCCACCTATAATAAATTTATTAACCCCTATCCTGCCCCCTTCTACACCGTCGCCACCTATAATAAATGTATTAACCCCTATCCTGCCCCCCACTACACCGCCGCCACTGTAATAAAATTATTAACCCCTTAACCTAAGTCTAACACTAACCCTAACACCCCCCTAACTTAAATTTTAATTAAATAAATCTAAATCATATTTCTATTATGAACTAAATTAATCCTATTTAAAACTAAATACTTACCTTTAAAATAAACCCTAATATAGCTACAATATAAATAATAATTATATTCTGGCTATCTTAGGATTTATTTTTATTTTACAGGTACCTTTCAATTTATTTTAACTAGGTACAATAGCTATTAAATAGTTATTAACTATTTAATAGCTTACCTAGCTAAAATAAAGAGAAATTTACCTGTGAAATAAAAACTAACCTAAGTTACAATTACACCTAACACTACACTATACTTTAATAAATTATTCCTATTTAAAACTAAATACTTACCTGTAAAATAAATCCTAACCTAAGTTACAATTAAACCTAACACTACACTATCATTAAATAAATTAAATAAACTACCTACAAATAACTACAATTAAATACAATTACATAAACTAACTAAAGTACAAAAAATAAAAAAAGCTAAGTTACAAAAAATAAAAAAAAATAAGTTACAAACATTTAAAAACATATTACAACAATTTTAAGCTACTTACACCTAATCTAAGCCCCCTAATAAAATAACAACCCCCCCAAAATAAAAAAATGCCCTACCCTATTCTACATTAAAAAAGTTCAAAGCTCTTTTACCTTACCAGCCCTTAAAAGGGCCTTTTGTGGGGGCATGCCCCAAAGAGTTCAGCTCTTTTGCCTGTAAAAGAAAAATACAACCCCCCCCAACATTAAAACCCACCACCCACATACCCCTAATCTAACCCAAACCCCCCTTAAAATAACCTAACACTAATCCCCTGAAGATCATCCTACCTTTAGTTGTCTTCACTCAGCCGAGCCACCGATGGAACTGAAGAGGACATCCGCACCGGCAGAAGTGATCATCCAAGGGGCGCTGAAGAAATCTTCCATCCGATGAAGTGATCCTCCAAGCGGCGCTAAAGAAATTTTCCATCCGGGCGAGGTCATCTTGGTCATGTTCCGATCAGCCAATAGAATGCGAGCTCAATCTGATTGGCTGATTGGATCAGCCAATCGGATTGAACTTGAATCTGATTGGCTGATTCCATCAGCCAATCAGATTTTTCCTACCTTAATTCCGATTGGCTGATAGAATCCTATCAGCCAATCGGAATTGAAGGGACGCCATCTTGGATGACGTCCCTTAAAGGAGCCTTCATTCGTCGGTAGTTCGTCGGGAAAGAAGGATGTTCCGCGTCGGCGGGATGAAGATTCAAGACCCGGCTTCGAAGATGACCTCGCCCGGATAGAAGACTTCTTCAGCGCCTCTTGGAAGATGACCTCGCCCGGTGGAAGATTTCTTTAGCGCCGCTTGGAGGATCACTTCATCGGATGGAAGATTTCTTCAGCGCCCCTTGGATGATCACTTCTGCCGGTCCGGATGTCCTCTTCAGTTCCATCAGTGGCTCGGCTGAGTGAAGACAACTAAAGGTAGGATGATCTTCAGGGGATTAGTGTTAGGTTATTTTAAGGGGGATTTGGGTTAGATTAGGGGTATGTGGGTGGTGGGTTTTAATGTTGGGGGGGTTGTATTTTTCTTTTACAGGCAAAAGAGCTGAACTCTTTGGGGCATGCCCCCACAAAAGGCCCTTTTAAGGGCTGGTAAGGTAAAAGAGCTTTGAACTTTTTTAATGTAGAATAGGGTAGGGCATTTTTTTTATTTTGGGGGGGTTTGTTATTTTATTAGGGGCTTAGATTAGGTGTAAGTAGCTTAAAATTGTTGTAATATGTTTTTAAATGTTTGTAACTTATTTTTTTTATTTTTTGTAACTTAGCTTTTTTTATTTTTTGTACTTTAGTTAGTTTATGTAATTGTATTTAATTGTAGTTATTTGTAGGTAGTTTATTTAATTTATTTAATGATAGTGTAGTGTTAGGTTTAATTGTAACTTCGGTTATGATTTATTTTACAGGTAATTTTGTATTTCTTTTAGCTAGGTAGTTATTAAATAGTTAATAACTATTTAATAACTATTCCAACTAGCTAAAATAAATACAAAGTTACCTGTAAAATAAATATAAATCCTAAGATAGCTACAATGTAATTATTAATTATATTGTAGCTATCTTAGGGTTTATTTTACAGGTAAGTATTTAGTTTTAAATAGGAATAATTTATTAAAGTATAGTGTAGTGTTAGGTGTAATTGTAACTTAGGTTAGTTTTTAGTTTACAGGTACATTTCTCTTTATTTTAGCTAGGTAAGCTATTAAATAGTTAATAACTATTTAATAGCTATTGTACCTAGTTAAAATAAATTGAAAGGTACCTGTAAAATAAAAATAAATCCTAAGATAGCTACAATATAATTATTATTTATATTGTAGCTATATTAGGGTTTATTTTATAGGTAAGTATTTAGTTTTAAATAGGATTAACTTAGTTAATAATAGAAATATTATTTAGATTTATTTAATTAATATTTAAGTTAGGGGGGTGTTAGGGTTAGTGTTAGACTTAGGTTTAGGGGTTAATCATTTTATTACAGTGGCGGCGGTGTAGTGGGGGGCAGGATAGGGGTTAATAAATTTATTATAGGTGGCGACGGTGTAGGGGGGGCAGGATAGGGGTTAATAAGTTTATTATAGGTGGCGACGGTGTAGGGGGGGCAGGATAGGGGTTCATAAATTTATTATAGATGGTGACGGTGTAGGGGGGGGCAGGATAGGGGTTAATAAATTTAATATAGGTTGCGGCGGGTTCAGGGAGCGGCGGTTTAGGGGTTAAACTATTTTTTATTTGCGGCGAGGTGCGGGATCAGCAGGATAGGGGTTAATAACTTTATTATAGAGGGCGACGGTATAGGGGGGGCAGGATAGGGGTTACTAGGTATAATGTAGGTGGCAGTGGTGTCCGGGAGCGGCGGTTTATGGGGTTAATACATTTATAAGACTTGCGGCGGGGTCTAGGAGTGGCGGTTTAGGGGTTAATACATTTATAAGACTTGCGGCGGGGTCTAGGAGCGGCGGTTTAGGGGTTAATACATTTATAAGACTTGCGGCAGGGTCTAGGAGCGGCAGTTTAGGGGTTAATACATTTATCAGAGTTGGGGCAGGGTCTAGGAGCGGCGGTTTAGGGGTTAGTAACTTTATTTAGTTGCGGGGGGATCCGGGGGCGCCGGTATAGGGGGTAGAACAGTGTAGTTTAGTGTGAGTGCTTAGTGACAGGCTAGCAAGAAAGCTGTCAAACAGCCGAAGAGCAGCGAGATCGGATGAGTGATAACTCTCACAGTCCGCTGCTCATCGCCCCGCGGCTTTTTGACAGCTTTTTTTGATAACTTAGGCGTATTTTTTCAGGTCCGCGGCGGCGAAGGTAGGCGAGCTTAGGCGGGCGTATTGGGCCGGCGAAGGCAGGAAAGTTGACACATTGATAACTACCCCCCCTTGTCTTTACGACATGCGAATAAAAGAATATCACAATCAGAACTTCCGGCAAATGGCATGGAAAGAAATCAGCGAAATTTTAAATATCCCAGGTACAGTATTCCTGCTTGTATAGAGATCTTTCATAGAATAGTCCTTAAAGTGTTTGTTGTAAAAAGTGTAACTTAAACAATGTTACCATAAATAAAGGGACAGTAAACCTAAAAAATAATGTTATATAATTCTGCACATAGTGCAGAATTATATAACATTATTTTAGTGCTATCGTTAAAATACCTTTTTTTTCCCTTTGAATTTTTTAAAAATATGCCTGTTTTACAGACCCGCTCTCTGCTGAGCGGGTTTTTTTTTTTTTTACACAGCGCATCGGGCCAGCTGTATAGTCACAGCCCGGCCTGACCGCGCCATAACATTATTCAGACAGAGCAGGAGCGAGCTGCACTTAATGTTATGGCGCGGTCGGGCCGGGCTGTGACTATACAGCTGGCCCGATGCGCTGTGTAAAAAAAACAGACCCGCTCAGCAGAGAGCAGAGAGCGGGTCTCTAAAACAGGCATATTTTTTAAAAATTCAAAGGGAAAAAAAGGTATTTAACGATAGCACTAAAATAATGTTATATAATTCTGCACTATGTGCAGAATTATATAACATTATTTTTTAGGTTTACTGACACTTTAAGTAAATAAATATTTTTGTTTATTTATTTTGTTATGCAGAAGCCGCCTGTCCTGGCAAGTGGAAGTCCATAAGAGACAAATACCTCCGAATTTATAAAAAAAGTGGATCGGGAGCAGACATTAGAAGATCCCACATGGATTGTGAGCAAATATCTGAGTTTCCTCAATCCTTGTTTAAAACCAAAAATGTAAAACTTCCTATATCATTGTATTAAAGTTATAATCTTAATTTCTGTGTTTAATTATTTTATTATATAATAAATAGAAATAGTTTAATAATTATTATAAATTCAGTTTATTATATTATTTATGAAATTCGTATTAAAACCATATTATCTTTTTCTTTAGGACTACAGGAAACTTTAGTGAGTTTCTATCAAGAGAAACTCCTCAGACCTCCCAGTCAGAGCCACCAATGCAGGAGGACACCTATATGCTATCAGACACAGTGCAGGACATAATGGAAAACCCAAGTTTGGAGACTGATATTGAGTTAAATCCAGTTGTCACCGACAGCGCAGAAATAGCTTCACAGAGTTCCGACATGACAGGTTGGTGGTCAATTAAAATTTAGGATTGTTACAGTGCAGTATAATCAGGGTAATATTATTGCATTTGCAGCAAAAATATTTTTATGTGCTTTCAGATTCTGCTACAACTTCAAGAGATGCTGTTCCAGGAAAAAGAAAACATATTCAGCAAAGCACTATGGAAAAGCTTTTGGAAGCTTTAAAAGCACCAATTATTGTTCCTTCAAATCAACCATGGAGTCGGATGCAGGCAGACTGTTTCTATTAAAGGATTACTTTCTGTTATAATTTTTAAGCCAAACAACTAACATATTAAAGTTAATAAACATTAATTAAAACCTACTGACCTATATTTTCTCCAAAACGAAAGTTTCATAACGTTCTAAAAGTTATATCTTTTATTCGCCGATGATGTCACGTTATCCTGCCCACTATTTTCAGCACTGCATGTTCAAAATACTTAAACCAATAACTTTGTGTTTAAAGCGCCATTTTGAAACCTAGGTATTGTAAACGGATTGGTACAGAGCAAAGGATACCCACGGAGTGGGTTTGGAAAACAATTAAATTTGCAGACAAGATTTCTGATATACGGTAGAGATATGTTAATGAAATGCTATTGATAAAAAGCGTATTTGGGGTAGTTAGTTAGTAACAGGCATAGAAAATATTTACTTACAGTGGCCCTTTAAGTCTGTTACCTGATTTTATGAAGATTAATCTGCGCATTAAAAATAATGTTAAAATTGAAATCATTAAATTAATAGATGATGCACAAGAACATTGATGCACCGGTTCTGAATGTGTACAAATGTTACCTGCATTTTGTTTAAAAATAATATTCAAAGTTTTGTTGTTATATTTTCCATTCAGTTTACATTAACTACATGCCAATGTAGTTTACAGTATGTATATATATATATATTTATACCTGTATAGTATATTTTCTTTTAATTAGTTATTTCTAACTGGTTCTAGAGCATGTTTAACAGTTATAATATTGTAAAAAAAATGTATCTATATATGTTAATAAAATCAATTGGCAATAACTATTTTTGTTTTGTTTATGTATGCGAGTCAGTGTTTGGGCCCCCATACACAACAGTCATTAGCATACATAAATAAAAACAAATAGTTATTGGCAATTGATTTTTTAATAGTTAAACATTTATGTATATATAATAAAAATAATTTTAAGTTTTGAAACTGTTTTGCATTAACTAAATGCACTTTATTAAACAAATAAATTAAAAGTTTTTATACAATAAATGTGTCATTTCAACAAAATGTGCCTTGCCCTCATTCGATGTAAAATACTTCACAAAAGTTTCTCTTGTTTGATCTGCTACTTTACTATAGTTATTGGCACCCTGCCTACGTAAAGGGACAGTCAACCCAAAAATTACTGTAACTTATTTAGATAAGTTAATTAACGACCTTTACAGTATACTGTAGCACAATGTTAATCTAAATAAACTTTGGCAGAAAAATAAACTTACTGATCTCATCTTGCCGTTTTGAAATGGCCGCCTGACCCCTCCTTCTCTGACGTTTCCAAAAGCTCTCACTAGTACAGGAGCCTTTTTTCTAGACTCGTCCCTGCGTGCTCCTGTGTCTATTCAGTTCAGTGAGACACATGCTGTTACATGCAGTGTCCAGGTAGGGGGGACGTCAGTGGATGGATGGATGTCAGTGCACACAACTGAATAAAAGGGGTGAATGTATGTGTGTTCAACTGTATACTAGGAATGGACGGCAGTGTACACAACTAAGGGGTCGATAACAGTATATATGAATGGATGGTAACTGTATATATGAATGATACTGCCAAGTTGTCAACTGTTTCAGCAAAAAGAACCGTGAAAGTTACTTCTCTTCACGTATCATGTTGTATTATGGTAGCCGCAGGTTCTGCATTATTGAACCCTCCATATGATACTACCAAGGACTTTATTACAAGTGAATACGATTTTTTTTTTATAACAGCTAAAAGTTTATTTTGCCGGGGACTCCTGCTGAGATTAGAGCACACAGAGCGAAGATCACAGAGCACTAGCTGTGAGAAATTGAATCGGCCAGCACCCGGTGTATGTGGGACCCCCCCTAACACTATTTACATAACAAACCCGTTCTAAGCCATCCCACATACACCGGGTGCTGGCCGATTCTCACAGCTAGTGCACTGTGATCTTCGCTCTGTGTGCTCTAATCTCAGCAGGAGTCCCCGGCAAAATAAACTTTTAGCTGTTATAAAAAAAAATTGTATTCACTTGTAATAAAGTCCTTGGTAGTATCATATGGAGGGTTCAATAATGCAGAACCTGCGGCTACCATAATACAACATGATACGTGAAGAGAAGTAACTTTCACGGTTCTTTTTGCTGAAACCTGATTTTTTCTTTCTAATGTGGTTTTCAGCATTTTACATAGATGATTTAGACCTATATTCCATAACTGCTGTAAACCTGACAGGCACCGGGTGTCAGAGGCCCTGTGGTATAAAAGCTCCATATATACAGTTGGCAACTTGGCAGTATCATTCATATATACACCCGGTGCCTGTCAGGTTTACAGCAGTTATGGAATATAGGTCTAAATCATCTATGTAAAATGCTGAAAACCACATTAGAAAGAAAAAAATCAGGTTTCAGCAAAAAGAACCGTGAAAGTTACTTCTCTTCACGTATCATGTTGTATTATGGTAGCCGCAGGTTCTGCATTATTGAACCCTCCATATGATACTACCAAGGACTTTATTACAAGTGAATACGATTTTTTTTTATAACAGCTAAAAGTTTATTTTGCCGGGGACTCCTGCTGAGATTAGAGCACACAGAGCGAAGATCACAGTGCACTAGCTGTGAGAATCGGCCAGCACCCGGTGTATGTGGGATGGCTTAGAACGGGTTTGTTATGTAAATAGTGTTAGGGGGGGTCCCACATACACCGGGTGCTGGCCGATTCAATTTCTCACAGCTAGTGCTCTGTGATCTTCGCTCTGTGTGCTCTAATCTCAGCAGGAGTCCCCGGCAAAATAAACTTTTAGCTGTTATAAAAAAAAAATCGTATTCACTTGTAATAAAGTCCTTGGTAGTATCATATGGAGGGTTCAATAATGCAGAACCTGCGGCTACCATAATACAACATGATACGTGAAGAGAAGTAACTTTCACGGTTCTTTTTGCTGAAACAGTTGGCAACTTGGCAGTATCATTCATATATACAGTTACCATCCATTCATATATACTGTTATCGACCCCTTAGTTGTGTACACTGCCGTCCATTCCTAGTATACAGTTGAACACACATACATTCACCCCTTTTATTCAGTTGTGTGCACTGACATCCATCCATCCACTGACGTCCCCCCTACCTGGACACTGCATGTAACAGCATGTGTCTCACTGAACTGAATAGACACAGGAGCGCGCAGGGACGAATCTAGAAAAAAGGCTCCTGTACTAGTGAGAGCTTTTGGAAACGTCAGAGAAGGAGGGGTCAGGCGGCCATTTCAAAACGGCAAGATGAGATCAGTAAGTTTATTTTTCTGCCAAAGTTTATTTAGATTAACATTGTGCTACAGTTTACTGTAAAGGTCGTTAATTAACTTATCTAAATAAGTTACAGTAATTTTTGGGTTGACTGTCCCTTTAATCCATGGACACGATCTGCATCCACTTCTTGCCTCCATCGTCCAGATATTATATTTCCATTTGCTTCCTCCATATCCATATAGCCAAGAGGGCAGTACCTTCTTCTCTCCGGTTCCATTACAGCTTCCTCTACTCTGATGTAGTTGTGCAATGCACAAATGCTTTTTACTACATTTTCTGCATTATCTGGATGCATGTACAATGAATCCAAAATTGCTCTCCATTTTGCATAACAGATGCCAAACACATTTTCGGAGATCCGCCTAGCTCTTGATAGTCTTTTGTTGAAGATGATTTGATCTTCTTTAATTTCTTTTTTAGGGAAAGGCCTCATGAGGTTTCTGAGTAGTGGAAATGCTTTGTCAGCAACAATAACAGGTGGAACAGCAATGGATGTCCCCGGTATCTTGCATGCAGGAGGCAAATCAGCATTTCTAGCAATAATTGCCTTCCCAAAACTAGTTTCAGAAAAAAACTCCACCATCACTTTGTTTTCCGTATGCCCCTACATCAACAATGATATATTTGTAGTTAGCATCACAAAGTGCCAGCAGTACAATAGAGTTGGAATCCTTGTAGTTGTACCACATGGATCCAGCATTGGGTGGGGCTTGAATATACACAAGCTTTCCATCCATTGCCCCTAAAAAAAATGTAATAATAAATTAATTATTTTGATATTTTGAATACATTGAAATTCATGATTTATTAAAATTTAATAAACAATTCATACCTATACACACGGGAAACTGCCATTTCTCCCAGAACTCAAAGCAGATTTTCTTCCACATTTCCTGGTTTGGAACAGGCATGTATACTGGCCACAAAACATCCCACAGTGCTGCTGCAGTATCTGGAATGATCTGTCCAACTGTTGTTCTACCAAAACGGAATGCCAAACCGATACTTGAATATGATTCTCCAGTGGCCAAAAATCTTAAAGTAATTGCCAGCCTTTGAGCAGGACTGATAGATTGACGGAAATTTGTGTCTTGTCTCTGAATTCTTGGTCCTACTAATGTCAGCAGCTTGTCAAAATGTTCTTGACACATTCTGAAATACAAGTAGTGGCTTTCATCATCATTCAATCGCATTTCCTGAATCAGATTATTAAAGACCCCTTGTTGGGCCCTTCGTTGGTAAATGGGCCTTATCTACCATCTGCTGGTATTTCGCTGAGGCAGGGAGTCTATAAGGAGAGCAGCTAAAATCTGTCTCCTCCTTCCCTGAGTTATTACCTATAATGACATCATTTAGTTTATTGAAGCATCATTTTAAAGGGACAGTTTACTCAAAAAAAATCTCCCCTTTAATTTGTTCCCAATGATCCACTTTACCTGCTGGAGTGTAATTCAATTGTTTACAAGTATTTTCATTACCCTTATATTAGCATTTGAAATAGTTTATTTTGCCTGTGGTATTCCCACCTATCCTAAAAGATTTTGGCATTAAAGGGACATGAAACCCAAAAATGTTCTTTCATGATTCAGCTAGAGAATACAATTTTCAACAACTTTCCAGTTTACTTCTATTATCAAATTTGCTTCATTCTCTTGGTATCATTTGTTGAAGGAGCAGCAATGCACTACTGGTTGCTGACTGAACACATGGGCGAGCCAATGACAATTGTTATATATATGCAGCCACCAATCAGCAGCTAGAACCTAGGTTCTTTGCTGCTCCTGAGCTTGCAAAGATAAACCTTTCAGCAAACGAAAACAAGAGAAGGAAGCAAATAAAATAATAGAAGTACATTGGAAAGTTGTTTAAAATTGTATTCTCTATCTGAATCACCAAAGTAAATTTTTGTGTGCCATTTCCCTTTAAGGCCAAACTGTGTAAACACAGCCAGCAGAATAAATTACACTCCCAGTGGGGTATAGAAGAGATAAGGTAATAAAATGTTAATTTTCCATTGTTCTCTCCAAGTATTGGTGTTTGGTTAACTTACAGATATAAGATAAGGAAGTAGGCATATGTACACAATTTGACAAAGTAATGAGATCTAATTATACCTACAAGCTCAACACTTTTTATTAGTTTGTGGCCTCAAAACACAAATCTGGTCATTTATATACACAAATAAACCTTAAAAAGAAAATATCATACATTTTATATTCTGCAGCTGGTAAAAAAAAGTAATTGTAAACATATTTTATAGTATACTGTCCCTTTAATGTATATTTGTAATTTGATTACATAAAACACAAATTTATTAACCTGACTCAAGCACTCAGTAGAGGTATCCATGACTAGCAGAATCTGTAGAGGTAAACATGAAAAACTACAGACAGTACAGACAACAGTGTAGACAAGCTGTGAGGCGGTGCAGCGCAAGGTGAAGCTTGCAAACTTTTCTTGCTGCTTTGCATCGCCTCGCGCCGCATCGCTTGCAGTGTGTCACAGCCTTTATGCAGTGCTTGTGCTGCAGTTAATGTTGAGAATCTTTGAATTAAATACAATATTTTTCAAACATCGTTTTTTATGTAAAAAAGTTTATTGCCCAGTTTTTTTAACACTTTTTAAGGTTTCCTAATCTGTGTCAGTGCACGTCTCCAGGCAAGGTTATAAATCTATTCAACAAACTCCGGTCCGGAGAGGGAGGGGGGAGAAAGGCTCTTTGGAAGAAAACAGGCTGAATAACTCATGCTAGGTATAGGCTAGGTATAGGCAGCATGAGTTTTTCAGCCTGCTCTTCCACGGATCCTTTCTCCCCCCCCTCCCTCTCATCCTCCACCCTCTCCAGACCGGAATTTGTGGTTTAGAATTAGATTTATAACCCTGCCTGGAGCTGTGCACTGACACAGATTAGGAACCTTAAAATGTGTGGTAAAGACTGAGCAATAAACTTTTTACATAGAAAACAATGTTTATATAATATGGTATTTAATTAAAAGATTCTCAACATAAACTGCAACACAAGGTCTGCATAACAGTGAGCAAGTGCTGCAGCTGTGATAAGCATACTCTATATGGAAATATGTCATATGTGTCACGTGACTGCATCAAGCATCACATGACTGCTGTGCGCCAGTGTAACATACGTTACAATATGGCACCTTACATAGCAGAATCAAGCACCTTATTAACACTGTTTCTAATCAATTTTCTCAACATTTTGGGGTAAGCTGAACAGATAAAATAAACAGCAGTGAGTATCTGATTTTTATTAATAAGAAAAAATTAGTTTTAAGAATTTTTTTCAGGTGTTAAGTGTCCCTTTAAAGTTTCCCATTTATTTCTATCAGGGTTTGAAGGGTAATGTCTGTCCAAGAAGGGACCCTTAGGTTGGGAAGTAACTAAAGTCTGAGCGCAAAGGATAGGGCCCAGGCTAAGTCAGACAGACAGAGTTGGCAATCTGAAAGAATAGTAAAGTCCAAGCCAAGATTCAGAATCAGACGGGCTTATACAGTACAAAGTCAGAATACAAATGAGTAGTCGAGTTCAGGACAGAGGTCAAAGGTTGAGGACAAAGAAGGTTCCAATCGACATCCAAAAGAACAGTGAATCCATACAAAAGTCAATACACAAAACAGCAGAGATAGTTAGCGCATCCAGAAGATTCTTCTATGCACAGGCCCTAAAGATAGGAAGAACAAACCTTATATAGCAGTTAAATTTGAAACCTGGAATTAGCGCACCCAGAAGATTCTTCTATGCACGGGCCCTAGAGATGGGAAGAACAAACCTTATATAGCAGTTAAATTCGAAACGTGGAATTAGCGCACCCAGAAGATTCTTCTATGCACGGGCCCTAGAGATGGGAAGAACAAACCTTATATAGCAGTTAAATTCGAAACCTGGAATTAGCGCACCCAGAAGATTCTTCGGTGCACGGGCCCTAGAGGTGGGAAGAACAAACTTTATACAGCTGTTAAATGCGAGACGTGGAATTAGCGCACCCAGAAGATTCTTCTATGCACGGACCCTAGAGATGGGAAGAACAAACCTTATATAGCAGTTAAATGCGAGACGTGGAATTAGCGCACCCAGAAGATTCTTCTATGCACGGACCCTAGAGATGGGAAGAACAAACCTTATATAGCAGTTAAATGCGAGACGTGGAATTAGCGCACCCAGAAGATTCTTCTATGCACGGACCCTAGAGATGGGAAGAACAAACCTTATATAGCAGTTAAATGCGAGACGTGGAATTAGCGCACCCAGAAGATTCTTCTATGCACGAACCCTAGAGATGGGAAGAACAAACCTTATATAGCAGTTAAATGCGAGATGTGGAATTAGCGCACCAGGACTAGTGCAGTACATTAAATAACTGTAGATCGCTAAGTGCCTATCAGGAATAGAGCAGCTCAAGTGAAGAACACTAAATGAAAGCCTGGCAATTTTCCTGTCCCCTGTGACAGCCATCAGCCAATCACAGACTTATATATATATATATATATATATATATATATATATATATATATATATATATATATATACTGTATCAAAAGTGAGTACACTCCTCACATTTTTGTAAATATTTTATTATATCTTTTCATGTGACAACACTGAATAAACTCCATGCCAAAGAGGGTTAAGGCAGTGCTGGAAAATAATGGTGGCCACACAAAATATTGACACTTTGGACCCAATTTGGACATTTCCACTTAGGGGTGTACTCACTTTTGTTGCCAACGGTTTAGACATTAATGGCTGTGTGTTGAGTTACTTTGAGGGGACAGCAAATTTACACTGTTATACACGCTGTACACTCACTACTTTACATTGTAGCAAAGTGTAATTTCTTCAGTGTTGTCACATGAAAAGATATAATAAAATATTTACAAAAATGTGAGGGGTGTACTCATTTTTGTGAGATAAAGGGGCCCATTTATCAAGCTCCGAACGGAGCTTGTGAGCCCGTGTTTCTGGCGAGTCTGGCTCTGAGCAGGCGGACAGACATCACAACAAATCAACCTGTTTGAGTACGATCGGGTTGATTGACACCCCCTGTGTGAGCTTGTGAGCTGCTGGTGCAATGCTGAATACGGAGAGCGTATTGCTCTCCGCATTCAGCGATGTCTTGTGGACCTGATCCGCACTGTCGTATCAGGTCCGCAAGACCTTTGATAAATAGGCCCCACTGTGTGTATATCTATATAAACTGTAAACTCTTACACATGCACAGTAGGAGCTAGAACCCCAGAAAGTGAGCACATAAAAAGACTATACACAATTTGATAATGAAAGTAAATTCTTTTTTCCCCTAAATGCTTGCAATCAGGGAGGTTGGGGGCTAAGGGGGATCCAACACTGCAGAATAACTATATATATATATATATATATATATATATATATATAAAATATATATAAAAAAAGCCTTTTTTTTAGTACTGGCAGACTTTCTGCCAGTACTAAGAATGGCGGTGACAATTGTGAGGTGGGGGAGGGTAGAGAGCTGTTTGAGGGGGGTCAGGGAGGGATCAGGGGGTGGGATGTGTCAGGTGGGAGGCTGATCTCTACACTAAAGCTAAAATTAACAAGCTACCTAATTAACCCCTTCACTGCTGGGCATAATTCACGTTTGGTGCGCAGCAGCATTTAGCGGCCTTCTAATTACCAAAAGGCAACACCAAAGCCATATAAGTCTGCTATTTCTGAACAAAGGGGATCCCAGAGAAGCATTTACAATTATTTGTGCCATAATTGCACAAGCTGTTTGTAAAAAATTTCAGTGAGAAACCTAAAATTGTGAAAATGTTTGTGAAAAAGTAAACAATTTGTTTTATTTAATTTCATTTGGCGGTGAAATGGTGGCATGAAATATACCAAAATGGGACTAGATCAATACTTCGGGTTGTCTACTAAAAACTAACTATCACTAATTTTGAGAAAAAAAATTGGAAATACCAAAGTGCTACTTGTACTTATTGCCCTATAACTTGCAAAAAAATACAAAGAACATGTAAACATTGGGTATTTCTAAACTCAGGAGAAAATTTAGAAACTATTTAGCATAGGTGTTTTTTGATGGTTGTAGATGTGTAACAGATTTTGGGGGTCAAAGTTAGAAAAAGTGTGTTTTTTTTCCATTTTTTCATCTTTTTTTTTAATTCTTTTTTATTGAAGAGAGTTCAGGCATACAACATGTAAACTAATACATACAAATAATTCTAAATTGTACAAGGTCACACTTAATAAATTTACAATAGATATTGTCAGAAAAGCACGTGGTACACAATAAATGAGAATAGGAGACATGAATTTCAAGAATATAGCACTATGAGCATTGCTGGTTTGCTACATATTTATATACGGATAAGAGGTAAGTTTCCAAGACATGTGATATATTGGGTTATGAAATAAGGATATTTGGTAATACATTAAATACAGGTATAACATATATTTATTGTACATATTCACCAAGGCTTTCTCACTGTCTGTTACCAGAACTCTCTAATTTTTAACTTATTAAACTAAACTAAACATAAAAACTAAACAAAACTAAACAAAACAAGTCTCAAAAAGGGCTAAGAGTACGTGAGCTGTGGTTATAGTAGGACAAATTCACAGTTAACCCCTTAACGACACACGTCGTACAGGGTATGTCATACAAAAACTGGTCTTTAAAGACCGACATACCCTGTTCGCTTCCAGACGCTTTCAAGGTATTGCCGTGATGCCTCGATATTGAGGTATCACTGCGATAACTTTTTTTGCACACCGATGCAGAGAGAACCACAAGTTGTTTGTAAATAATTTAAGTGAGAAACCTAAAGTTTGTGAAAAAGTGAACGATTTTTATATATTCGATCGCATTTGGCGGTGAAAAAGGCATGAAATATACCAAAATGTGCCTAGATCAATACTTTGGGTTGTCTACTAAAAAAAAATATATACATGTCAAGGGATATTCAGGGATTCCTGACAGATATCAGTGTTCCAATGTAACTATCGCTAATTTAAAAAAAAAAAAAAAAATGGTTTGGAAATAGCAAAGTGCTACTTGTATTTATTGCCCTATAACTTGCAAAAACAGCAAAGAAAATGTAAACATTGGGTATTTCTAAACTCAGGACAAAATTTAGAAACTGTTTAGCAGGGGTGTTTTTTGGTGGTTGTAGATGTATAACAGATTTTGGGGGTCAAAATTAGAAAAAGTGTATTTTTTTCCATTTTTTTCATCATATTTTATCATTTATTTATAGTAAATTATATGATCTGATAAAAATAATGGTATCTTTAGAAAGTCCATTTAATGGCAAGAATAACAGTATATAATATGTGTGGGTACAGTAAATTAGTAAAAGGAAAATTACAGCTAAACACAATCACTGCAGAAATGTAAAAATAGCCTTGGTACCAAATGGTCCGAAAATGGAAAAGTGCTGTGGTCCTTAAGGGGTTAAATAATTCTCAGCTAGATATGAATTACATGCATACGTTGATATGTTACTCAGCACAGTAAAATAGATATGGCTGCAAATTGCAGAGACTCTGTACCTCACAGATATATGTCTGGTAAAAGTATTCTTCGCAAGAATCATATTATAAATTGGTAGAATATTATTCTAAGCAGAGTTCAACCAGCTATCTCACTACCTGACAAAACAATTAAACAGGCAAAGGCAAGTCTGGCTAGACCCATGGTAGTTATTCGCTTAACAATCTACCAAGAACGACTAAAATAATGCTGAACCCCAGTGTTAGATGTTAGCACAGCCTTTACAGTTATTATAACTGGTCAGATATTGCCGGGCAGTAATAAAAAGTGGAAAGTTTTGTCTTTGCATAATAAGATCACCAAATTAAGTATGATATATACAGGAATATAAACTATTTAAATGTTCACTGCATATTTGGTTGCAAGCTTAATTAGGATGCTGTAGATGGATAGGTATCAAACGAAAGGTGGGGAGAGATCTTATACTTTGCACTGATATATATGGTAAAAGTAATGTAGGGCAGGTCCTGCATGTATAAAGGAAGGAGCATAGCCGAGTAAACTGTACGGTCACTAAAGATGATTCAATAACTTGCCGCATCTAAAGAGCATATAACAAAGATATCAAGTCACTAGACATGGGCAACTCACAAAATAGGTTGTTCGTTAAGACAATTGAAATGACGATGGAACAACCAAGCTGTTTCTACTATAAAGTGACTCAATACCAGTTGACACAGTGGTTTAATTAAGCAAAGTTATGGCACTATATGTCAAACGTCCCTTGGGAGGTTGAGATCATGCAGTAAAGATCTAGGGTAGTCCTACTAATGTATGTGTGCATTGATGTGCAGCATAGCAACAATCCCTTCAGGGAATCCATAGCAGCTACGCAGCTAGTCTCTAATGTCAAATAGCCATGAGGTCATGGAGTAATTATGAAAAACAAGCAAAAATAACAGTATAGACCAGCAAACTTATATACATGTATACTAGCGCTGAAAGTGTGACATTTCACAAGTAGGTGGTATACTAATCTGAATTAGTTTTTCCTCCTGCCATATACTATCATCTCACTCCAGCCCTCGGTGGAACCAGTCCGTCTTTTAGTCCGTGGTTCACATTGTGTCTGGAGTGTTGTCCGGTTGTTGGGTTGGGGGGGCATATCAAGGTGCTAGTTATAGAGATATAGGGTCGCAGAGAATCTGTGATGTAGCTTGTGGAGCTATAAAATTTAATCTTCATGATGCGTGTCAAGCCCCTTGAGACATGGTCTCTTACCTCTAGACCGTGGTTGGGGTATTTCATCTTGTGCGACACATTCGCTCCACCATCTATCCATGCTTCCAAAGTGATCCGACAACTTGGCTGCGTTAGGACAACAGTAAGGCATAGGTTTGTCACTGATGTTGCTTTGCCGGGATCCAAAATGGCCTATACTAAGAAAGCCCCATCTGTATTCAGGTTGGTTGATGAGATCTGTCGAGGCTCTATCAGGCAGGCTGGAGAAATTATAGGAAGGTCAGTAACTTGAAGCGCTCTTGCTTCTCGCAGAAGTTCTCCCATAGATGTTACCAGGGAATCAAACAATGGTATAAAAACTTCAATGAGGGAAGAGGTAATGTGCTCCATCTTATTTGTCGTTGTAATGAGCATGGTAGACAAGCCTACAGGCTTAATTTTATTTTTATGCCTTCTCAGTAGACAGGAGTTGAAACGTCTTGATCCTGGTAGTTTCCCGGGCACACTTATTGCCAAGGGAGGTCTGGATGACATAAGATTCAACAACAACAGGTATTGGCGCACATCCAAGCACTAAAGTCCACATTATAACATATTTATATATCTTAGTCACACAATATGGCCATATTCTGCTAAGCCAGTCACCACTTACAAGGTGTCCCAAAATAGACTGGTCCTAACACTAATCAGTTTAAGCTTTGCTGGGCTGAGTCATTCGATTCTAATATCCATATACAGAATTCCAACCTTGCAGAACTATGTCTCAAACCATGTCTGCTCAGAATGAAAGTCCCTAGCTTAATATATATACAGTATATATACACCACAATCACATTACCTGGAACACACCTGGGCTGGGTGGTGTGCTTTAACCAAGGGGTTAAACACACAATATGGCAATATTCCGCTAAGCCAGTCACCACTTACAAGGTGTTCCAAAATAGACTGGTCCTAACACTAATCAGTTTAGCTTTGCTGGGCTGAGTCATTCGATTCTAATATCCATAATGGTATCTTTAGAAAGTCCATTTAATGGCGAGAAAAACGGTATATAATATGTGTGGGTACAGTAAATGAGTACGAGGAAAATTATATTAGAAATAGGGTCTAAGGTGCGCTAAGACAAATGAGATTAACAAACTCCCCCTAAATGACAATATCCCTATAATTGTCACAAAGGTAAATGATAGAAAGAAAGGGTTAAAAGGGAAGCGCTAAAACAAAGCTAAAGGTAATCTCTCACTTAATATATATACAGTTTATTTAAACACATATAATTCACATAAAAAGGGACGTCTCCCCAAATGACACTGCCATAAAAATATTAGTTCAATATATAACGGGGCCGCTATATATAAAATCCATAAATTATATTGCACAATGATAGACGGTTCTAAAATATATCATAAATCAGAGTTCAGTTAAAAGTTCATAAATTGACGATTAAAACCACCAAGCTGCCAGAGGAAAAGTTGTTATGGTAGGTCTACCAATCAAAGTGTTCTGAATACTCCACACTTCCTTAAGAGAGATACATGACCAGCGTATACACAGAGATGTTATGTTATGAGTTCTTAACAATTACTTTACCCACGATCTCCTTATCGTCTGCAGTACACCTTCCCTGTTCGGTATCTCCCTCGAGGGATGATAGATAGAACCGTCTATCATTGTGCAATATAATTTATGGATTTTATATATAGCGGCCCCGTTATATATTGAACTAATATTTTTATGACAGTGTCATTTGGGGAGACGTCCCTTTTTATGTGAATTATATGTGTTTAAATAAACTGTATATATATTAAGTGAGAGATTACCTTTAGCTTTGTTTTAGCGCTTCCCTTTTAACCCTTTCTTTCTAAGAGGAAAATTACAGCTAAACACAAACACCACAGAAATGTAAAAATAGCCTTGGTCCCAAACGGTCAACAAATGGAAAAGGGGTTAAAAAAAAAAACTAATTGTGCTAGTTCTTTGTTAGCAGTTGGCAATTTGCAATTATGATTTGGCAAGTGAATGACTAAATGACTAAATATAAACTGCAGTGCAGCTAAAAAGAAATGTTACAAAACTGTATTGCATAAAAAATACAATAAACAAAACAATTTTCTTTTACTCAATAAAATAAGAGATGATAAAAATACAGATGAAGTAAAGCAAAAGTTTCAAAATGCTGTATGTATAAAATAAAATAGTGTATACATTCAGTCCTCCATAGAATATACAAAGAGCAAAGTCTCAAATTGTATAAATATATATAAAATAATCTGTATATGTATTTAATCTGTGTATATATATTCAATCCTCATAGAGGTAATAAACATACAGATAGGTAAAACATTCTTGGCCTATATGTTTGGTGTGTGGGTCAGCATTCCCATAATATTTACATGGACTGGAATCTAAAATAGAAGTGAAATAACAGTAGTCTCATATTAGTAATATAGAAACAGTGCTCCAAAAAAAGCTACTTACCAGCTTAAAGGGACACTAAAAACTCACTCACTTCTGTAAATATTAATGTATTTACATGTGTATATATGTATTTACAGTCATATATACACATATAAAAACATTAATATATATGTACACACATATAGACATATATAAGTGCATTAGAGCCCTTTGTCTTTAAGTAGATGAATACTGATTTAAACTATGTATTTACTGTAAATATTTAACATTTGCTAATGCAAATATGCTATGTTGCTGTTAGGTTTTTTTTCAACAATTTTTTTCTCTCCAAGACTTCTATGGGGAATTCCAAAATGCAATGGTATTTGCACAATCTAGGGTGTTAGGTTTTTTTTCGACTTTTTTTTCTACATTGATTTCTAAGGGGAAACATGTGCATGATAAAACTTAAGTTAGGTTTTTCACGCTATTCAGGTTAACGCGTGCACAAAACATGATTTCTGGAACATGTAATACGAACGCAACCCAACTGGCGCAAAAGGATTCACTCTAGCGGTAAAAAAAAAAAAATACTGCGCCATTTGTAATCTAGCCCAAAATTTATTACGTTTTTAATGTCCCTTTAAATGCTTGAAGATTTCATATCTGCTAACCCTCTGTATCTGAAGACAAATGTGCACAGTAAAAAGGTCTCTAATAATTCAGACATAAAATATTATAGGATTGAAAAAAAAATAGATTTATGTGGCTCTGAAACAACAGCAACACATTTCAGCCCCTGTATTAATGGGACTTTATTAAGTATCAGGTAGATTACAAGTTGTGTGTTTGTCTTTTAACGCTGAAAAAATAGCCATTTTAGCATTAAAACAGTAACGCAGCCATTACCATTGCCCTGAAAGGGCATTTAGCTCTTTTACGAAAAGCCCAAACCCTCAACTAAAAAAAAACCCACCCAAAATTTTTTTAAAAATCCTAACACTAACCCTCGAAGATCCACTTACAGTTGCTGAAGTCCCGCTTGAAGGATCTTCATCCCGGCGGCTCCATCTTCATCCAGGCAGCTCCATCTTCAATCTTCATCCCGGCAGCGTCTTCTATCTTCATCCCGGCGGCTCGGAGCGGGTCCATCCTTCCAGACATCCGGCGTGGAGCTTCCTCTTCATACGGTCGCTGCCTTATACTGAATCTTCAATGCAAGGTATGCGATTCAAAATGGCGTCCCTTGCATTCCTATTGGCTGATTTGATATTGGAAATTCAAATCAGTCAATAGGATGAGAGCTACTGAAATTCTGTTGGCTGATTTGAATAGCCAATACAATTTCAGTAGCTCTCATTCTATTGGCTGATTTGAACAGCTAATATGATTTCAGTAGCTCTCATCCTATTGGCTGATTTTAATTTCCAAAATCAAATCAGCCAATAGGAATGCAAGCTACCTAAATCACTTAATAACTTTATTCAATGGCGGCAATGTCGGGGAGCGGCGGAATAGGGGTTAATAGATTTATTATAGTGTGGGCGATTTTGGGGTGCAGGGGAATAGGGGTTAATAACTTTTGTATAGTTGTGGCGATATCAGGAGCGGCAGATTAGGGGTTAATAGTTTTATTTCGGTGGGAGCAGTATATTAGGGGTTAATAACATTATGTAGTTGTCTGCGATGTTTAGATTGGCGGTTTATGTTAGGGTGTTAGGTTTAAACATAACTTTTTTTTTCCTCAAAGACATCAATGGGGCTGCATTACGGAGCTTTTCATTCCATGATCGCAGGTGTTAGTTGTTTTTTTTTAGCCCGCTCTCCCCATTGATGTCTATGGGGAAAGCGTGCACGAGCACTTCAAAACAGCGCTTGTATTGTGTGCGGTATGGAGCACAACGCAATCATATCGCACGCACAAGGCGGCTGTTTAAAAACTTGTAATGGCTGCGCTAAAGAGGTTTAAATAATGCAGCTTTTGTTGCGTTCGTTAAAAACCCTGTAGCGCACAAAACTCGTAATCTACCTGTTCATCTTTAATTTTATAATATTTAATAAAGCTTAATAAACTTTTAAAGACAGTTCTTACATACATTGGTACATTTTAAAACTTTGCTTTACTTAGGAAATTGTAGTTTTCATCATATTCTATTTCATTATTTTATTGAGTAAAGGGAAAGTTTATTTGTATGCAATACAATGTTGTAACCATTTGGCTTCTTTTTAGTAGAGCAGCAATCTGTATTTAATAATTTACTTTGATAACTCTATATATGAAGAGACAGATATATAATTATTTGCTGTTAAATATACAATTGTTTTGGGGAGTCTCAAAGCTGTATTGAGTGTACAACATGACGTAAAAGGCCATAGCTGGGTCAGGAAAAACCCTTTATATAGCAGTTAAAGCAGGGTCAGCTCCAGAACTAATGAAATAGGGGGGCATTTTTTTTCACAAGGGGGCACACATTTACAAAGCATGTAAGAGAGTCAAAATAAGAGCAGACCTACATATTCCACAGGAAAGTGTAGCTTCTGGCTGGCTTATCCTATGTAGTGCACTAAAACAGAGCCATTAAACTTGAGAACCCCAGTGCAATAGCTCCTTAAAAACAATTCATCCCTTAATCACCATGATCCAAAACCCTTAAACTCATTCTCAAATCTCAATCATGTCCCCTAAACAGCCATGTACCCCAAACCCCCCAATGCAATTAACCCCTTTGTTTGCAATAGCAGTGAGGATACTAGGTTTTCAGGTACTGGTAATTTTGTAGATTAGATTTAGCTATACCTGTTTTGCAATAACTTATATCAGGCTACTTAATACAACCTATGTACTGTGAACCTATAAGAATATGATATAAATATAAGTCTATAAATGGCTACCGGCTTCTATCAACACCTCAAAAGTGCACTATGATCTTAGGCCCGGCCTAAGATCACAGTGCACTTTTGAGGCATCGATAGAAGCCAGTAGCCATTTATAGACATATTTATATGATACAATCATATTCTTATCATGGTCTATTGTTTAAGAAAATGAATAACTCACGATAGTTAGGTAAAATTAATAGGGTTAAAGACAAGTCCAAAAAGTCTCTAATTAACTTCCAATCCAAATAAGAGGTTAAGACAAGGAGCTCCTTGCAGATGCGTAATGCAACCTCACAGTTCGGCAGCTATCTCCGCCCCCAGTATGCAGCATTACATAACAATTCATTATTTTATTTATTATTTTTAAAGCGTATGATCATATCAATATTTTTTAAGGGGGCATAGCATTCCATTTGGGTGGGCATTGCCCCCCAATGCCCCCCTTTGGAGCCGACCCTGAGTTAAAGGGACACTGAACCCAAATTTTTTCTTTCATCATTCAGATAGAGCATGAAATTTGAAGCACATTTTCTTTATTCTCATGGTATCTTAATTTGAAATGCAAGAATGTAAGTTTAGATGCCGGCCTATTTTTGGTGAACAACCTGGGTTGTCCTTGCTGATTGGTGGATAAATTCATCCACCAATAAAAAAGTGCTCTCAAGAATTATGAACAAAAAAAAAGCTTTGATGCCTTCTTATTCAAATAACGATAGCAAGAGAACAAAGAAAATTTGATAATAGGAGTAAATGACAAAGTTGCTTAAAATTGCATGCTCTATCTGCATGCTTTTTTATTTTGATAGGGCTATTAGATTAGGTGTAATTCTTTTTTATTTTTGATAATGTTTTTTTTTATTTTTCGTAATTTAGTATTTGTTTTTTTGTAACTTAGTTTTGTTTCTTTTGGAAATGTAAAACTTTTTTTTTTTTTGTATATTATTTTTATTGAAATTTTGTTTAAATACAATAACAACAAGGCAAGATAACAGATCTATTTTCCATGATAGGAAAAGAAAGGATAAGTTTTACAATACCATATTACATAACATAATGATCCAGAGTCTTTTCCGTGATGCCTCAGGCTTAAAATCTCTTCACAAAATCGCTGTACCTTTGGGAGGCTCAAAGTCTCTAAAGGAAAATGTGAAACATAAGAGCTTTCCCAATTTTTAACAAAGGGAGGACATCAGGTGTCTATTTCTCATTAAGTTTATGTTGTAGACCTGATATGGTTCAGCAAATCAATGGTATTTTGTCATTTGCCTTAGAAAAGGAGATTTATTAAGACTAGGGAAAGGAAAGAGAAAAAGAAAAGAAAGGGGGATAAGGGAACAGTTATGAATAGTGTGGTTCTATATCTCTTTGGTTATTTTTATTGTCTCAGGAGTATGTTATATGCTCTGTTCGTTGTATTTGAAAGATTCCCACAGAAACACCATGTCCAAGTATAGTGATAGTTTGCCTAGTTTTAGATAGCCTCTCTAGTAATAGGTTTTTGTTAACTAAGTCTATCCATTCGGAGATGGTAGGCACTACCGTTGATTTCCATTTTTTCTGTACAGGGAGTGCAGAATTATTAGGCAAATGAGTATTTTGACCACATCATCCTCTTTATGCATGTTGTCTTACTCCAAGCTGTATAGGCTCGAAAGCCTACTACCAATTAAGCATATTAGGTGATGTGCATCTCTGTAATGAGAAGGGGTGTGGTCTAATGACATCAACACCCTATATCAGGTGTGCATAATTATTAGGCAACTTCCTTTCCTTTGGCAAAATGGGTCAAAAGAAGGACTTGACAGGCTCAGAAAAGTAAAAAATAGTGAGATATCTTGCAGAGGGATTCAGCACTCTTAAAATTGCAAAGCTTCTGAAGCGTGATCATCGAACAATCAAGCGTTTCATTCAAAATAGTCAACAGGGTCGCAAGAAGCGTGTGGAAAAACCAAGGCGCAAAATAACTGCCCATGAACTGAGAAAAGTCAAGCGTGCAGCTGCCAAGATGCCACTTGCCACCAGTTTGGCCATATTTCAGAGCTGCAACATCACTGGAGTGCCCAAAAGCACAAGGTGTGCAATACTCAGAGACATGGCCAAGGTAAGAAAAGCTGAAAGACGACCACCACTGAACAAGACACACAAGCTGAAACGTCAAGACTGGGCCAAGAAATATCTCAAGACTGATTTTTCTAAGGTTTTATGGACTGATGAAATGAGAGTGAGTCTTGATGGGCCAGATGGATGGGCCCGTGGCTGGATTGGTAAAGGGCAGAGAGCTCCAGTCCGACTCAGACGCCAGCAAGGTGGAGGTGGAGTACTGGTTTGGGCTGGTATCATCAAAGATGAGCTTGTGGGGCCTTTTCGGGTTGAGGATGGAGTCAAGCTCAACTCCCAGTCCTACTGCCAGGTTCTGGAAGACACCTTCTTCAAGCAGTGGTACAGGAAGAAGTCTGCATCCTACAAGAAAAACATGATTTTCATGCAGGACAATGCTCCATCACACGCGTCCAAGTACTCCACAGCGTGGCTGGCAAGAAAGGGTATAAAAGAAGAAAATCTAATGACATGGCCTCCTTGTTCACCTGATCTGAACCCCATTGAGAACCTGTGGTCCATCATCAAATGTGTGATTTACAAGGAGGGAAAACAGTACACCTCTCTGAACAGTGTCTGGGAGGCTGTGGTTGCTGCTGCACGCAATGTTGATGGTGAACAGATCAAAACACTGACAGAATCCATGGATGGCAGGCTTTTGAGTGTCCTTGCAAAGAAAGGTGGCTATATTGGTCACTGATTTGTTTTTGTTTTGTTTTTGAATGTCAGAAATGTATATTTGTGAATGTTGAGATGTTATATTGGTTTCACTGGTAAAAATAAATAATTGAAATGGGTATATATTTGTTTTTTGTTAAGTTGCCTAATAATTATGCACAGTAATAGTCACCTGCACACACAGATATTCCCCTAAAATAGCTAAAACTAAAAACAAACTAAAAACTACTTCCAAAAATATTCAGCTTTGATATTAATGAGTTTTTTGGGTTCATTGAGAACATGGTTGTTGTTCAATAATAAAATTAATCCTCAAAAATACAACTTGCCTAATAATTCTGCACTCCCTGTATTATCTGGTTGGCTGCATTTAGCATGATGTGGAATAAGTGTTTTCTTATTTTACATGTGATTGTCGGAAGTTGGCTTAGCATTATTAGTTCTGGGTTAGGTGATATTTGAGTATTTAAGGTTTTATTAATATTAGTGAAGATAGTAGACCAATATGGTTTAATATGGTCGCATTCCCACCAAATGTGGGATAAGTGACCTTCCTTGGAACAACCCCTCCAGCATGAACCTGATGTTTGTTTATATATATATTTAATTCTAGCTGGCGTTAGATACCATCTCATCATTAGTTTAATGTTAGTTTCCTTTGCATGGGCCGAATGTCCTGAATGTAAAAGGTTAGAGAATCTGTGTAGCCATGTCTTTGCTGATGTATTTAGGTGCAACTCTCTATCCCATCTTCTAGTGTAGGAGGGGAGGTCCGGAAAAGTGTGCGATAAAGTGAGCTTATATAGCTTGGAAATTACTCCCTTTATTTCCTCTTTAGATATGCATAACAGTTCAAATACCGTGAGTGGGCGTGTTAGTTCATTTCTAAATTTATGTGACATTATATAGTGTCTCATTTGGTGTATGCGGAACCAAGATGAGAGAAAAGGGTGCTCTATTAGGTCAAGTTGGGATTTGTCTTTGATATTTTTAGCGTCGTCTGTTAGAAGATATATGGGGAGGGGTTCTAGGGGGTCCATGAGGGAGCTATTTTCTGGGATTTTACCAGGTTTAAATAACGGGTTGTTCAATAATGTGGAAAGGGGTGAGTATCTGGAAGAGATTTTGTTTGGCGCTTTACAGATCTGTTTCCAATCCGACCAAGTCTCATTGGAAATTGAAGATGATGAAATGGAATTTCTGTTAAAGTATGTAGGGTTCCAGCTTGCAGTGGTCAGGTCACATGTAATGGCTAGATCAGATTCAATTTGGACCCAGCTTTTATGATTGGATGTGTCAAATTTGTACCATTCACATATTCTCTGCAGAGATATGGCTAGTTTATAGGAGTGAAGGTGGGGGACTCCTAGGCCTCCCTCGGCTGGGGGTTTGAAGAGTGTATTTTTATTAATCCGCGGTGGTCTACGTCTCCAAATGTATTCGTTTATGATCTTTTGCATGGTATCTAAGTCTTTTTGTATGCCTGGAATAGGGACAGTCTGGAGGATGTATAGAACCTTTGGAAGTAGAGTCATTTTTCTTGCTTGTATTCTACCTAACCACGATATGTTTTTTGGGAGCCAGTGGGATGTTAGAGTCTGAAGCTCTGTGATTAGACTACCATAGTTATATTTGCGTAAATCTGTCTTATCTGAGGTAATGTGGATGCCAAGGCATTTCAGATATTTGGATTGTTGCTTGAGGGGGCAGGTTGACTTTAGGATAGTAAGGGAGTGGGGTGATAGATTTATGGGTAGGTATTCCGATTTACTCATGTTTACTAGGAAGTTTGATATTGTCCCAAATTGTGTTAATTCGGTAATTACCTGTTGTAATGATAATGTAGGATTTGAAAGCGTCAGGAGAATGTCGTCTGCGAATATGGCCAATTTATGCGTTTGGTTCGCAATAGTTATTCCTTGAATTTGATTGTTTAGTCTTATTCTGATAGCCAGAGGCTCAAGGGATAAAATAAAAAGGAGCAGTGAAAGGGGACATCCTTGTCTAGAGCTGTTCCGAATTTCAAAGGGTTCTGAAAGATTTCCATTAATCTTAATCTGTGCTGTAGGATTTGAATATAAAGCAAGAATTTTTTGTATAAAGGAGTCCGGAATGTGAAAGTGTTGTAAGGTCGAGATAAGATATGTCCAGTCCAGTCGGTCAAAAGCTTTTTCAGCGTCGGTAGATACAAAAACAGTCGGGGTCTTGTTTTGTGTGACATATTCCAGTAGATTAAGTACTTTGATCGTGTTATCTTTTGCTTCTCTATGGGGAACAAAACGTACTTGCTCTTGGTGGACTATGAAGGCTATAATTTGGTTAAGGCGGGAAGCTAGAATTTTTGCATAGAGTTTGAGATCAATGTTCAATAAGGAGATTGGCCTAAAATTAGCCGGCGTGTTCGCGATTTTGCCTGGCTTAGCTATGACTGAGATGTTGGCTTGCATCATAGTATCGGGAAAAGGGACCTGTTCTGGTATGGAATTAAATAGGGATGTCAAGTGCAGTACCAGAAGAGAAGAGAAGGTTTTATAATATAGGCCCGTGAAGCTGTCAGGGCCTGGAGCTTTATTTTGTTTTAGTTGCTTTATTGCCTCTAGTACCTCAGATGACATAATAGGTCGGTCTAGGTGTTCACATTGGTCAGTATTTAGTTTGGGGATGGGCAAGTTGTCTAGATATTGGTTACAGTGGAGTGCGTGATTCTGAGTGTTTCTAAGTGGGAAAAGATTATAAAGTTTGTGATAGAAGTTCTTGAACTCTCTGGCTATGGATTTAGTGTCTTCCAATTGTTTGCCATCCGAGGTCTTTATGGAATGAATATAAGTTTTCTGTTGTTGCTTTTTTAATGCCCTGGCTAGTAACTTCCCTGATTTATTTCCTTCCCTATAGAAGTTTCGTTGTAGATGAAGGAGTTGCCTTTGTGATTTAATATGTAGTAAAGAGTTAATTTGTTCTCTTTTAGATCTAAGTTGGTCTAGAATAGTATTGTCAGCGGGGTTAATTTTGTGTTTAAAATCTAAGTCTGCAATTTCTATAGCTAAAAGGTTTATCTCCTCTCGACTTTTCTTTTTAATTTGGGCAGCAGATTTAATGAATTCGCCTCTTATAGTGCTCTTGTGTGCTTCCCATAGGGTAGCTATGTTTACATCCGAGGTTGCATTAATGGAGAAATATGAGGTTATGTGTTCTAAAAATAATTCTTTTTGCACTGGGTCTAATAATTGTGAGTCATCTAATCTCCACTGGTAAGCTCTAAGAGGAGCTGTTGGCCAACTGATGGTGCATGCTACTAAGGAATGGTCTGACCATGTTGTATGATGTATGTATGAGTGTGTAGTGTGGGATAGGACTAGGTGGTCCGCTAGAATATAGTCCAACCTAGAATAGTTCCGATTAGGATGGGAGAAGAAGGTAAAATCCTGTTTTTGGGGGTTAAAGTATCTCCAAGTGTCGTGTAGACCGAGGAGTTTGAATTTTTGCCAGATATTATGAAGGTTTTGGCTCTAGTGTTGGGATTCGAGCAGTCGACTGTGGGGTCAAGGGGAACGTTCAGATCTCCTGATATGATTAGGGAACATTTTGCTTCTTTAAGTATTAAGTCCACTACTGAGGTTATAAATTTATCTTGAAGTGAGTTTGGGGTATAAACATTTATTAAAGTTACTGGCTTGCCATAGAGTAGGCCTTTCAAGCATAAGTATCTGCCTTCTTTGTCGCATATAATATGCGTTTTAATGAAGGGGACTGATTTGTGGATTAAGATGCTAACCCCATTAATTTTTTTATGTGGGTTGGCGCTGTGAAAGTGTATAGGGTAATGTGTGGAGAAATATTTGGGGATATTCTTCCCTTTAAAATGGGTTTCTTGGAGCATTAGAATGTGCCCTCCCTTTTTTTGGAGGTCTAGGATGGCCATTCTTCTTTTGTTAGGACAATTGAGCCCTTTGGTGTTTTGCATGAAGATGTTTAGGTTTTGTGGTGTGCAACTAACAATCCTGGAATATAGATGTCAATGAAGTTAGTGAGCAATAACATACCTTACGTTTTGATATGAGTACATTTGGCGATACATAGTTAGATAGGAGAGATAAAGAAGAAGAAGGGGAGAAAAGGAAAGGAGAGAAGAGACAGAAAAGAATAATAATAAAACACAATATTTTAAACAAGTGTTTAAACAACATTTTTCTATCTTTAAGGAGATAAACTCCCAACTAAGTGAGAACAAGAGATTAAAGTCAACATCAGTTAACAATTAACATTTTACCCTTTAAGGTTTCATATCAGCAACTCTGAGGGCCTTCAGGCCTGGCATGCAAAGGAATTCTGTTGTTACTTGCGGTTAGAGTTCCCTGCACGCAATGACTCAGATGGTAAGGAAAGAGTCCTTGGAAGTATTGATTTGTCATCATACCCTTTCATCTGTTGGTGGAGGCATAGGTTGTGCAGGCTTGCGCATCTTCCTTTGAAATACTTGTCTCCATTCTCTCCGTTGTGGCAGGGAAGATGGTTTAGCTGGACTTGTGTGTTCTTCTTGAGGTGTAGCATTTTCTTCCATTTGAGGGATTGGGATATCTAGCTCTTTACATATGCCTGGTATATCTTTGGTGGATGAACAAGTAATGCGTCTTGCTCTCCATAGGATCATCAATTGAAAAGGGAACCCCCATCTATATGGGATATTCAGCTTCCTCAGTAACATTGTGAGCGGTTTGAGCTCCCTTCTTTTTGTAAGAGTTCTCTGTGATAGGTCAGCAAACATTTGTATTTCTGTATTTTCATATTTAATGGGCTGTTGCTCTCTAGCTAATCTCATTAGCTCTTCTTTTTCTTGGAAATTAGTAATACGGACTATAACATCTCTTGGTGCTTGTCCTGCTAGCGGTTTGGGGCGTAAAGCCCTGTGGGATCTGTCCAAACAGATCTTTGAGGGAATTTCCTCCTTTTTCAGTGCACTGAAAAAATCTTGAAGATATTGTTCGATGTCTGATGGTGGAATGGTTTCAGGGATCCCCCTCAGCCTAATATTGTGGCGTCTGCTGCGATTTTCAACATCGTCTATCTTATCTTCCAGCTCAGTGATAGTAGCATCCTGCTTATGGATGGTGCTATGAAGGTCAGAGATAGCTTCTGCATGTAAATCTTGTATGTTTTCAAGTGTTTCAACTCTCTGTCCAATATCTGAGATATCCTTTTTGAGATCCGATATTTCGTCTTTAATACATTGCTTGACCTGAGAGATAAGGGAGGAAAAGTCTTTTTTTGATGGAATTGTTTTAAAGAGAGCTGCAGGAATAGTGATATTCTCTGGTGTGTGATCGCTTTCAGAGTCTGAAGAACTTTGATTGGATCTTTGGTCTGGTAATGCTTCCTCTATGGGAGCTGTTGCTTTGGCTTCCAGAGTCTTGAAAAAGCTGTTTACTGAGTGAGTAGAGGTTTTCAGGTGTTTAGCATTTTTGCCCGGTTTATTAACCTTTTTTGGAGACATAGCTATAATTATCTAAAGAGGCCTGGCCTCTTTGCGGTTACTGCAGCTTTAAGAGGGAAGTGAAAAAAATATTATTTTGTTTAAAGGTCCTGGGGCCTTTGCTAGTGCTTAAAGTACTTGACAAAAATATAAATACCAAACTGCAGTTTTGGCTTGCGCTGAACAGTGTTTGATGAATTATAGAGGAAAGGGTGCAATTACATGAGTTCAATTGCTGGAGCTTTGAAAGTGTTTGCATGCAGAATACCACCAGATTTTAGGCTGATTGCATATGGAGTGTACTACTTGAGACATTCATGCAGATATCGCTATTAGGGGTGATCTGGCTATATTTCCTTGTTTGTGGCTTTAATATTACTGATGCATTTAGTGTACTGTATATTTCACTTCTCTTACCCTCTTGTAGTGCTTCCTCCTCTGTTGCGTTACTCTCCCAGAGCTTGATATGTCAAGTGCGCATTAAACTCTAGCGCAGGCTGCGGCCCATCACGGTGCTCTGTGCATATTTTATCACGCTCACGCACGTTTCTAAAGTATAGGTGCCTTGTTGATTAGAGGGCTATCCGGTGAGTGTTTCTTCAAGTGTCCCTCATTTGTATTCTCCCAAGTTACCGAAATGCCGTGATCAAACCCTAAGAGGGTCTGGGATGCGGTGGGCCCTTGCATACAGTGTGCTCCCTTTATAAAGGTGAATCTTTTGTAGTGTGAAGAGCGGGTCCTTTAGATCTTAAGCCGGATCGGAGTAGCACATAAGTCTGACAATTTAGGGCCTTAAAGTGCAGGGTGGCTATTGCCAGTTGCGTTCACACTTAGATGGGGCACAGGAACTCAGTCAAACATCAGCCATCTCCTAGGCTGGCTAGCTCCGCCCGCCGGAAATGTAGTACTTTTAATAAGGTTTAATAGTATATTTAAATAATTTGAGTAGGGTTAGGGTTTTTTAATATGTAATTTAGTTAATTTAACTGGTAGTTTAATTTAATTGTAGTATAATAGTTAGGGAAGGGTAATTAATATTTAAAATATTTTATTTTAATTCTACAGGTAAGTTTAAATTTATTTGAAGATAGGGATGTTGTAATTTAAATGTAAAGTTAGCGGGTTGTTAGGGTTAGGGGTTAATAGCTTAATTTAGTTTATGGCGATGTGGGGGGCTGACGGTTTAGGGGTTAATAGGTTTAGTTAGTGGTGGTGATGTGGGAGACCAGAGGTTTAGGGGTTAATACATTTAATTGGTTTTGGCGGTGTCGGGGAGCAGCAAAATAGGGGTTAATAACTTTATTTATGTTGCGGCGGGGTTGGGGAGCGGCGGGATAGGGGTTAGTACATTTTATTTAGGTTGCGGCAATGTCAGGGCGGCAGATTAGGTGTGTTTAGACTTGGGGTTTATGTTAGGTGTAAACGTTACTTGTTTTCTACCATACAAATCAATGGGATATCTGGCAGCATCGAACATAAGCTTTCGCTGTGTTCAGACTCTCATTGATTTCTATGGCATCCGCGGCCTCCAGGGTGGCGGATTGAAAACCAGGTACGCTGGGCCGAAATAGCCGCGAGCGTACCTGTTAACTATTTGGTAAATGGAAAAAAGTGTCAGATAGAGCCGAATGTGTATTCGGAACATCTGTAATTACGTAAGCATCGATCTGCGTCGGATTGAGACCGGCGGATTGTATGTTACGTCACAAATTTCAACATTTGCCGGTCTGTAGGCTTTGATAACTAGGTTTGATCAAACTCACAACAATTACGCTGCGGAATTCCGGCGTATTTGCGGTTGACGGCTTGATAGATATCCCCCTTTATGTTGAAATAGTTTTTATTGTATTTTTACAAAGTTAAAAAATATAAGCATATTAATCCAACATGTCACAGTTATTTCATTGCCTCTACATGTACTGTTTCATTGTCACAGATAATACAGTCAGCAGAATAAAGATTTCCCTGAACAAGCCTATAGTGTCTTACAGTCATCTTTTGAATTATTACGTGTTACAACTTTATTATAATGTAGGACAGTTACACCTGTGAAAAAGAATGGTATATTTTGTCTTTCATAAATTGCATCTGATAATCTACATTAAATAACTCTTCATTCTTCCTCTTTTAAAGCTTTATTCTACTAGTGAGACAGATCAGGTCCCCCTCCCAAATCTGGCTTGATGAAACATTATAAATGGTTCCCATTGTATAAGAAAACTTTCTTTAGTGTTTAAGGTTTCAGCTGCCATACTAGTCATGTTGTAGTGGTGTACTATTTTGTTTTTTATGATTGAAAAGTTTGGTGGTGTAGTTTTCCAAAATTGAGCTAAACATGTTTTAATAATGGTGCAGATGGTCATGGCTAAGTTCTGATTTCTTTTTGGAATTTGTGTATTCGGAAAATGTAATAAAGCTTGTTCAGGTGTCAATATAATCTGGGGCGCGATCCGATATAGATCGTAGTTTGCGGCGCAAGCGAGGGAACCCCTGCCGCCCATAGTTTCAGCTCGCAACTCGAGCTATCCAATATACCCCGCCGGCAATTGCTAAAGTGCCGTAAGTCGGATAAACCAGCGATGTCCAGAAATCTGCGGAAGTACAAATTTCTGGAGTCGCCAGTGACTTACGGCACTTTAGAAACTGCCTTCGCCTACAAAACCTGACTAAGTTATTAAATCTCCCATACTGTCTAACACGCCTCCCAAACATAGCCCGACACGTATACCCCTCTATCCGCTATCCCCCCTCACTCTCCTAATAATAAAAAATGTATTAACCCCTAAACCGCCGCTCCCGGACCCCGCCGCACCTAATAAAGTTATTAACCCCTAAACCGCCGCTCCCGGACCCCGCCGCCACCTACATTAACTACCCCCTAATGTGAGCCCCTTACACCACCTCCACCGACATTAACTACCCCCTAATGTGAGCTCCTACCCCGCCGCCACATACATTAACTACCCCCTAATGTGAGCTCCAACCCCGCCGCCACCTACATTAACTACCCCCTAATGTGAGCTCCTACCCCGCCGCAACCTACATTAACTACCCCCTAATGTGAGCTCCTACCCCGCCACCACCTACATTAACTACCCCCTAATGTGAGCTCCTACCCCGCCGCCAGCTATATTAAAATTATTAACCCCTAGGGGGATTAGATTAGGGGTTAATGTATTTAATATAGGTGGCGGCGGTGTAGGGGGATTAGATTAGGGGGTAATACATTTATTATAGGTGGCGGCAGTGTAGGGGGATTTAGATTATAGGCAAAAGAGCTGATTACTTTGTGACAATGCCCCGGGGGTTAAACACTTTATTAGGGATTGCGGCGGGGGATCGCGGTTGACAGGTAGATAGACATTGCGCATGCGTTAGGTGTTAGGTTTTATTTTGCAGCCAGTTTAGGGAGTTACGGGGCTCCAATAGACAGCATAAGGCTTACTACGCCTGCAATTTGTGGCGAGGTGAAAATGGAGTAGGATTTCTCCATTTTCGCCACGTAAGTCCTTACGCTGTATATTGGATACCAAACTGCGCTGGTTTGGTATACTTGTCTATGGGCCAGAAAACTATGGCCGAAGGCAGAAATATACAAGCGTAACTTCTATGTTACGCCGTATATGTGATACCAAACCAGCGAAAATTTTGGCGTCGCCGGCTTTTGCGGGCAACGATTTATATCAGATCGGGCCCCTGATTTTAGAATATAGAGCTCAGGAGAGCTGAGGTCTGATCCCAAATCCCTTTGATTTTGATACATTGCCACCACATGTGTATGTACAATCCTCCTTCTTCACACCCTATAGCATAGCTGTGGGGAATGGCTTTTAAGTCTGCCAAACCTAGTTGGATGGAGGTACCACCTAAAGGCAACCTTCAGAAAATTTTGAGAGCAGCATTGTGTGAGAAAGGCCTTTAGGTAAATTATTCGGCCAAGTCTTCAGAGGCCATGCTTTACCCAGGTCCAGTTCCCACTTTAGAATAATTTGTGATTTGTTCTCCTTGGAGTTATTGTTCTCATTCTGTAGAGTATTAGAGGGACAGTCAAGTCCAAAAAAAACTTTCATGATTCAGATAGGGCATGTCATTTTAAACAACTTTCCAAAATACTTTTATCACCAATTTTGCTTTGTTATTTGGTATTCTTAGTTGAAAGCTAAACCTAGGAGGTTCATATGCTAATTTCTTAGACCTTGAAGGCCGCCTCTAATCTAAATGCATTTTGATAGTTTTTCACCACTAGAGGGCATTCGTTCATGTGTTTCATATAGATAACATTGAGCTCATGCACGTGAATTTACCATGCAGACAGCTCTGATTGGCTAAAATGCAAGTCTGTCAAAAGAACTGAAATAAGGGGGCAGTCTGCTGAGGCTTAAATACAAGGTAATTACAGAGGTAAAATGTGTATAATTATAACTGTGTTGGTTATGCAAAACTGGGGAATTGGTAATTAAGGGATTATCTATCTTTTAAAACAACAAAAATTCTGGTGTTGACTGTCCCTTTAAGCTCCGATAACGGTATGAAAAACGGCAAGGACCTAAATAAATTAATTTTTAATTCCCTACCGTTTGGATCCCGACTCCTCCCCATCCCTATTTCCTTCTTCTTCGTTGTGTGACGTCTTCAGCGGTCCCACCCGCTCTCTACATGTCACAAATGCGCATTCACGATCTTGGATTGCAATGCACATGCGCAAATCGCCGAAGCCGCTTTTCAATGCGCATAATTGCCGGTCAATATTTTCTACTGCGCATGCGCTAAATCTCGTAACATAGTATTGAATGAATTAGTATATTCATTCAGTACTATATGATAAGACATAGCAGCTGCATCTATCATTATAACTGACCCGTTTCTTAAAACTAATAGATATATTTACTTGGTAAGTATACACAATTGTCAGCAGATGGCTTATTAGGGGAATTCCTATCTTTTGCGAATATGCATTCGCAAAACGGGTGCGCACTTGGAATTCATGCCAACGAAAAATAAATTGCACATGTGTAAATAAACAAGGGGCGAATGACGTTGAGTGACAGGCACCTAATAGCCAGAATTTCAATTGGTTGGGAAAAAAACGTGATTGACACAGAAAAAAATTAAATAAATACGGTTTGAATTAGTGGATCGTTTATGCATAGTTTTATAATGGCGATATCTTATTATATACACACAAACTAGATCGACATTAGGGTGAGTTTACCTTCACTTTAAAGCTTCACATTTGTCCTCGTTAATTTTATAGCCAGATAAACATCCAAAATAATGGTTTAACAAATATAACTGGGGGAGTGATAATAGTATTTTGGTTAATGACAATATGATATCATCCGCGAATAGCGATACTCTGTATTCCTTTTTTCCTACCTTAAGTCCAGAAATGTCGGGGTCATCTCTAATTTTCTTTCCTAAGACATGGAGAGTCCACAACGTCATTCCAATTACTAGTGGGGATATTCACTCCTGGCCAGCAGGTGGAGGCAAAGAGCACCCCAGCAAAGCTGTTAAGTGTCACTTCCCTTACCCATAACCCTCAGTCATTCTCTTTGCCTCTGTCAATGGTGAAACGGGTGCGCACTTGGAATTCATGCCAACGAAAAATAAATTGCACATGTGTAAATGAAACAAGAGGCGGATGACGTTGAGTGACAGGCGCCTAACAGCCAGAATTTCAATTGGTTGGGAAAAAACGTGATTGACACAGAAAAAAATTAAATAAATACGGTTTGAATTAATGGATCGTTTATGCATAGTTTTATAATGGCAATATCTTATTATATACACACAAACTAGATCGACATTAGGGTGAGTTTACCTTCACTTTAAAGCTTCACATTTGTCCTCGTTAATTTTATAGCCAGATAAACGTCCGAAATAATGGTTTAACAAATATAACTGGGGGAGTGATAATAGTATTTTGGTTAATGACAATACAGGGAGTGCAGAATTATTAGGCAAGTTGTATTTTTGAGGATTAATTTTATTATTGAACAACAACCATGTTCTCAATGAACCCGAAAAACTCATTAATATCAAAGCTGAATAGTTTTGGAAGTAGTTTTTAGTTTGTTTTTAGTTATAGCTATTTTAGGGGGATATCTGTGTGTGCAGGTGACTATTACTGTGCATAATTATTAGGCAACTTAACAAAAAACAAATATATACCCATTTCAATTATTTATTATTACCAGTGAAACCAATATAACATCTCAACATTCACAAATATACATTTCTGACATTAAAAAACAAAACAAAAACAAATCAGTGACCAATATAGCCACCTTTCTTTGCAAGGACACTCAAAAGCCTGCCATCCATGGATTCTGTCAGTGTTTTGATCTGTTCACCATCAACATTTCGTGCAGCAGCAACCACAGCCTCCCAGACACTGTTCAGAGAGGTGTACTGTTTTCCCTCCTTGTAAATCTCACATTTGATGATGGACCACAGGTTCTCAATGGGGTTCAGATCAGGTGAACAAGGAGGCCATGTCATTAGATTTTCTTCTTTTATAACCTTTCTTGCCAGCTGCGCTGTGGAGTACTTGGACGCGTGTGATGGAGCATTGTCCTGCATGAAAATCATGTTTTTCTTGAAGGATGCAGACTTCTTCCTGTACCACTGCTTGAAGAAGGTGTCTTCCAGAAACTGGCAGTAGGACTGGGAGTTGAGCTTGACTCCATCCTCAACCCGAAAAGGCCCCACAAGCTCATCTTTGATGATACCAGCCCAAACCAGTACTCCACCTCCACCTTGCTGGCGTCTGAAACGGACTGGAGCTCTCTGCCCTTTACCAATCCAGCCACGGCCCATCCATCTGGCCCATCAAGACTCACTCTCATTTCATCAGTCCATAAAACCTTAGAAAAATCAGTCTTGAGATATTTCTTGGCCCAGTCTTGACATTTCAGCTTGTGTGTCTTGTTCAGTGGTGGTCGTCTTTCAGCCTTTCTTACCTTGGCCATGTCTCTGAGTATTGCACACCTTGTGCTTTTGGGCACTCCAGTGATGTTGCAGCTCTGAAATATGGCCAAACTGGTGGCAAGTGGCATCTTGGCAGCTGCACGCTTGACTTTTCTCAGTTCATGGGCAGTTATTTTGCGCCTTGGTTTTTCTACACGCTTCTTGCGACCCTGTTCACTATTTTGAATGAAACGCTTGATTGTTCGATGATCACGCTTCAGAAGCTTTGCAATTTTAAGAGTGCTGCATCCCTCTGCAAGATATCTCACTATTTTTGACTTTTCTGAGCCTGTCAAGTCCTTCTTTTGACCCATTTTGCCAAAGGAAAGGAAGTTGCCTAATAATTATGCACACCTGATATAGGGTGTTGATGTCATTAGACCACACCCCTTCTCATTACAGAGATGCACATCACCTAATATGCTTAATTGGTAGTAGGCTTTCAAGCCTATACAGCTTGGAGTAAGACAACATGCATAAAGAGGATTATGTGGTCAAAATACTCATTTGCCTAATAATTCTGCATTCCCTGTATATCATCCGCGAATAACGATACTCTGTATTCCTTTTTTCCTACCTTAAGTCCAGAAATTTCGGGGTCATCTCTAATTTTCTTTCCTAAGACATGGAGAGTCCACAACGTCATTCCAATTACTAGTGGGGATATTCACTCCTGGCCAGCAGGAGGAGGCAAAGAGCACCCCAGCAAAGCTGTTAAGTGTCACTTCCCTTACCCATAACCCCCAGTCATTCTCTTTGCCTCTGTCAATGGAGGATGTGAAGTTGGTGTCTGAAGAATTTTATTCCTTCTATGGGTACTTTTCCCTGCAAGCAAGGATCAGGGTTTAGTTGTGTCCACGCCAGTCTCTTGAGTAAGAGTAGTGGTGGCTTTCAAACAGTTAGAAAGTGGTGAGGTTGTCCTTGCTTTGTTTTCTAACATAATTGCTACCCTAGTTATAGAAAGTCAGAGTTGGTTACTCTGTTCTTTCTTTTTCTACAGGTCTCTGTAAGGAGTATGTGTCCTTTCACGCCTTGTGAGCTGTCTTCCTGCCCAACAGCTGGATTTGCAGGTAAGTGTTTTTGCCTCCTAGGTACTGCAGTCTTGCACTATATACCTCTGCATTTCATTTTTGGGACATATAGAAATCCTTTATGGAGGGTTTGTTCAGGACAGTGTGCTGGCACATTTATGTATGTGGAGACTAAGGGGGTTAATTTCTCCCCTTGCTATTTATGGGATGATAACTCTGGGGCTCAAGAGGTTTTTTATTTACTGAGGAGGATGGCATAATTGTATTGTCAACTTTTCAGCTGGAGACTCTTAGCGGAGCGGCGTAGTGCCGATGCGAGTGCTTTCCCTGTGACGTGAAGAAGCGACTTGTTTGCTGATTTACGCAAGTTATTGAGATATCTGGTGAAGGTTCAGGTAGGGCACCTCAGACTGTTTGAGGTGTAGAGGCGCAATATTTGTAATTTTTACTTAGCTTTTTTGTTTGAGGTGTAGAGGCGCAATATTGTAATTTTTACTTAGCTTTTTTGGCGCTCTAAAGCTAAAGTGTTTTTTTTCTTAAAGTGACGTCTGTCATTTTCGAATTTGTGTTCATTCCTTTAATTAGGGGAAATTATTTGACTATGGACACTGAACAGGAGTCTGTTCCTTTTGACAAATGTTTATTAAGCTTAGATGCCCAAATTGTTTTGCCTATGCAATTTTGCTCTTCATGTTTAGATACAACTTTAAAATTTAAAGATAAATTACTACCTTTTGAGCCTGTCTCTAAGGATAATGCTGTTCAGGATATGCCACAGCTTTCTCCTCAAACGTCCCAAGCCTCAATGGCATCACATACAGTGTCCTGCGGTTCCACTCAGTCTCCTGGAGGTGTGTTTTTGCCTGTAGATTTTGCGGCACAGATATCTTCTGCGGTTTCTGTAGCTTTATCTGCTTTTCCCATGTTGGTGAAGCGGAAGAGGAAATCAAAGCATATGTCTGATAATTAGGTGTCTGTTCCATCTGCTGCTGCAACGGTTGACCTCCCCAATAAGTTGGATGAGGAGGATACCTCGGTAGCTTCTGAGGGTGAAATCTCAGATTCTGACAGTATAAATCATTTGTATCTGAAGAAGTAAACTTCCGATTTAAGCTTGAACACCTTTGTTTACTTCTAAAGGAGGTACTGGCTACTTTGGACGACTCTGATTCTTCTGTCGCTGTAAAAAAATCTAGTACGCTTAACAAATACTATGATGTTACGAAGTGCTTCTTGTTCAAGACCGTGTGTCGGAGATAATTGCACAGGAATGGGATACGTCATGAATTCCTTTTTCCCTGTCCCCTGTCTTAAAAATGTTTCCTGTTGCTGACACCATTCGGGACTCATGGCGCAGTGTGCCTAAGTAGAAGGGGCTATTTCTACTCTGGCCAAGAGAACCACGATTCCTATAGAGCAGCGGTTCCCAACCTTTTTTCTCTCCTGTACCCCTTGATTAGGCTTTTCACTTATGAGTACCCCCTCTCTTCATTACCCCCACCCATCCCTCAAAATAAAGGAAGCACTTTTTTATAGGGGAGGTAAGCTATACCTGAATTGCATACGACTGTACGTGTATCAATAGGATTAAAGCTCAGATCTTATTCTCAGGAGTCCTGCTGTGTGGCTGGTGCCCCTGGCAGCTGCCTGGTTGCTCCTAAACAAGGCCCTGGGGGGGAGTCAAAGTGTAATGATCATAAAAATAAATATTTAAATTTGTGAGATCAGATCGATATTAACCCCCGAGCCACTATGAACGTTTTTAGTTGGAAGTGAAGCAATCTGAATCAAGCAAGCACTAGAAGCAGGACTTTACTTACCGGCACTGACTTAGACCTGCCTCGCCTGTGTGACTCGCAATCTCAACGGCTCTATCACACGTGTCCACGTAGCTATGCTGCTGCAGTGCCGCTTCTATTTGAGCACTTGCAGTCAAAATTGTGTGCATGGGACAGAGGTGGGTGGAGCAGGAGGCTAAGCTGTCTGGTGACACAGGGTGATCGTTAATATGTGGACCGGAGTCATCCACACCCGGTCCACATATTTCAGGTGCAGGGGCTCCCATCTGCCTATATGCCAGGACAGGACTTCATTTGTCACTTTCCGGCTAAATGCTCCTTCCTTCCACAGTTCCACGATGCTTATTAGTTGATGACCCATTGAAAGTGCCCCCCGACCCTCTCCCCGCATCTTCCGCCATTACCAACAATATTTTTGCATACCCCCAACCGGCCTGCCAAGTACCCCCAGGGGTACACGTACCCCAGGTTGGGAACCGCTGCTATAGAGGATAGCTGATCTATCCCATGATCTATCCCGATGGATAGCTGATCTAGCCAAGGATCCCATGGACAAAAAGCTGGAGTTTTTTTTTTAAAGAAAATGTATGTTTATCAGGGTCTACAATGGCAACCTGCAGTATGTATTGCCACGGTAACAAGTGCAGCATCTTATTGGTGTGATGCTTTGTCCGAATTGATTTTACAAGAGACTCCATTAGAGGAGATAGGATTAAGGGTCTCACACTTGCCAATTCCTTTATCTCTGATGCTAACATGCAAGTCATTAGACTGGGAGCCAAGATGTCTGGCTTCACTGTCCTAGCCCGCAGGGCTCTGTGGCTAAAATCTTGGTCAGTTGATGTTACCTTCAAGTCCAAGCTCCTGTCACTACCTTATAAGGGTAAGACCCTGTTTGGTCCTGGTCTGGTAGAGATAATTTCTGAAATTACGGGTGGAAAGGGGTCCTTTCTACCACGAGACAAGAAGAATAGACCTAAGGGAAGTCAAAGTTCTAATTTTTGCTCCTTTCATAACTTCAAAGGTCAAAAGTCTTTCTCTCCCTCCTCCAAGCTGGAGCAGTCCAAGTCCTCTTGGAGATCCAATCAGACTTGGAATAAGGGGAAGCAATGAAAGAAGTCTTCAACTGAGGCTAAGTCAGCATGAAGAGTCTGCCCCCCGGGATTGGATCAAGTGGGGGGCAGACTTTCCTTGTTTTGACAAGCTTGGATACGCGATGTCCCAGACCTTTGGGCTATGGACATAGTATCTCAGGGTTACAAAATAGAGTTCAAGACTCATCCTCCCAGGGGCAGATTCCTCCTGTCAAGATTATAAGTGTTCAGGACCTTTCCTCCCTGGGAGTGATTGTTCCAGTCCCAGTAAGGGAACAAGGTCTAGGATTCTATTAAAATCTGTATGTGGTTCCCAAAAAAGAGGAAACTTTCGACCCATTTTAGACCTAAAGTGTCTGAATAAATTTCTCAGGGTACCGTCCTTCAAAATGGAAACCATTCGTTCCATTCTACTTTTGGTCCAAGAGGGTCAGTTCATGACGACCATAGACCTGAAAGACTCGTATCTTCATGTTCCCATCCACAGGGATCATCACCAGCTCCTGAGATTCGCTTTTCTAGACAAGTACTTTCAATTTGTTGCTCTTCCTTTTGACCTTGCCACAGCTCCCAGAATTTTCACAAAGGTTCTGAGGACTCTCTTGGCAGTTGTCAGGTCTCAGGGAATTGCGGTGGCGCCTTACCTGCATGACATATTGGTTCATGCGCCATCTTTTCAACTAGCAAACTCTCATACAGAGATCTTGTTGTTTTTTCTACATTCCCATGGATGGAAACTGAATTTGGAGAAGAGTTCCTTTGTTCCAGCTACAAGGGTGTGTTTCTTAAGGATCATCATAGATTCCCTATCTATGAAGATTTTTCTGACGGAGGTCAGAAAATCAAAACTTCTTTCCTCTTGCCTCTCTCTCCAGTCTACTGTTCGGCCATCAGTGGCTCAATGCATTGAGGTAATTGGTCTGATGGTCACTTCCATGGACATCATTCCCTTTGCTCAATTCCATTTGAGAGCTCTACAATTATGCATGCTCAGACAATTGAATGGAGACCATTTGGATCTATCTCAGAGGATAGACCTGGACCAGTTGACAAGAGACTCTCTCATAGTGGATTTTTCAGGATCATCAGGATCATGCTTCCGGAGACCCTCCTGGGTGATTGTGACCATGGACACCAGCCTGCTAGGCTGGGGAGCATTCTGGGACTTGTTAAAGGCTTAGGGCCTATGGATTCGGGAGGCGTCTTCTCTCACCATAAATATCTTGGAGTTGAGAGCGATCTTCAATGCCCTGATGGTTTGGCCTCAGTTGTCCTTAGCCCGGTTTATTAGATTCCAATCGGACAACATCACCTCAGTGGCTTACATCAACCACCAGGGAGGAACTCAGAGTTTCTTGGCCATAGAGGAGGTGGTTCGGATTATTCAGTGGGCGGAAACTAACAATTGTCTTCTATCTGCCATCCACATTCCAGGAGTGGACAACTGGGAGGTGGATTTTCTGAGCAGACAGAGGTTTCATCCCGGGGAGTTGGCTCTCCATCCGGAGGAGTTCTCCAGGTTAACCCTCAAGTGGGGGGTGTCGGAGTTGGAATTGATGGCGTCTCGTCAGAACGCCAAGCTTTCAAGGTACAGTTCAAGGTCAAGAGATCCTCAGGCCGCCCTGATAGATGCTCTGGCGGTTCCTTGGGATTTCAGTCTAGCATACCTATTTCCTCCATTTGCTCTCCTTCCACAAATCATTGCTCATATCAAACAGGAGAGAGCATCTGTAATTCTGATTGCTCCTGCATGGCCTCGCAGAATATGGTTTGCAGACCTGGTGAGGATGTCTTCTCTTCCACCTTGGAGGTTACCTCTGAGGAAGGACCTTCTAACTCAGGGTCCTTTCCTCCATCCAAACCTAGCTTCTCTGAAGCTGACTGCTTGGAGATTGAATGCTTAGTTTTGCCTAAGCGTGTATTTTCTAAATCTATTATCGATACCATGCTTAAAGCTCGCAAGCCGGTTAATCGCAAGATTTACCATAAGGTATGGCGCAAATACCTTTATTGGTGTGAATCGAAGGGCTACTCTTGGAGCAGGGTCAGGATTCCTAGAATTTTGTCTTTTCTCCAGGAAGGTCTGGAGAAAGGGTTGTCAGTCAGTTCTCTGAAAGGTCAGATTTCTGCATTATCTATTCTTTTATATAAAGGTCTGGCGGATGTGCCAGATGTTCAAGCCTTTTGTCAGGCCCTGGTCAGAATCAGGCCTGTGTTTAAACCTGTTACTCCTCCTTGGAGCCTTAACCTAGTTCTTAGAGTTTTGCAGTAGGCTTCGTTTGAGCCAATGCATTCTGTAGATATTAAGTTGATATCTTGGAAAGTTTTGTTTCTTACCGCTATTTCTTCTGCTCGTAGAGTTTCTGAACTTTCGGCTCTGCAATGCGATTCGCCTTACCTTATTTTTCATGCGGATAAGGCGGTCCTTCATACTAAATTGCGGTTTTCTTCCTAAGGGTGTTTCGGATAGAAATAGTAATCAGGAAATTGTTGTTCCTTCTCTCTGTCCTAATCCTTCTTCTCAAAAGAAATGTCTGTTGCTTAACTTGGATGTTGTGTGTGCTCTAAAATTCTACCTACAGGCTACTAAGGATTTTCGACAGTCTTCTGCCCTATTTGTTTCTCAGGAAAGCATAAGGGTCAGAAGGCCACTTCTACTTCTCTGTCTCTCTGGTTGAGAAGTATGATTTGTTTTGCTTATGAGACTGCAGGACACCAGCCTCCTGAGAGAATTACGGCTCATTTCAATAGGGCTGTCTCCTCTTCTTGGGATTTCAAAAATTAAGCTTCTGCTGAACAGATTTGCAAGGCGGCATCATGGTCCTCTCTGCATACTTTCCCCAAATTTAATACTTTTGCCTCGGCTGGGGCTTCTTTTGGGAGAAGGGTTCTTCAAGTGGTGGTGTCTTCTGTTTAGGTCTAACTGTCCTGTTCTCCCTCCCTGTTCATTCTGTGTCCTCTAGCTTGGGTATTGGTTCCCACTAGTAATTGGAATGACGTTGTGGACTCTCCATGTCTTAGGAAAGAAAATTAGAGATGACCCCGATATTTCTGGACTTAAGGTAGGAAAAAAGGAATACAGAGTATCGTTATTCGCGGATGATATATTGTCATTAACCAAAATACTATTATCACTCCCCCAGTTATATTTGTTAAACCATTATTTCGGACGTTTATCTGGCTATAAAATTAACGAGGACAAATGTGAAGCTTTAAAGTGAAGGTAAACTCACCCTAATGTCGATCTAGTTTGTGTGTATATAATAAGATATCGCCATTATAAAACTATGCATAAACGATCCATTAATTCAAACCGTATTTATTTAATTTTTTTCTGTGTCAATCACGTTTTTTTCCCAACCAATTGAAATTCTGGCTGTTAGGCGCCTGTCACTCAACGTCATCCGCTGAGAAAGAAAATAAAATGTATGCTTAACTGATAAATTTATTTTTTTCTTCCGGACATGGAGAGTCCACAACCCCACCCTTTAGATTAGACAGTAATTTTTACTAAACCTCAGGCACCTCTACACCTTTGTGTTATCTTCATTTTCCATTTCCCTTGACCGGGGGTAATGGGTAAGGGAAGTGACACTTTGTCTCCTCCTGCGGGCCAGGAGTGAATATCCCCACTAGTAATTAGAATGACATTGTGGCCTCTCCATGTCCAGAAATAAATACATTTATAAGGTAAGCATACATTTTAGTTTTCAATGCAAAGTGCATCAAGCAATTTTAAACAACTTTCCAATTTTCTTCTATTTGCAAAATGTCTTCATTCTCTTGGTATCCTTTGTTGAAGAGTAAACATAGGTAGGCTCATAGGACCGCAGGAGAGTGCACTTGTCTTTAGCATTCTATGGCAGAATGTATACAAGTTTGTATAACATTGATACAAACATTGTTGCAAACGGCTGCCATAAAATTAAAAAAACACGTGCATCCTCCTGAAATCCTATGAGCCTACCTATTCTTACTCTTCAACAAATGATACCAAGAAAACAAAACAATTTTGATCATAAAAATAAATCGGAAAGTTGCTTACAATGGCATGCTCTGTCTGACAAAAGTTTATCTTTGATTTACTGTCCCTTTAATTAAGCGGAGTCTATTTACACAGGCTTAACCCCTTGATGACCAATACTGTGTATGTTGTTGGTCTTTTAATGAGGCTTGTGTTCTGTAAACATTTCAACCTTACAGATCTTAGTTTTTTATCGCAACTTAAACTTTGGCGAGCTTTTATCAAAATACTCAAAAACAAATTACTCTGAAAGGAAAACTTATGCATGCGAAAATAACAGTGAATTTAAGGTACAGTCCAATGAAAACAGAGTCATTTGATTTGTATTAAAGGGGCAGGAAACCTCAAAACTTTCTTTCATGATTTGGATAGAACATACAATTTTAAACAACTTTCAAATTTACTTCCATTATCAAATTTGCTTTGTTTTCTTGTTATCCTTTGCTGAAGGAACAACATTGCACTACTGGCAGCTAGATGAACACATATAGTCAGCCAATCACAAGAGACAAATGTGTGCAGGCACCAATTAGCAGAAGCTCTCACTAGTGTGGGATATGTGCATATTCTTTTTCAACAAGGGATACCACAAGAACAAAGCAAATTTGAAAATAGAAGTGAATTTAAAAGTGTCTTAAAATGCCATGCTCTATCTGAATCCTGCAAGTTTAATTTGACTTTCCCATCACTTTAAGCATAATATTAAAGTTCAAATATACGCCGGGGTCTCCCTCTGTACTTCGCCCTCCATTGCAAACTTTTATGTAACACTGAGCCCTTATTAGATCTATGGGAGACAGTTTGACACCCGCAGGGACAGCCCCTTTTTAATGGAATTCCATGAGGGCCGCTCCTGTGAGTGTCGAAAACCCACGCCTAGACTGGAGAATTTTTTATAGAATTGGCCCCACATTAAGAACTTGCTGTTTGTCATTACTGAAGTGGCTCATTACTTTCACTGGCGGAAAAGTCGTTTTTTGTTTGGCATAGTCATAATGTACAGTGCGGGGACATTTTTAAAGCCCTCTGTTCTAAATGGTAACAGTTGCAGCCACTTTCCTATTCGAGACATATTGGGAAACTTTCGCCTAGATTACGAGTTTTGCGGTAACAGGGGTGTGGTGCTAACTTGCACGTTATTCTCACCGCTCACTTCCCTGCAGCACTGGTATACGGGTTTTTATCAACCCGGCGTTAAAAGGCAAGAAGTGAGTGTAGAGCAAAATTGAGCTCCACACTGCACTCCAATACCATCGCTGCTTAAGTGAGCGGTGAGCTGGCCGTACGTGCTCGTGCACGATTTCCCCATAGACATCAATGGGGAGAGCAGGCTGAGAAAAAGTCTAACACCTGCCAAAAAGCAGCGTAAAACTCAGTAACGCAGCCCCATTGATTCCTATGGGGAAACGAAATTTACATTTACACCTAACACCCTAACATGAACCCACGAGTATAAACACCCCTAATCTTACATTTATTAACCCCTAATCTGCCACTCCGGACATCGCCGACACCTACAGTATACTTATTAACCCCTAAACTGCCGTCCCCAATATCGCCACAACCTACCTACATTTTATTAACCCCTAATCTGCCGCCCCCAACGTCGCCGCCACTATAATAAACATATTAACCCCTAAACCTAAGTCTAACCCTAACACCCCCTAACTTAAATATAATTTAAATAAATATAAATAAAATTCCTATCATTAACTAAATAATTCCTATTTAAAACTAAATACTTACCTGTAAAATAAACCCTAAGATAGCTACAATATAACTAATAGTTACATTGTAGCTAGCTTAGGGTTTATTTTTATTTTACAGGCAAGTTTGTATTTATTTTAACTAGGTAGAATAGTTACTAAATAGTTATTAACTATTTAATAACTACCTAGCTAAAATAAATACAAATTTACCTGTAAAATAAAACCTAACCTATGTTACAATAACACCTAACACTACACTACAATTAAATCAATTCCCTACATTAAATACAATTAAATAAATTAAATTAGCTAAATCACAAAAAACAAACAAACACTAAATTACAGAAAATAAAAAACAAATTACAGATCTTTAAACTAATTACACCTAATCTAATAGCCCTATCAAAATATAAAAAAGCCCCCCCAAAATAAAAAAAAACCCTAGCCTAAACTAAACTACCAATAGCCCTTAAAAGGGCCTATTGCGGGGCATTGCCCCAAAGAAATCAGCTCTTTTACCTGTAAAAAAAAAAAAATACAAACAACCCCCCAACAGTAAAACCCACCACCCACACAACCAACCCCCCAAATAAAAGCCTAAGAAAACCTAAGCTCCCCATTGCCCTGAAAAGGGCATTTGGAGGGGCATAGAATTCTATCAGCCAATCGGAATTAAGGTAGAAAAAATCCTATTGGCTGATGCAATTAGCCAATTGGATTGAGCTGGCATTCTATTGGCTGTTCCAATCAGCCAATAGAATGCGAGCTCAATCCTATTAGCTGATAGGATCAACCAATAAGATTGAAGTTCAATCCTATTGGCTGATTGCATCAGCCAATAGGATTTTTTCTACTTTAATTCCGATTGGCTGATAGAATTCTATCAGCCAATCAGAATCTAAGGGACGCCATCTTGGATGACGTCACTTAAAGAGATATTCATTCCGAAGAAGCCGTCATTTGAAGAGGATGCTCCGCGACGGATGTTTTGAAGATGGAGCCGCTCCGCGTCAGAAGGATGAAGATAGAAGATGCCGTATGGATGAAGACTTCTGCCCGTCTGGCGGACCACTTCTGCCCATCTGGAGGACCACTTCTGCCGGCTTCATTGAGGACATCTTGCCGCTTGGGTGAAGACTTCTCCCGGTAAGTGAATTTTCGGGGGTTAGTGTTAGCATTATTTAAGGGTGTATTGGGTGGGTTTATTTTTTAGGTTAGGGCTTTGGGCAGCAATAGAGCTAAATGCCCTTTTAAGGGCAATGTCCATCCAAATGCCCTTTTCAGGGCAATGGGGAGATTAGTTTTTTTTTAGTTAGGCTTATATTTGGGGGGTTGGTTGTGTGGGTGGTGGGTTTTTTCTGTTGGTGGGGTTGTTTGTATCTTTTTTTACAGGTAAAAGAGCTAATTTCTTTGGGGCAATGCCGCGCAAAAGGCCCTTTTAAGGGCTATTGGTAGTTTAGGCTAAGGTTTTTTTTTTATTTTGGGGGGGGGCTTTTTATTTTGATAGGGCTATTAGATTAGGTGTAATTAGTTTAAAGATCTGTAATTTGTTTTTTATATTCTGTAATTTAGTGTTTTTTTCTGATTTAGCTAATTTAATTGTATTTAATGTAGGGAATTGATTTAATTGTAGGGTTAGGTGTTACTGTAACATAGGTTAGGTTTTATTTTACAGGTCAATTTGTATTTATTTTAGCTAGGTAGTTATAAAATAGTTAATAACTATTTAGTAACTATTCTACCTAGTTAAAATAAATACAAACTTGCCTGTAAAATAAAAATAAACCCTAAGCTAGCTACAATGTAACTATTAGTTATATTGTAGCTAGCTTAGGGTTTATTTTACAGGTAAGTATTTCGTTTTAAATAGGAATTATTTAGTTAATGATAGGATTTTGTATTTCGATTTATTTAAATTATATTTAAGTTAGGGGGTGTTAGGGTTCGACTTAGGTTTAGGGGTTAATAAATTTAGAATAGTGGCGGCGACGTTGGGGACGGCAGATTAGGGGTTAATAAATGTAGGTAGGTGGCGGCGATGTTGGGGGCAGCAGAATAGGGGTTAATAAGTATAATGTAGGTGGCGGCGATGTTGGGGGCAGCAGATTAGGGGTTAATAATATTTAACTAGTGTTTGAGAGGTGGGAGTGCGGTGGTTTAGGGGTTAATATGTTTATTATAGTGGTGGCGATGCGGGAGGGCCTCGGTTTAGGGGTTAATAGGTAGTTTATGGGTGTTAGTGTACTTTTTAGCACTTTAGTTATGAGTTTTATGCTACAGCTTTGTAGCGTAAAACTCATAACTACTAACTTATATTTTTCTTCTGAAACGCTGGATCGCCGATGCCCCCCTCCTGCTTCTTCCTGGTTAACTTACCCAGCAATGACGAAACCTGCTTCCTCCAATCATGGTGTTGCCTAAGGCAATGATTCCCCTGGGGGGGAAGCCGTGATTGGAGGATGCCGGAATCGTCAGATGCCGGAATCGTCATTGCTGACGTATGAAGAGGCTTGCGACGGGCTGGTGAAGCGCTAGAGCGACTTCAAGAAGAAAAGTAGGTAAAGAAAACGGGTGAAATATAAAATTTCATGAATGAAAGTGCCCCTGTTTTTAATAGTATTTTTTAAAAACCGGGCACTCATTCTTGAAAGTTTACATTCACTTTAACATATAATATAATGGTTGAGGAACACAAGAGTTTAATTTTAAACATGTAATTATTTATTTTTCATTACACAATATTCAAAGGTATCAATTTTAAAAACTACAATGTAATCTTTAGGGGGGAACAATGGCGATTGTCTCTGTCAGTTCTGTTCTGACTGCCAATTTGGCAACAGATTATCTAACAAAATAAACCACATATCTTGATTACTCATAAACTTGTCACATTCACAATGCTCATCACAACACAATACGAGAATGTAGGCATTAATTGGGAGTTTCATAGTAAGTACTGTGAGAAACGTACCTAATGATTCTGCGACGGGCTCCTGTCTTGTCGTTCCACATTGACGTCTATCTTCTGCAGCAGCTGCTGCTCTGCCTGAGGAAACAGCCCCTGCAGAGGCTGAGAACCGTATGGCTTTTAATAAAATTAATGTTTTTAATATACACTTGCTGTGTTCGGTGGAGTCTATCAAAATATTACTCTGCATTTTTTTTTGGATATCACACCATTGGGTGTCCAGCAAGCCAAGGAGTGCAGTTAATTGGGAGGCTGTGAAATCCCAGCCTGCTTATACTGCACCTGGAGGTGCTCCAAATTCTGTAAGTGCAATCATTTACCTTATACCTTGTTTCCCCTGTCTATACGGTATTGGGCTATGGTTGTTGGTTCTTTTACAGACAAGGAGACTACTATATGATATGTTCCAGACCTGACATGATTGCTGGATGTAAACAGTGAGCTGGATAACTGCAAAGCTCCAGTCTGCTTGAATAGCACCATTGGGTGCAATACTCTTATGAGTATAAATCTTACTATACCAATTGATATCATATGTTTTGGTGGTACTAGGCCATTGTGGCGCCTGTTTTTCTCTCTTTCTATATGGTATCCTGTGGCAGCTTCACCAACAGTGCCCGCTGGATATCCTGTGCCTGCTGAATATCTTGTGCTTGCTGCACCAATGGCAGCCTCCCTGAATCCGGTTATCACTACTGCATCCATCTGGTATCCTGTGCCAGCTTGTCCACTCTTACCTGCTGGACAGCGCTCCTAACTTCCCCCTTGGTACCTAGTTGCTGGACTGATCTCACAGTACCTGATCTTTGGCCTGTTCTTGCACTCTGCTCTATTTTTCCCTTATTATTGATCAATTCTTTAGTTTTTCTTGCTTTATTAAAGCCTTTTTAAAAGACTATTCCTGCATATTGAGTTCCAATCACCATAAACCTCATATTACAATGACAATCTTTTGTTTGTATGTTCTAGTGCTCAAACAAATATACACAAGTTAACACTTTCTTATTGACAACATGAGCAGTAAAAAAAAAACATACTTTCTTTACTGTATTTTGTTTTCATATAGATTATTTGATGTATAACAAAACATTTCTATTACAAGCTGAATTATCAAATTTTAATACCACTTTTTAAACTAATACAGCAACAGTCCTGATCAGCACTATTAACCCCAAAAAACACAATAACCCCTCACAGAAAAAACTTCATAAACTCCATAACCCCCACTGTAGTAAACCCTCTGCCAGAACCCTTAGTATTAACCCTAACCACTATAAGTCTTTAAATTGCCAGACCCCCGTTGTAAATAGCCACCCCCGCTTTATATCACTTTGGATGCCATGCATGTGTAGTCCCTTATTTGGGGCAATATTAGTAATTTTTAATAAATACACAATTTTAATACAAATTCCACTCTCTTTTGCTGTGACTTAGCATCGATATTAACATCACACTTTAAAATTATTTTATTGAAAAAAAAGTAAATTAAATGTGTAGTTTAAATTTCATTAAAAAAATTATTATTTTAGAACAATGTTTTTGAAAAAGTGTCTTGAGTATTTTAATCAAAGTGGTCTCTGGTTACAAAAATAAAAGTTCAGTTAAAGATTAAAGTGAATGTCAATTTAGATGAATCTGTGCCCGGTTTTTAATAATCCTATTAAAAACAAGGGCACTTTAATTAATCAAAATTTACATTTAACTTGTTTTCTTCAAATACTTACCTTTTAATCTTCACAGCCACTCCAGCGATTCCCCCGGCCGTCGGAAGCCTCTTAATACGTCAGAAATAACGAATCCAGCTTCCTCCAATCACGGCTCCCCCCCCGGGGGAATCTTGGCCTGAGGCAACGCTGTGATTGGAGGAAGCCAGATTCGTTATTTTGGACCTGCGAAAAGAGCTTGCGACGGGTGGAGGAAGCGCTGCAGCGGCTGTCAGGTTTAAAAAGTAAGTATTTTAAGAAAACAAGTGAAATGTAAATTTTGATGAATTAAAGTGCCCTTGTTTTTAATAAGATTATTAAACCGGGCACCGGTTCATCTAAATTGACAGTCACTTTAAGAATGATTACGACTAATAATAATTGTTCTTGGAAATCCCCTAACAGACATAACTGACAAAGCATCTGTCATATGTTGGGAGGTATGCATTCTGGTTAACAGTGGGTTATAGTTATGGATTTTAATTGTGCAGCTGAATGCCTTTGTCATAAAGATGAGATCATGTAATATATTACTTTCAGCTAGTAACATTAGCACAAAAATAAAAACACATTTTTTGTTGTTCTTCTTCTAATCTGGCCATAGCAGTGGTAAGTGCCCCAATGCATTAACTTCTACCATTGTGAGAAAACAATTACAACATCGACACATAAGGAAACACAATTGTTAAACACATTATTAAATATTTGTAATTGTAAAATATTTCCATGTCTGTTTAATTAGGGTCAAGTGGTCTCACTGGATGGAAAGAGGGGTCTCAGAGAACCATGAGAGATACAACTGAGGGTCTGCAATTGAGAAGTTCTGGACATTCTAGTATCTCATTCATTAAAAACCTTGTTCAAGCATGCAGGAAACTTTAATTTACTTTTGAACCATCTCATCTCGCAGTCTCACTATTTCAAAGCTAAGAATGCTGACAAGTTTTCTTGTTGTGTTATATATATATAATATATGTTAGACTGTTTTATAGAAGGGTTTATTTTTATTGAATTTTTTTGTTTACAAATATATTGAAAGTGCTTCTGTGATGCTGGTATGCCTGACAGTGGAACTCGTTCTATCCCGCAAGTACGATCATTACAGTGATAACATTACATGCTCTTATTGATCATCTAAGTTCATCACTAGTGATGTTGCAAAAGGGGTTAAACAAGAACTGAACTATACCTTAGGTAGGTTTACTAATTTTACAACAGGCTCATAAGATTTTGCATTATTCTATTATTGCGTTAAGTAATTCCATAGATATAATCAGGCCGATTTATCAAGTGTTGGTCGGATCACGTCCGCCCGTAATCGCTAAATGGCGACAGCGATTTAACATTGCACAAGCATTTCTAGTAAAATGTTTGTGCAATTCCGTGCCCTGCAGATTGGCCGCTAGCAGGGGGTGTCAATCATCTCAAACGTATCCGATCGGGATGATTTCTGTCCGCCGCCTCAGAGGTGGCAGATAACTTAAGAAGCAGCGGTCTTAAGACCGCTGCTTCTTAACTTATGTTTCCGGCGAGCCGAAAATGCTGCATTCGCCCCCATAGAAACAATCATCTGTAGCTCCTGAAAAAGAGGAGGCAAAGTTCCTCAATAATACTGCTTATTTGCAAAATGTCAATCAGCCTAGCAAGTAGGTTCCTATCATATTATGCTGAACTAATGTATGCTAATGAAGGGATGGCTGCAAGTATTTTACAAAATAAAAAAGTGTTTTATAAAATATAACTATATATTTTGTATAAATAATAGAAAGAGATGTCCTTACAGTCCTTTGGATGATAAATGATTATTAGCTGATATGAGAAAGTTAATAAAACATTATGAGATCTATGCTTTTTTGCTACACTTTCAATGGTCTTTTCTTGTTTGGAGTGATCTTTTACAGCATAAAAATAAACAACTTTATAGCTAATTCTGATCTGTCCTAAAACTGTGACAAGGAACCTTCTCTACTTTTCGGGCGTTTGGTCAACAGTCTCTTTAAAGATAAATGTTATCAAAAGTTATACAATATACCTATAAAAAACAATAGAAAATATCACATGAACATCCGTATGAAAAAATTAAGCTATCTTATTATCTTATTAGAGGCTATGCGGTGCTAACGAGGAGTTTTCTCTCACCACTCACTTGCCTGCAGCGCTGGTATTACGGGTTTTTATAAACCCATCGTTAAAAGACAAAAGTGAGCGTTGAGCAAAATTTTGCTCATTACCGCACGCCAATACCAGCGCTGCTTAAGTCAGCGGTGAGCTGCTCGTGCATGATTTCCCCATAAGAATCGACGGGGAGAGCCGGCTGAGAAAAAGTCTAACACCTGCAAAAAAGCAGCGAAAAACTCAGTAACGCAGCCCCATTAATTCCTATGGGGAAATAAAAGTTATGCTTACATCTAACACCCTAACATGAACCCCGAGTCTAAACACCCCTAATCTTACACTTATTAACCCCTAATCTGCCGCCCCCGACATCGCCGACACCTACATTATACTTATTAACCCCTAATCTGCCGCTCCGGACATCGCCGCCACCTACTTTATACTTATGAACCCCTAATCTGCTGCCCCCAACATCGCCAACACCTACATTATACTTATTAACCCCTAATCTGCCGCTCCGGATATCGCCGCCACCTACTTTATACTTATGAACCCCTAATCTGCTGCCCCCAACATCGCTGCCACCTACATTATATTTATTAACCCCTAATCTGCCGCACCCAATGTCGCCGCCACCTACCTACACTTATTAACCCCTAATCTGCCGCCCCCAATGTCGCTGCCACTATACTAAATGTATTAACCCCTAAACCTAACCCTAACACCCCCTAACTTAAATATAATTTAAATAAATCTAAAGAAAATTACTGTCATTAATTACATTATTCCTATTTAAAACTAAATACTTACCTATAAAATAAACCCTAAGCTAGCTACAATATAACTAATAGTTACATTGTAGCTTGCTTAGGATTTATTTTTATTTTACAGGCAAGTTTGTATTTATTTTAACTAGGTAGAATAGTTACTAAATATTATTAACTAATACAAACTAACCTGTAAAATAAAACCTAACCTAAGTTACACTAACACCTAACACTACACTATAATTAAATAAATTAACTAAATCAACAACAATTAAATCAATTAAATAAAATTAGCTAAAGTACAAAAACAAACAAACACTAAATTACAGAAAATAATAAACAAATTACAAGATATTTAAACTAATTACATCTAATCTAATAGCCCTATCAAAATAAAAAAAAAAACCCTTGCCTAAACTACCAATAGCCCTTAAAAGGGCCTTTTGTGGGGCATTGCCCCAAAGTAATCAGCTCTTTTACCTGTAAAAAAGAATACAAACAACCCCCCCAACAGTAAAACAGGCCACCCACACAACCAACCCCCCAAATAAAATACTATCTAAAAAAACCTAAGCTCCCCATTGCCCTGAATTACCCACCCAATACACCCTTAAAAAAACCTAACACTAAACCCCTGAAGATCGACTTACCGGGAGAAGTCTTCAGGGAGAAGTCTTCATCCAAGCCGGGCCAAAGTCCTCAACGAAGCCGGGAGAAGTCTTCATCCAAGCCGGGCGAAGTGGTCTTCCAGACGGATAGAAGTCTTCATCCAGACGGCATCTTCTATTTTCATCCATCCGGCGCGGAGCGGGTCCATCTTCAAGACATCCGACGCGCAGCATCCTCTTCATCCGACGACTAAAGACGAATGAAGGTACCTTTAAGTGACGTCATCCAAGATGGGTCCCTTAGATTCCGATTGGCTGATAGAATTCAGCCAATTGGAATTAAGGTAGAAAAAATCCTATTGGCTGATGCAATCAGCCAATAGGATTGAGCTCACATTCTATTGGCTGATTGGAACAACAGTTTAAATATCTTGTAATTTGTTTATTATTTTCTGTAATTTTGTGGGGTTTTTTTTGTACTTTAGATAATTTAATTAATTTAATTGTTTTTAATTTTGTTAATTTATTTAATTATAGTGTAGTGTTAGGTGTTATTGTAACTTAGTTTAGGTTTTATTTTACAGGTACTTTTGTATTTATTTTAGCTAGGTAGTTATTAAATAGTTAATAACTATTTAGTAACTTTTCTACCTAGTTAAAATAAATACAAACTTGCCTGTAAAATAAAAATAAATCCTAAGCTAGCTACAATGTAACTATTAGTTATAGTGTAGCTAGCTTAGGGTTTATTTTATAGGTAAGTATTTAGTTTTAAATAGGAATAAAGAAGTTAATGATAGTAATTTTCTTTAGATTTATTAAAATTATATTTAAGTTAGGGGGTGTTAAGGTTAGACTTAGATTTAGGGGTTAATAACTTTAATATAGTAGCAGCGATGTTGGGGGCGGCAAATTAGGGGTTAATAAAGGTAGGAAGGTGCCGTCGATGTTAGGGATGGCAGATTAGGGGTTAATAATATTTAACAAATGTTTGCGAGGCGGGAGTGCGGCGGTTTAGGGGTAAATATGTTTATTATAGTGGCGGCAACGTTGGGGGCGGAAGATTAGGGGTTAATAAGTGTAGGTAGGTGACGGCGACATTGGGGGCGGCAGATTAGGGGTTAATAAATATAATGTAGGTGTCGGCGATGTTGGGGGCAGCAGATTAGGGGTTCATAAATATAATGTAGGTGGCGGCGGTGTCCGGAGCGGCAGATTAGGGGTTAAAAATTTTATTATAGTGTTTGCGATGCGGGAGGGCCTCGGTTTAGGGGTTAATAGGTAGTTTATGGGTGTTAGTGTACTTTTTAGCACTTTAGTTATGAGTTTTATGTTACGGCGTTGTACCATAAAACTCTTAACTACTGACTTTTAAATGCGTTAGGACTCTTGACGGGGTAGGGTGTACCGCTCACTTTTTGGCCTCCCAGGACAGACTCGTAATACCGGCGCTATGGAAGTCCCATAGAAAAACATAATTTATGCTTACCTGATAAATTCCTTTCTTCTGTTGTGTGATCAGTCCACGGGTCATCATTACTTCTGGGATATTATCTGCTCCCCTACAGGAAGTGCAAGAGGATTCACCCAGCAGAGTTGCTATATAGCTCCTCCCCTCTACGTCACCTCCAGTCATTCGACCAAAGACCAACGAGAAAGGAGAAGCCAAGGGTGAAGTGGTGACTGAATTATAATTTAAAAAATATTTACCTGCCTTAAAAAAAAAAACAGGGCGGGCCGTGGACTGATCACACAACAGAAGAAAGGAATTTATCAGGTAAGCATAAATTATGTTTTCTTCTGTTATGTGTGATCAGTCCACGGGTCATCATTACTTCTGGGATACCAATACCAAAGCAAAAGTACACGGATGACGGGAGGGATAGGCAGGCTCATTATACAGAAGGAACCACTGCCTGAAGAACCTTTCTCCCAAAAATAGCCTCCGAAGAAGCAAAAGTGTCAAATTTGTAAAATTTGGAAAAAGTATGAAGCGAAGACCAAGTTGCAGCCTTGCAAATCTGTTCAACAGAGGCCTCATTCTTAAAGGCCCAAGTGGAAGCCACAGCTCTAGTGGAATGAGCTGTAATTCTTTCAGGAGGCTGCTGTCCAGCAGTCTCATAGGCTAAACGTATTATGCTACGAAGCCAAAAAGAGAGAGAGGTAGCAGAAGCTTTTTGACCTCTCCTCTGTCCAGAATAAACGACAAACAGGGAAGAAGTTTGGCGAAAATCTTTAGTTGCCTGCAAGTAGAACTTGAGGGCACGAACTACATCCAGATTGTGTAGAAGACGTTCCTTCTTTGAAGAAGGATTTGGACACAAGGATGGAACAACAATCTCTTGATTGATATTCCTGTTAGAGACAACCTTAGGTAAGAACCCAGGTTTAGTACGCAGAACTACCTTGTCTGAGTGAAAGATCAGATAAGGAGAATCACAATGTAGGGCTGATAACTCAGAGACTCTTCGAGCCGAGGAAATAGCCATTAAAAATAGAACTTTCCAAGATAACAATTTTATATCAATGGAATGAAGGGGTTCAAACGGAACACCCTGTAAAACGTTAAGAACTAAGTTTAAACTCCATGGCGGAGCAACAGTTTTAAACACAGGCTTGATCCTAGCTAAAGCCTGACAAAAGGCCTGGATGTCTGAATTTTCTGACAGACGCCTGTGTAACAAGATGGACAGAGCTGAGATCTGTCCCTTTAATGAGCTAGCCGATAAACCCTTTTCTAAACCTTCTTGTAGAAAAGACAATATCCTAGGAATCCTAACCTTACTCCAGGAGTAATCTTTGGATTCACACCAGTATAGGTATTTACGCCATATTTTATGGTAAATCTTTCTGGTAACAGGCTTCCTAGCCTGTATCAGGGTATCAATAACCGACTCAGAAAAACCACGTTTTGATAAAATCAAGCGTTCAATTTCCAAGCAGTCAGCTTCAGAGAAGTTAGACTTTGATGTTTGAATGGACCCTGAATCAGAAGGTCCTGTCTTAGAGGTAGAGACCAAGGCGGACAGGATGACATGTCCACTAGATCTGCATACCAAGTCCTGCGCGGCCATGCAGGCGCTATTAGAATCACTGATGCTCTCTCCTGTTTGATCTTGGCAATCAATCGAGGAAGCAGCGGGAAGGGTGGAAACACATAAGCCATCCTGAAGTTCCAAGGTGCTGTCAAAGCATCTATCAGAACCGCTCCCGGATCCCTGGATCTGGATCCGTAGCGAGGAAGTTTGGCGTTCTGGCGAGACGCCATGAGATCTATCTCTGGTTTGCCCCAACGTCGAAGTATTTGGGCAAAGACCTCCGGATGAAGTTCCCACTCCCCCGGATGAAGAGTCTGGCGACTCAGGAAATCCGCCTCCCAGTTCTCCACTCCCGGGATGTGGATTGCTGACAGGTGGCAAGAGTGAAACTCTGCCCAGCGAATTATCTTTGATACTTCTATCATTGCTAGGGAGCTTCTTGTCCCTCCCTGATGGTTGATGTAAGCTACAGTCGTGATGTTGTCCGACTGAAACCTGATGAACCCCCGAGTCTTTAACTGGGGCCAAGCTAGAAGGGCATTGAGAACTGCTCTCAATTCCAGAATGTTTATTGGCAGGAGACTTTCCTCCTGACTCCATTGTCCCTGAGCCTTCAGAGAATTCCAGACAGCGCCCCAACCTAGAAGGCTGGCGTCTGTTGTTACAATTGTCCAGTCCGGCCTGCTGAACGGCATCCCCCTGGACAGATGTGGCCGAGAAAGCCACCATAGAAGAGAGTTTCTGGTCTCTTGATCCAGATTCAGAGTGGGGGACAAATCTGAGTAATCCCCATTCCACTGACTCAGCATGCACAATTGCAGCGGTCTGAGATGTAGACGTGCAAAGGGTACTATGTCCATTGCTGCTACCATTAAGCCGATCACCTCCATGCATTGAGCTACTGACGGGAGTTGAATGGAATGAAGGACACGGCATGCATTTAGAAGCTTTGTTAATCTGTCCTCTGTCAGATAAATCTTCATTTCTACAGAATCTATAAGAGTCCCCAAGAATGGAACTCTTGTGAGAGGCAAGAGAGAACTCTTCTTTTCGTTCACTTTCCATCCATGCGACCTTAGAAATGCCAGAACTAACTCTGTATGAGACTTGGCAGTTTGAAAGCTTGAAGCTTGTATCAGAATGTCGTCTAGGTACGGAGCTACCGAAATTCCTCGCGGTCTCAGAACCGCTAGAAGGGCACCCAGAACCTTTGTGAAGATTCTTGGAGCCGTAGCCAATCCGAATGGAAGGGCTACAAACTGGTAATGCCTGTCTAAGAAGGCAAACCTTAGATACCGGTAATGATCTTTGTGAATCGGTATGTGAAGGTAAGCATCCTTTAAATCCACTGTGGTCATGTACTGACCCTTTTGGATCATGGGTAAGATTGTCCGAATAGTTTCCATTTTGAACGATGGAACTCTTAGGAATTTGTTTAGGATCTTTAAATCCAAGATTGGCCTGAAAGTTCCCTCTTTTTTGGGAACCACAAACAGGTTTGAGTAAAACCCTTGTCCCTGTTCCGACCGCGGAACCGGATGGATCACTCCCATTAATAATAGATCTTGTACACAGCGTAGAAACGCGTCTTTCTTTATTTGGTTTGTTGACAACCTTGACAGATGAAATCTCCCTCTTGGAGGAGATAATTTGAAGTCTAGAAGGTATCCCTGAGATATGATCTCTAGCGCCCAGGGATCCTGGACATCTCTTGCCCAAGCCTGGGCGAAGAGAGAGAGTCTGCCCCCCACTAGATCCGGTCCCGGATCGGGGGCCCTCGGTTCATGCTGTCTTTGAGGCAGCAGCAGGTTTACTGGCCTGCTTGCCCTTGTTCCAGGACTGGTTAGGCTTCCAGCCTTGTCTGTAACGAGCAACAGTTCCTCCCTGTTTTGGAGCAGTGGAGGGTGGCGCTGCTCCTGCTTTGAAATTCCGAAAGGGACGAAAATTAGACTGTCTAGCCTTAGCTTTGGCTTTGTCTTGAGGTAGAGCGTGGCCCTTACCTCCTGTAATGTCAGCAATAATTTCTTTCAAACCGGGCCCAAATAAAGTTTGCCCCTTGAAAGGTATATTAAGTAATTTGGACTTAGAAGTTACATCAGCCGACCAGGATTTTAGCCACAGCGCCCTGCGTGCCTGAATGGCGAATCCTGAATTCTTAGCCGTAAGTTTGGTTAAATGTACTACGGCCTCCGAAATGAATGAATTAGCTAGTTTAAGGACTCTAAGCCTGTCCGTAATGTCGTCCAGCGTAGCTGAACTGAGGTTCTCTTCTAGAGACTCAATCCAAAATGCTGCCGCAGCCGAGATCGGCGCGATGCATGCAAGGGGTTGCAATATAAAACCTTGTTGAACAAACATTTTCTTAAGGTAACCCTCTAATTTTTTATCCATAGGATCTGAAAAAGCACAGCTATCCTCCACCGGGATAGTGGTACGCTTAGCTAAAGTAGAAACTGCTCCCTCCACCTTAGGGACCGTTTGCCATAAGTCCCGTGTGGTGGCGTCTATAGGAAACATCTTTCTAAATATTGGAGGGGGTGAGAACGGCACACCGGGTCTGTCCCACTCCTTAGTAACAATTTCAGTTAATCTCTTAGGTATAGGAAAAACGTCAGTACTCGCCGGTACCGCAAAGTATTTATCCAACCTACACATTTTCTCTGGTATTGCAACAGCGTTACAATCGTTGAGAGCTGCTAAGACCTCCCCTAGTAATACACGGAGGTTTTCCAATTTAAACTTAAAATTTGAAATATCTGAATCCAATCTGTTTGGATCAGAACCGTCACCTACAGAATGAAGCTCTCCGTCCTCATGCTCTGCAAGCTGTGACGCAGTATCAGACATGGCCCTAGAATTATCAGCGCACTCTGTTCTCACCCCAGAGTGATCACGCTTGCCTCTTAGTTCTGGTAATTTAGCCAAAACTTCAGTCATAACAGTAGCCATATCTTGTAATGTTATCTGTAATGGCTGCCCAGATGTACTAGGCGCCATAATATCACGCACCTCCCGGGCGGGGGATGCAGGTACTGACACGTGAGGCGAGTTAGTCGGCATAACTCTCCCCTCGCTGTTTGGTGAAATTTGTTCAATTTGTACAGATTGGCTTTTATTTAAGGTAGCATCAATACAGCTAGTACATAAATTTCTATTGGGCTCCACCTTGGCATTGGAACAAATGACACAGGTATCTTCCTCTGAATCAGACATGTTTAACACACTAGCAAGAAACATGCAACTCGGTTACAAGTTTATTTAATAAAAACGTACTGTGCCTCAAAAGCACTAAACGATTAAATGACAGTTGAAATAATGAACTGAAAAACAGTTATAGCATCACTCTTAACAAACAACACAACTTTTTAGCAAAGGTTTGTTCCCATTAGTAAAATAACACTAATTAAATTTTAAACATAAAAATTACAGAGCAACGTTTTAAATCACAGTCACTATTAAATCTCACAGCTCTGCTGAGAGAATCTACTTCCCTTCAAAGAAGTTTGAAGACCCCAGAGTTCTGTCAAAGATGAACCGGATCATGCAGAAAATATAAGTGTAACTGACTGAAAATTTTTTGATGCGTAGCAAAGAGCGCCAAAAAACGGCCCCTCCCCCTCACACACAGCAGTGAGAGAGAAACGAAACTGTCATAATCAAAACAAGCAGACTGCCAAGTGGAAAAAATAATGCCCAAATATTTATTCACTCAGTACCTCAGAAATGCAAACGATTCTACATTCCAGCAAAAACGTTTAACATGAATTAAATACCTATTAAAAGGTTTAATGTACTTTTACAGAGTAATTCCGGTGAAATACCATCCCCAGAATACTGAAGTGTAGAGTATACATACATGTCATTATATCGGTATAGCAGGATTTTCTCATCAATTCCATTCAGAAAATAAAAACTGCTACATACCTCAATGCAGATTCAACTGCCCGCTGTCCCCTGATCTGAAGCTTTTACCTCCCTCAGATGGCCGAGAAACAGCAATATGATCTTAACTACTCCGGTTAAAATCATAATAAAAAACTCTGGTAGATTCTTCTTCAAACTCTGCCAGAGAAGTAATAACACGCTCCGGTGCTATTGTAAAATAACAAACTTTTGATTGAAGTTATAAAAACTAAGTATAATCACCATAGTCCTCTCACACCTCCTATCTAGTCTTTGGGTGCAAGAGAATGACTGGGGGTGACGTAGAGGGGAGGAGCTATATAGCAACTCTGCTGGGTGAATCCTCTTGCACTTCCTGTAGGGGAGCAGATAATATCCCAGAAGTAATGATGACCCGTGGACTGATCACACATAACAGAAGAAAAAGACTTTACAAAGTTTATGTAAGTCGTTTTATGGTAAGGTCAAAGAGGTGTGTAATAGCAGCGGTAGTGAAAAAGCAGCGTTAGGACCTCTTAACGCTGCTTTTTACCCTAACGCACAACTCGTAATCTAGCAGAATTTCCTTAGTAGCCACATTCCACTATAAAAGGACTTTAAGCAGCCAATCACAATGCTTGTTTCAGGACGTGAAAGGGAGAACACATTTGATATGTGTAGGCTCAATCACTTTATTTACCTATTAAGTTTAAGGAAGTTTAGTATGAAATCTTAATAGAATATGTTGCAATCTCATGAGATCACAGTAAAGCAAAGTGTGAACGCAATGGTTGCTCAATAGCAGGATTGCACAAGAGAGCAGCTTTAAATTTTGCCATGCAATGCTGCATCGCGAGTGGAGGTTGCAGGCAAACAGGTTTTCAACTTGAGAACTTTTCTGCCTGCCTGCATTTTAGCTCTGAGGTATCTGTTGGTGCTCTACAAATATATGTTAATTTTCCCCTTAATATCTACATAAATATCTCTCCGTCTTGCAGTTGACTCTCCTTTACTCCTCTTTTATCTAATTAGTCATTTCTAAAAGCACAACCTGTGCAATCTCTGGAAATCACTCATTTTAATGTCAGACAATACCATTATGCTACTTCATTCTTTTCTTCACCTACCTAGATGATTGCCTACTTTTTCATCTTTCGTTCTCATTGCTTTCTCTCATCCATCTAAACCTAATTCTATGCAAATAGAAAATGACAGAGACAGTCCAAGCTTCAAATTGAAATTTCAACATTTATTCAAAGTTGCCGTAAAAAGTTTAACATCACTATGAGCAAACAACAGCATTCATCCTACGCCTGTACGGAACTTCATCAGGGATCTAATCCTGCATTGACTGCTTTACATGGCAATATATTTCACTAGCTTCCCTTACCTAGCATAATTGTTTAAAATCCTGACCCTAACCAACAAAGCACTAACACAACTTTATAATTCAATTCAAGCTGATTTTACCTACTCACCTGCCATGTATACTTTTTTTTTCAATTTCTTTTTAAGAATCCAAAAAAGTAATACATTCTGCAGTATGATTATAAGATCTGATTGCATTGCTCCAACAACATGTATGCAATCTTACAGTGTGGATTATTTTCTTAATTTTCATATAAACACATATGATAATTGTAACAAAAAGTCTCTGTGTCTCATTTATTTCTATTAAGTATGAAATAAACCATCTGTTCTTTAGTGTCTCAAATACATTTAGCATAGTTCCAATATATGTAGTTTTTATGTAGGTTAAAAAAACTATCTAACTTACTCATCGGATTTATCCATTCAAAAGTTTACTGATATATATTAAGAGGGTTCAACAAGGTTGTTAGATAAGTTCCTCAGATATTGTTCCCACATTGCCTGTGATTCAATAAATGGATCTTTATTTTCTAATTTATGAGTACTATAATCTTCCAATTCGAGCAGGTTTGTAACTTTTAGCCTCCACATCTTCAGGGAAGGGATTTCTTTTGACTTCCAGTTCTTTGCTATAAGTACTCTTACACTATTAATCATGATTTTAAATAGGGGTTTGTAAAGTTTATTGGGGAGTTTAGTAGATTTATTTAACAGCCAAACCTGAGGGTCAAGGGGAAGAGTAATTTGAAAAATGCCTTCAATTTCCGTAATTATATTTGTCCATAACTGATTAATTTGAGAGCACCCCCACCACATATGACCCATACTGCTGCCTACATGTCCGCATCTCCAATAGCAGTTGCTAGTTTCAGGGAATAGTCTGTGTAAGCGTTTTGGTGTTAAGTACCAGCAATGTAATAATTAGTATTTTGAAAAATATTAGAGGCGGTCTGGGGGTAATGATTATTACCAGTTATTTTTCCCTTTTTTCGATATAATGCAGTATGTAACCCAGAGGGGGTTGAGTATAGAGTTTGTGTATATGGAACAAATTGTGTTTAAGAGGAGGGGTTGATGTGAATAGTCTCTCTAAGTTGGTTGGGGGCGAGTTAGGTTAAGAGTGTGTTTATGAGTAGTAACGTAATGGTGAACTCTCCTATATGAGAACCAATTTGATGCCCAGCAAAGTTTAGGTCTTTCAAATGTTCTTGAGAGGATATCTGTTCATTATTTACTATTTGGAATATGTTCATATCTATGGGAGTGTTAATTAATTCCTTAATTGAGAATTCGTCATTATAAGTTAAAGTGGTTAAGGGTCTGGGTCTGGAAGATAGAAGCTGATTTGTTCTATTAGCCGCTTCCCAAGCATGTGGGGTTTCTAATGTAATAGGGTTGGTTATCAATCTGGAGATTTGTTTGATATTTGGGTGCCAACATATAGTTCAAATTTACTTCCAGGACAACCTAGCATTTCTGTTGTGAATGTAATCTCCAGTCTAGAATTTGTTGTAAAAATATAGACTGTTGGTAAGATTCTATATTTGGGACTCCCAATCCACCTGAGTGTGTAGGGATTGACTTAATGTGTTTGTTTATTCTGGGAAGTTTTCTGTTTCAAACGAAATAACAAAATATATGTTGTAATTGCGGTATATAATTGAGTGGTATATGAAAAGGTAAGGTTTGCAGAATATATAGGAGTCTGGGAAGGCGTTCATCTTTATAGTATTTATTCTACCTAACCATGTTAAATTCTTGGAGGTCCACGAAGAGAGGTCTCGTATTAGTTCTGTTTTGATTGGGATATAATTTAGTTTGAACACTGATTCCTGAGTGTCAGCTAGAAAAAAGCCTAAGTATTTCAGTGAACCCTTACACCATTTGAACAGACAGAAATTTTTAATTTGCTTCTCCATTTGCAGTGTGAGAGAAATTCCCAGAATTTCTGATTTACTTTGATTAATTAAAAAGTTGGATATGTTATGGAAAAGCTTTAATTAATGTAATAAATGGTGGATTGTTTTTTCTGGGTTTGTTAGGGAAAAGAGGATATCGTCCGCAAACATAGTTTATATTCATCACCCTTAAGTGTTATACCCAGTATGTCAGTTATTCCTCATTTTTGTGGCAAGGGTTCCTAAAAGACATGTGAATAGAATTGGGGATAGGGGACATCCCTGTCGAGTCCCGTTTGTGATTTGGAATGGGTCTGAGAGAATACCATTCAATGAGATTCGAGCACAAGGGTTTAGATATAACGCAAAGATTCTATGCATCATGGCTTCTCTTAAGAAAAGACCAATTCACCCGGTCAAAGGCCTTTTCAGCGTCAGTAGAAATCCAAACAGAAGGGATACCCTTCTCTCTGGCATACCCGAGTAAGTGTAGATTACGGACTGTATTGTCTTTTGCTTCCCTTTTAGGAACAAAGCCAACCTGGTCGTTATGTATGAGAAGCGGTAGTATTCTATTCATTATATTTGCTATGATTTTTTCGCAAAGTTTAATATAAGGGTTCAACAACGAAATTGGACAGTAATTTGCTATTTGGGTAGTGGGTTTATTAGGTTTGGGGATTATTACTATATGAGCATCTAGGGCCTGGTCGGGAAAGTGTGAATCTTTGTCTATTTCGTGGAAATAAGCTAATAGTTGGGACGCTAGGAGATCTTTAAATATAAAATAGTATATGTTCCCTAACCCGTCCGGGCCTGGGGATTTCCCAGTGGGGAGTGAAGAAATGGCAATTTTAAGTTCTTCCAAGGAGGAAATCAAAATCTTATGCTTATTAAAACATACGCCTAGATTTAGAGTTTTGTCGGTAAAGACCCGCGTAGCTAACGCTGTTTTTTTTCTTACCGCTCCCTTTAAACAACGCTGGTATTTAGAGTTGTCTGAATGGCTGCGTTAGGCTCAGAAAAGTGAGCGTTGAGCATAATTTAACGCCAATTCGAAAACACTCAATACCAGCATTGCTTACGGTAGCGGTAAGCTGGCAAAACATGCTCGTGCACGATTTCCCCATAGGAAACAATGGGGCAGTTTGGGCTAAAAAAAAAACCTAACACCTGCAAAAAAGCAGCGTTCAGCTACTAACGCAGCCCCATTGTTTCCTATGGGGAAACACTTTCTAAGTCTGCACCTAACACCCTAACATGAACCCTGAGTCTAAACAACCCTAACCTTACACTTATTAACCCCTAATCTGCCGCCCCTGCTATCGCTGACACCTGCATTATACTATTAACCCCTAATCTGCCGCTCCGGACACCTACATTATACCTATGAACCCCTAATCTGCTGCCCCTAACATCGCCAACACCTATATTATATTTATTAACCCCTAATCTGCCCCCCCAACGTCGCCGTAACCTAACTACAAGTATTAACCCCTAATCTGCCCCCCCAACGTCGCCGCAACCTAACCACAAGTATTAACCCCTAATCTGCCGACCGGACCTCGTCGCCACTATAATAAATGTATTAACCCCTAAACCGCCACACTCCCACCTTGCAAACACTAGAATAAATTGTATTAACCCCTAATCTGCCCTCCCTAACCTCGCCGCCACCTACCTACAATTATTAACCCCTAATCTCCCGCCCGCAACGTCGCCGCTACTATAATAAATGTATTAACCCCTAAACCTAAGTCTAACCCTATCACTCCCCCTAACATAAATATAATTTAAATGAAACAAAATAATATTCCTATAATTAAATAAATTAATCCTATTTAAAACTAAATACTTACCTAGAAAATAAACCCTAACATAGCTACAATATAAATAATAATTACATTGTATCTATTTTAGGATTTATATTTATTTTACAGGCAACTTTGTATTTATTTTAAACTAGGTACAATAGCTATTAAATAGTTAATAACTATTTAATAGCTACCTAGTTAAAATAATTTCAAAATTACATGTAAAATAAATCCTAACCTAAGTTACAATTAAACCTAACACTACACTATCATTAATTAAATAAATTACCTACAATTAGCTTAACTAAAATACAATTAAATAAACTAATCTATAATACAAAAAACCCCCACAAAATTACAAAAATAAAAAAATATTACAAAAATTTTAATCTAATTACACCTAATCTAAGCCCCCTAATAAAATAAAAAAGCCCCCAAAAATAATAAAATTCCCTACAGAGAGGAAGAATGAGGCAGGCACAACTTGAAAAGCCGCTTTAGATTCAAAACAGAAGGTGCTTTATTCGTATTCCATATAAAAGTTATACATGCAGACAGGCTAGGTGGACAAAAAGGTCTAACATGTTTCGCACCACCAGGGGTGCTTACTCATAGACTAATGTCTGTGTTTAAACTCCAACCCTTTATAGGGCAGGAAGCAGTCAAAATTAACCACTTCACGCCCCCAAAGGGAAAAAAAATGAATAAAAACAACTACAACCCAGTGTGACACTGAAATTAATTTGCCATAATGCAAAAAAGTAGTATACTTAGATTAACTCTTCATTGTAATGAAGCATAAGAGAACTGTATAGAAACCTGTTGACAACATAGATAATGAAAATATATATTATTATTAATTATTCAACTACATATTGATACTAAAAAAGTGAATAAAGACATGATATACATTTTAAATTTGATCAGATATCCAAAATAGTTCAAATAAGTATTATAGTATTATATGTATATGATTATGATAATTTTATATACATTACCTATATGTATCAATTATCAATAAAATAATTTATATCGCATTCACGATTCATTCCATATGGTGAGCGAGTACACAATTTTAGAATCCAATAAAGTTCCTTTCTTTCCAAAATCTTATCCCTGTTACCACCCCGCAGGGGTGTTTTAGCTATGTCTATAACTTGAAATGAGAGATTTGCTAGATTAGATCCACCGGACTAAAAAATATAATAATCCTGACTACTGTGTAAAAAATACCGCATACATAGCAGACATGGCAGGTGTAGACACTGATGCCAGTAACTTAGCAGCAATTACTCTTTTGAATAATGACATAGAAACCGCTGATAATGAACAGCTTGCATGGGATACACAGTATCAACATGCAGTTTTTGATACTAAAACAAGACAAACATTCTTTGACAAAATCTTTGCAGAGGAGTTGGAGGCTGAGCAAAGAGACCAACAAGACATTAAGAAAACCTTTAAAAGACTGGAACATTTACTATGCACTGACTTGAGACTTATGTGGGATATCATAGCTTTCCAAAAATATAGGGATTGTAAACGCATTCCCAGAGGCCTACGCATAAAAAAATATCCCTCTTTTGAGTTTGAAGAAGAACAGGATCAAGAGGATTGGAATATGGCACTCACACAATGCTCTCTAACATTAATTGATATCCTTATAAGAGTTAAAGAAAAAAAGCGTATTAAATTGGAGGATCCATTGAAAATAGCAAAAGAGGGTTTGAAAAATTATGAGAAAAACACTAAATTCATCACATATAAAAAGAAAATGGATGAATCAATTGATAAATTTGATGGAGATCAGGCTACCAGAAAGGGTAAAAAATTTCTGCGAGATAAGGAGGATTATGAACAAAATCAAGTATACAATTGGGCAGCAGTACGCAAACAAAATGTGCACAGAAGGAACATATATAACACCAAAAAAGGCAATAGAAATATTGGAAATAAGAGTGCACATGATACACAACAAGACCAGGGACAACCCAAATCCATATTAAAAAATAAAGGCAATCGCAAGGTGGTGTTTAGCACAGATGAGGGTGAATCCACGGACTCTGATGCCAGTGCTAGAAGCACATGTATTTCTACCAGCTCCATGTCTCCTTCTTCTTCTCTTTTTTGCATTATGGCAAATTAATTTCAGTGTCACACTGGGTTGTAGTTGTTTTTATTCATTTTTTTTCCCTTTGGGGGCGTGAAGTGGTTAATTTTGACTGCTTCCTGCCCTATAAAGGGTTGGAGTTTAAACACAGACATTAGTCTATGAGTAAGCACCCCTGGTGGTGCGAAACATGTTAGACCTTTTTGTCCACCTAGCCTGTCTGCATGTATAACTTTTATATGGAATACGAATAAAGCACCTTCTGTTTTGAATCTAAAGCGGCTTTTCAAGTTGTGCCTGCCTCATTCTTCCTCTCTGTATTGTTTTGCGGTTTTGATCCGCCGCAATTGGCTACGGCACACCAGCTTGTCAGGTTGAGTCCACTCTGTGTTTTGGACTTCCGGCGCCAACACTGCTTGTTCCGGTTGCGGTCATTTCTTCTTTCACGAATACACGGATCTCCCTCACCGCTTGACCGGACTGAGACAGTGGATATCGGCAAACATTTCCAGCAAGTTGTGCGGTACAGAACTGAACGGAACTGATCACGACGAGAAAAGTAAGAGGTTTTTTCTTTGCTTCTTTTTCCTATTGCCGTGACACACATTTTTATCATAGAAATTGCAAACAAATTGAAAATTGCATACCGCACCTTGTTATTAAACATTGCTGATAGGATTGCTTAAAGACATATCCACCGGACTAAAAAATATAATAATCCTGACTACTGTGTAAAAAATACCGCATACATAGCAGACATGGCAGGTGTAGACACTGATGCCAGTAACTTAGCAGCAATTACTCTTTTGAATAATGACATAGAAACCGCTGATAATGAACAGCTTGCATGGGATACACAGTATCAACATGCAGTTTTTGATACTAAAACAAGACAAACATTCTTTGACAAAATCTTTGCAGAGGAGTTGGAGGCTGAGCAAAGAGACCAACAAGACATTAAGAAAACCTTTAAAAGACTGGAACATTTACTATGCACTGACTTGAGACTTATGTGGGATATCATAGCTTTCCAAAAATATAGGGATTGTAAACGCATTCCCAGAGGCCTACGCATAAAAAAATATCCCTCTTTTGAGTTTGAAGAAGAACAGGATCAAGAGGATTGGAATATGGCACTCACACAATGCTCTCTAACATTAATTGATATCCTTATAAGAGTTAAAGAAAAAAAGCGTATTAAATTGGAGGATCCATTGAAAATAGCAAAAGAGGGTTTGAAAAATTATGAGAAAAACACTAAATTCATCACATATAAAAAGAAAATGGATGAATCAATTGATAAATTTGATGGAGATCAGGCTACCAGAAAGGGTAAAAAATTTCTGCGAGATAAGGAGGATTATGAACAAAATCAAGTATACAATTGGGCAGCAGTACGCAAACAAAATGTGCACAGAAGGAACATATATAACACCAAAAAAGGCAATAGAAATATTGGAAATAAGAGTGCACATGATACACAACAAGACCAGGGACAACCCAAATCCATATTAAAAAATAAAGGCAATCGCAAGGTGGTGTTTAGCACAGATGAGGGTGAATCCACGGACTCTGATGCCAGTGCTAGAAGCACATGTATTTCTACCAGCTCCATGTCTCCTTCTTCTTCTCTTTCTGTTTCCCCTTCTTCCTCTTTTTTACAGGAATCCTCTGTGGAAGAAGTAGACGAGGAACCTCTGAAGTCCATACCGAAGACGAGAAGAAATTTACAAAAAAATCAAAAAAACAGAGAAGAAGGAGAAGATGGAGGAACAAGAGGAAAAGAAAAGAGCAAGAAAAAGAGGGGACACTAACTATTGATGATTCTTTGAATAATATTCAACCCATTGCAGGTTGTAAAAAATATGGACTGAGTATAGTTAATATATCTGACTATGTTTTGGATGAACATGAAAAAAATGTACTTTCAAAAGGTTTGGGATTTGCCCCAACAAGTAATTTCTCTGGTTTTTCCACACTCCTAGATATTAATAAATTTGTGCGCAAATTAACCCTGAAGAGGTTTTTTGCTTTAAATAGACATAGTGAAGATTTCTCACTGGGAGATGTGGAAAACCCACAGCAATTCAACAGGAATATTCATGTTAACTTTGAGGATGCATGCACCATCACAACTTTAGTCAACATGTATAGTGATGAGAATCAACAATTCCAATCATCCTCTTTCCCAAAACCTAGAAAAAAACATTCAAGTTTTTATCCTACTAATTATAGGGGACCCCTAATTAATGCCTTTCAGAAAGCTGTGCAAAAGGATATAATGGCATTGGAGGAAAATGTAGGGACAAGTACTGCCTCCTTAAATCTGACGAATAAAGAGCGAAAAGCTGTTAAATCTTTACAAGATAATAATAACATAGTAATTCGCAACTCAGATAAAGGAGGTAGTATTGTCATTATGAATAAAACCACTTATTTTGATGAGGCATTTAGACAACTATCTGATGATAGGACCTATCAGAAACTTCAAAGAGATCCTACCTTACCCTTTAAAAGAGAATTGGAAAAACTTATAAGGGATGGTATATTGTTGGGCATCTTTGAAGAAAGTGACATTGACATATTAGTTCCTGCTAGTCCCATACGCCCAATATTCCATCATGTGCCAAAGATTCATAAGGATGCGAGGTGTCCTCCGGGTAGACCGATTGTGGCTGGAATTGGCTCACTTTTTGAACCTATAGCTGAATGGATAGATTCCATTTTACAACCTATTGCCACTTCGCAGTTGAGCTACCTACAGGACACCTCGCATCTTATTCTAACTTTGGAGAATACTCAGTGGCACCCCAATTTTTCTTGGGGCATCATTGACATTACCTCACTTTATACTTCCATCCCACAGGGTCAGGGTATTACAGCTGTCAAATATTTCATGCAGAGAGATTCTCTTTATACACAGGAGCAAGTGGATTATATTTGTGAGATCTTAAAGTTCTTGTTGTCTCACAACTATTTTCTTTTTGATAATGAGTTTTATATACAGACATGCGGCACGGCGATGGGGGCAAAATTTGCCCCCTCGTTTGCCAATATTTATGTGGCATGGTGGGAGCAACTTTACCTTTATTCACCAAACAATATCTGGAGCGACAAAATTGAATTGTATACACGCTATATTGATGATTTGCTTTTCATTTTTAAGATCCCTTTAGATGATAATATTTTTAAAGAATTCCTTCGTTTTTGTGACAATAATGAACTGAATTTAAAATTTACAGGGGAATACAATTTAAAAGAAATCAACTATTTGGATTTAAGTATACACATTGATAATAATTCCATCATTACTAAAACATATAGAAAGCCAACAGCAGGCAATACTATTCTACATTTCAAATCACAACATCCACAACATCTTATACACTCAATTCCGAAGTCACAGTTTTTAAGAATTAGACGGAATACAAAATCCAATGATATTTATGAAAAACAATCTATCGAATTGAGGGACAGATTGGTCCAAAGAGGGTATAAATTTAAAAATTTGGAGGATGTGAGAAATAATGTAAGATATCATGATGATACTATAATAACCAAAAAACAAGACAAAAAACCAAAATATGATGATGCTATAGTGTTTTCTACACCCTATAGTCAGCAGTATGATCAGATAATTAACATCATAAAAAAACATTTAGATCTTTTGAAAGCAGATGAAATCTTACAACCATTCATTAAAAATTGTAAATTTGTATCTAGAAAATCTAAAACTTTAGCACAAATGTTGTCTCCAAGTTTGGTGAAATCAGATACAGTGCATTCCCACCATGCAGGTACTTGGCTAAATAAAAAAGGAAACTTTAAATGTGGAATAAGAAATTGTTTAGCCTGTCCCAATATATTACAGGATGATCATTTTGTCTGCAAATTCAATAATAAAGTTTATCCAATTGACTTTTATGCCAACTGTGGCTTTACATTTGTTGTGTACCTGCTGACCTGCAAAATTTGTTTTTTGCAGTATGTAGGTAAAACAACAAGAGCAGTAAGAACACGATATAATGAGCATGTTAGAGACATTAAAAATTACAGTCAGGATTCTGCAGTTGCAGACCATTTCAATAATTTTCATTTCACAAATCTAGCAAATCTCTCATTTCAAGTTATAGACATAGCTAAAACACCCCTGCGGGGTGGTAACAGGGATAAGATTTTGGAAAGAAAGGAACTTTATTGGATTCTAAAATTGTGTACTCGCTCACCATATGGAATGAATCGTGAATGCGATATAAATTATTTTATTGATAATTGATACATATAGGTAATGTATATAAAATTATCATAATCATATACATATAATACTTATTTGAACTATTTTGGATATCTGATCAAATTTAAAATGTATATCATGTCTTTATTCACTTTTTTAGTATCAATATGTAGTTGAATAATTAATAATAATATATATTTTCATTATCTATGTTGTCAACAGGTTTCTATACAGTTCTCTTATGCTTCATTACAATGAAGAGTTAATCTAAGTATACTACTTTTTTGCATTATGGCAAATTAATTTCAGTGTCACACTGGGTTGTAGTTGTTTTTATTCATTTTTTTTCCCTTTGGGGGCGTGAAGTGGTTAATTTTGACTGCTTCCTGCCCTATAAAGGGTTGGAGTTTAAACACAGACATTAGTCTATGAGTAAGCACCCCTGGTGGTGCGAAACATGTTAGACCTTTTTGTCCACCTAGCCTGTCTGCATGTATAACTTTTATATGGAATACGAATAAAGCACCTTCTGTTTTGAATCTAAAGCGGCTTTTCAAGTTGTGCCTGCCTCATTCTTCCTCTCTGTATTGTTTTGCGGTTTTGATCCGCCGCAATTGGCTACGGCACACCAGCTTGTCAGGTTGAGTCCACTCTGTGTTTTGGACTTCCGGCGCCAACACTGCTTGTTCCGGTTGCGGTCATTTCTTCTTTCAATAAAATTCCCTACCCTATTCTAAATTACAAAAGTAATCAGCTCTTTTACCAGCCCTTAAAAGGGCTTTTTGCGGGGCATTGCCCCAAAGTAATCAGCTCTTTTACCTGTTACAGAAAATACAATACCCCCCCAACATTACAACCCACCACCCACATACCCCTATTCTATCCCACCCAAACCCCCCTTAAAAAAACCTATCACTAACCCCCTGAAGATCTCCCTACCTTGAGTCGTCTTCAGTCAGCCGAGCCGAAGTCTTCATCCAATCCGGGCGATGTGGTCCTCCATCCGGGCGAAGTCTTGATCCAAGCGGCAAAGAAGAGGTCCTGCATCCGGGCGATGTCTTCTTCCAAGCGGCATCTTCTATCTTCTGTCTTCCGGATCCATCTTCATCCCGCCGACGCGGAACATCCTCCTTCCCCGACGGACTAACGACGAATGAAGGTTCCTTTAAGCGACGTCATCCAAGATGGCATCCCTCGAATTCCGATTGGCTGATAGGATTCTATCAGCCGATCGGAATTAAGGTAGGAAAAATCTGATTGGCTGATTCAATCAGCCAATCAGATTGAAGTTCAATCCGATTGGCTGATCCAATCAGATTGAGCTTGCATTTTATTGGCTGTTCCGATCAGCCAATAGGTACATAGGTAGTTTATGGGTGTTAGTGTACTTTGTAGCACAGTAGTTAAGAGCTTTATATTCCCGTGTTAGCCCATAAAGCTCTTAACTACTGACTTTTTTTGTCGGTAGGAGTCTTGTCGGTAGAGGGTCTACCGCTCACTTGTTCTAAGACTCCAAATACCAGCGTTAGGCAAATCCCATTGAAAAGATAGGATACGCAATTGACGTAAGGGGATCTGCGGTAGCCTGGAATCGCGGAATGAAAGTGAGGGGTGGACCCTTTCCTGGCTAACTCTAAATACCAGCGGGCGGTAAAAAGCAGCGTTAGGACCCCTTAACGCTGCTTTTGACGGCTAAAGCCAAACTCTAAATCTAGCCGACAGTCTTTTCACTTAAATGCATGTAAGTACTGTTTTAGCTTGTGATCTCAGCCAATTAACTTTATTGCAAAATAATAAATGTGATAATTAAATATCTTTACCAGACTTTTTTTGTTTTAACAAATGATTCACGTGAAAGGAATTTTTTCGAGTGTGGACATGTCTAGTGCAAAGGTAAATATTGGAGATGATTATACTAAAACAAATTAAGTTTCTGTACATCAATACATCCTATGTTTAAAAAAAAAAAAAAAAAAAAAAAAGAAGAAATAAACGTATACACAAGTTTTATTTATAAATATAAAATGGAGCCCAAGCAACAACAATGAAAGTAATAAACGTTTGGAGCAATGTAAGTTAAGCCAAATAACTCAAACCCTGAGTGAGGCTTTATGTCAGGGAACCAAGAAACCATACGGAAAAAGAAAGTGCTTGTTAAAAAATAGAGTTTTTTGAAAATAACAATAAACAATAACAAACAAAATTATAAACATAAACGTAATCTGTACCCAGCCAGAGGTCAGATGTCAAAGCGGATAATCAGCCGAGTCGGGTCAGGAAACACAGAGAGCAGGAACAATAGCTGGAGTCAGGAACCAGGAAACCAGTTAGCCTAAGCCAGGGTCATACACGGAGAAAGGAAACAAAATATAAGTGTGCACTTGGTAGGCCTGGACTCATGCAAGGGTGGAGACAGAGTGGACTAGGTGATGGTTATATAGTAAACTGGCATTTACATCATCCCTGAGAGACAGGAAGTTGGCAGTAGCTGCAGAGTGACAATGTTCAAACGCACTGCAATTTACCAATAGGCATATTTATAACCAATGAGACTGCATTGCATTCAGTATAATTGATTACATGCTGTGAATCTTCTACAGCCTTGTTTCTGAACCTGTGGTACATGTACAAACCTGAATTGCCATCAGCTACAGGCAGATTAAGGTAAGATCCTTAACACACTACACTGCTTGTTCAGCAAAGAGGGTTTGATCACAGGCATACTTAAAGTTATATTAAACCCATTGTTTTTCATTCATGATTCAGATAGAGCATGCAATTTTAAAGGGACAGTCTACACCAGAATGTTTATGGTTTAAAAAGAGAGACAATCCCTTTATTACCCATTCCCCAGCTTTGCACAACCAACACGGTGGTTATATCAATATACTTTTTATCTCTGTGATTGGCTTGTATCTAAGCCTCTGCAGACTGTCCCCTTATTTTAGTTCTTTTGGCAGACTTGCATTTTAGCCAATAAGTGCTGACTGCTAGTTAACTCCACGGGCGTGAGCACAATGTTATTTATATGGCACACATGAATTAATGTCCTCTAGTTGTGAAGAAATTTTTAAATGCATTAAGATAATAGATGGCTAAGACATTAGCATACGAACCTCCTAGGTTTGGCATTTAACTACGAATATCAAGAGAACAAAGCAAAATTGAGGATAAAGGTACACTGGAAAGTTGTTTAAAATTACATGCCCTATCTGAACCATGAAAGTTTATTTTTGACTAGACTGCCCCTTTAAGCAACTTGTTCTTTGCAGGGCAGGTTCGCACATGCGTTCATTAGACCACTGCTTCTTACACTCTTCTCCACCTCTGAGGTGGCAAAGAGAAATCACCGAGAGCTCGGGTGATTGACAGTCGTGCGAGTGAAGGGGCAGGCATTACGCACTCATTGGAGTGTGTAATGATGCATACGGGCCAGCGGATGAACAGACCCACTGCCCGTATGCAGCTAAGGCGTGCGGACAACGTCTCAAGTTGAGAAGCTTGTCCGCACGCCAGTTAATACATCAGGGCCCTAAGCATCAAATTTGGACATTTGAGTGCATAAATAATCAGCATTAATTCCATGTTCTCTTACATATGATTAAACATAAATAGCAGCTTCAAGAAAAATGTTTGTGCCATTGAAATTCCAATTTCTACTGTTTAATAGTGAATACATTTAATATCATGAGCAAATCATGAGAAAATCTGAGCATGAAAATTGAATGTTGAATTTCAGTAATGTAGAAAGCGACAACTGAAGACTGCTAATTTAAATAAGTATTAAATAGTGTCTTAAAAACAAATCATGGTTTTAATTATTTTTACTTGACATAAAGTGTGACACACATTAAAAGTTATAAAAGAGTGAGAATCCCTTGTGCAATACATAGAGAGTATTCTTATTAGTAAATGTAGAAAATAGTACATTCATTTCTGAAAACTACCCACCTTGAAAGCTATTCACGTTGCAGGGGAAAAAAGGAATTCATGAACTTGAATTGATTTGGTCATGAGAAAGTCATATCAATTCAATAACTTTATTAGTTACAGCACTCAAAATCATAAATCACACAATATAAAAAATGTTTTTTTACATTACATAAAACACATTGACATAACTATATACAATTCCTAACATCAAATCCAAACATTAAAACATTTATAGCTCTAACATCAGTGCATATAGATTAATAGAACATTCATCTGATATCCCAGGATCTCTCTGTTTTATCACATCCTCCTGTGCTTCTGTTAGATTCTTCCCGGTGTCCTCAGTCTTATCCCAACACCTTATATTTTATCTCATTCTGGTCATCATAAACATAGGCTTTTAAAGGGACATTAAAACACTAGGACTAGATTACAAGTGGAGTGGTATTTAGCGTTTTTGCTATAGCGAAAACTCTGCTAGGATTTTCATCTTTGCGCTAGTCGGGTTGCACTGGTATTACTTTACTGGTAAAACTTTTTTTTCTCCAGCGGTAACCCAAATCGTGCTTAAAGTCGAAATTTGAAAATCACGATCGCGTTTTCGTATTCCCTCATAGAAGTCAATGGAGCAAAGAAAGTTGAAAAAAAAACCTAACACCCCACTCTAGAGCAAACCCAACATTAAAATATGAATATTTCATATTCCAATGTTCTTTACATTATGGAATATGTTCTAATTATTCATAAATAAATATATCTACATATATCTGATGATTTTAAAAACAAATATATATTTATACCTGTATATCTAGATGATTAGATATAGGTATAGATATATACATATATATATATAGGAATATCTATTTATAAATACATAGAACATATTCTGCTATGTGCAGAACATTGGAATGTCAAACGTTTACAGTAAATACATAGTTAAAACCTTTATTAAATAGGAATAATGCATAAATATAATTAATAATACATGTTTTCATCTACTTAATGGCAAAAGGCTTTAATGCAAATATATATGTCTATATGTGTAGGTACGTAAATACATATATATATACACATATAAATACATTAATATATATATACATATATATATATATATTCATGTCGGGTTAGGGCACTTAGTTTTCCCCCCACTTTTTTTGCTCTATTTTTTTTTGCTAACCATGCTACATATATTTTCCTAATTTGCAACAACTGCAAAAATAAACACTTTGACGTTGGCAAGCTTTGTTGTCTGTATTATCAAGACCAAATTGGCTCCTACAAATAATGCAAATAGTGGGAGGAATTTGATTATTGAAAAACAAGATGTTAATTTGTTTAAAAAATGATTAGATTTGGTTGACATGTTAGCAAGGCAACACAAATGTCTTGTAATTACAGTGTGTTTACTGTCCCTTTAAAGCTACATAGTTCCCAAAATGGATAATGCTGGATTCTAACTAAAACGTGATTGGTTATTACAAAGACCCTATATAATTTTGTTTCTATAAGTAATTTAAAGCGATTGTAAACTTTAATGAATTAAAGCCCAGTATAAAATATTAATCTAAAAAACAAAGGCACTAAAATTCATTAAAGTTTTACAAAGACGCTTATTTTTAAAATACTTAACATCCTGCTTTCTTTAGCAGATAAATGACGAATCCGTTTTCCACCAATCGTAGCGTGCCCCCTTTGGCGTCCAGTTCGTGGGGCACGCAATGATTGGAAGAAGCCGGAGCTGTCATCCATATTCTAAGAGTCTTTGTAAACTTAAATTAATTAAAGTGCCCCTGTTTTTAAGATTATTTTTGATACTGGGCTTTAATTCATTAAAGTTTATACTCACTTTAATATTCCACACTTACTATTTATGAGTGTTTGGGGCAGATTTTAGGAGGGAAGCCAGTTAATATTATTAATTATGGTTCTGCCATTGTTTGATGAATGAAAATGCCCCTGTTTTAATAGGGTTTTTAAAAACCAGGCACTGATTCATTAAACTTGACATTCAATTTAAAGTGACCAAAAACTTAAATTTTTTCTTTCAGTTCTGGTGAACTGCTTGTGCAATGCCGCCCCCTGCAAATTTGGGGGGTGGCACTCAACCCGATCGTATAGGATCGGGTTGATTGCTGTAAACCGCTCAGAGCAAGCGGAACAGTTAAGGAGCAGCAGTCTTAAGACCGCTGCGTCATAACTGCTGTTTCCAATAAGGGACCATTTGGGCCCGTGATAAATTGGCCCCTCTGAGTCATGAAAAAAAACTGTGGGTTTCATGTCCCTATGAAATGAGGTGGTGTTGGGGTAGACTGGTCAGCTTACTGTAGGGAAAATAGGTTAAAGTTATGGTAAATCCCAGCATTTATGAAATGTTAGGACTCAGCAGTGATATAAAGGGGACTTTCAGTCATGAAGTGTAAAAAAACTTTATGCTAAAAGTAACTTTATAATGCCGAACAGCTAGCATGTCGCCACTTTGAAAAAAAAAGTGTTTTGTCATGGGCGACCAGAGGCGCTCAGCTTGGCATAAACTGCAGGCAAACAAAGGTACTTTCAGCGTGATATCTTTTTATACTTCAGGACTGAAAGTCCCCTTTATTTATAGCACTGGTAAAGCCTAGTGTTTCACAAACGCTAGTATTTACCATGACTCTAATCTCTCTATATGATTTTATAGCTGACATATACAGTTTGATGGCATTTAGCAATTACTCATAATGTAACAATGTGTGCAATTAATATACTTTCACAGAACGAATAGTTGACCTAACAAGTCTAAAGTGACAGAAAAATCAATTAGGTGCACATCTTGATAATCATTTGCAAACTGACATTTTTCGGGGGCTCCACCACTTCATCAGAAGAAGAAAACATATTTGTTGATTCTATATTTCCAATGTTACAGAGGAACATCATCATTAGCTGGTAGTGTTACCATAACAACCACTACAAGCCACCAAATTAAAGGGACATTTTTTCTTTCATGATTCAGATAGAGAATACAATTTTTTAAACATTTCAATTTACATATATTATCTAATTTGCTTCATTATTTAGATATCCTTTGTGGAAGAAATAACAATGCACATGGGTGAGCAAATCACACAAGGCATCTATGTGCAGCCACCAATCAGCAGCTACTGTGCTATCTAGATATGCTTTTAAATAAAGAATATCAAGAGAATAAACCAAATTAGACAATAGAAGTAAATTGGAAAGTTGTTTAAAATGGCATGCTCTTTCTAAATTATTAAAGAAAAAAAAAATTGGGTTTCATGTCCCTTTAATCTAAGAACCAGAAAAGTACGTTGTAATGGATTACAAAAACAGATCACTAAAAAGCTTACACTGTGGTTTAAAATCTAACTAAGCTATTTAAATGGTAATGGTGTGAAGATAGAACCCAAAATATGTAACAAACATAACATTTCTATGTTTAACTATTAATCTAATTAACAATTTAAACGATATATTTTAGTACTTGTTGAGTATCTTAGCTATAAACTTGTTAATTATAGATTTTTTTCGCTGTTCATACATATTTTTACAGGCAGAAGATTTTGGTAAAGTCTTCACACTAACTTTAAAAAACATTCAAGTAGATTACAAGTTATAGGCGCAACAGGGTGCAAAACAAACGCAACAAAAGTTACGTTATTTCACCCTCCATAGCGCTGCCATTACAAGTTTTCAAACAGCTGGCTTGTGCGTACGATATGGTTGTGATGAGCTCCATACCGCACAAAATACAAGCGCTGTTTTGACGTGCTCGTGCACGCTTTCCCCATAGACATCAATGGAGAGAACGGGTTAGAATAAAAACCTAACACCTGCGATCGCGGAATGAAAAGCTCCGTAACGCAGCCCCATTGATGTCTATGGGGGAAAAAAAGTCACGTTTAAACCTAACACCCTAACATAAACCCCAGGTCTAAACACCCCTAATCTGCTGCCCCCAACATCGCCGACACCTACATAAACTTATTAACCCCTAATCTGCCGCTCCCAATATCGCCGCCACTATACTAAAGTTATTAACCCCTATTCCCCTGCACCCCAACATCGCCCACACTATAATAAATCTATTAACCCCTATTCCCCCGATCCCCGACATGGCAGCCACTAAATAAATTTATTAACCCCTAACCTCTGGCCTCCCACATCACTACCACTAAATAAACCTATTACCCCTAAACCGCCAGCCCCCCACATCGCAACAACCTAAATTAAAATATATTAACCCCTAAACCTAACCCTAACACCACCTAACTTTAACATAATTAAAATAGAGCTAAATTAAAGTGGGACACAAAGCTCTCGAAATTAACCAAATCGGCAGCTGAATAGTAATAGTTGTTATTATTACCCTATTTAATGGTACTCATTTTATCGACCTTGGAAGGATGAAGGGCTGAGTCCGCCCTGCTGGGATTTGAACCTGTGACCTTGGATCTTTTAAACAGGCTTTTTTGAAGTCAGGGCATTTACCAACTGAGCTACCTCACCGGCCTAGTGGGAGGGATTAAAGGCCCTCGGTATGTTGGGTATTTTTTGCCTCCTCGTGGACACTCACCACCTTATGAAAGAAACCGTTTATGGTCTTTTAAATGTTAAAATGCATAGAAATTCAGAAATTAAACTTCCCTACTTCACAAAATTGAATATACACACACACATATATATATATATGTATACATAACTCACAATGTGAATCCGCCCTCCATGAGCCAACCACCTGAAGGTTCTGTGTAGTAAACAATCTTCAATAAAACAGGAACCAGACAGGATTATTCAAAAACAGGGGTCAAAATGTATTGACGTTTCGGGGAGTAAACCTCCCCTTCCTCAGAACAAGCACAATGCACCTTAAAAAAGCAAACAAATACAAACACACCTCCCACTTCCTGTTCAGAAAGAGCGCCAAAAACACACTACTTCCAGTTTAACATGCATGACCCTATGTGTACATTCTGTGTCTCTTCATTGTATCTTTAACATATTTTAACAATCTCATCACATATAAACATCGTAAACCATAGTGTACATCATGACGATGTGTGTTTATCCACACCCGGAAGTTACACAACCACTTTGGTATACCGTGACTAAAATTCTTTGTGCCTTACTTCTAATTAATCTGTTAGTCAAATGTGGTGCCTTACTGTGATCTAAACTATGTGTAAATAGGGTCATGATCCTCGTAATAGACCAGATGGCTACCTCCGTGTTCGCATACGCTTACGTGTCATGTGACATGTAATTGGCTTTTTGTTTTATCACTATGGTTGCAGTTAACACCCTGTTTGTATGATTGTAATATAAGGAAGGTACTTGTTCAGGCTATGATATATCAAATTAACACTTCACAACATGCTTGACATTGTAACACGAGCAACGCAGGAATGACCGGAACCGGAAGTGATGTAACTTCCGGTGGCGGTCACATGACACATAAGGGTATGAGAACACGGAGGTAGGCATCAACGATGCGAGTGTTGTCTAAAATAAATTCAAAGTGTAGTAACTTGGATGCCCCATAAAATCTAATTATTATGTGTCACTCCATAGAGCTCTGAACCTAATGATTTTTTATATATATGTGTCTTTTGAAGTGCTATAACTCAAATGAGTCTGAATAATGACCCGTCTGGGGGTATTGAATGTGCAAAAATACGTGAAAGTATATAAAAAATAACCAAAATGCCCTGAAACTGTGATCTCTAGAGAAGAAAAACACATATTGAAGCCAATCTAAGCTTAGTATACTTGTATATTGGCTACTTTGGGCATAGGGTGATTCCAAAGTTTGTTTAGACTACAGGTTACCTCTAAGTGTCAGAATATGCCATAATGACCCTGCTGTGTTGCTAGCAGGCAGTAATCAAAACAAACATGTGAAACAGGCTTATGAATCACTGGGTTATGCACTCAGCGATAAGTTCATAACGTTGTTTGTTTATATATTATTCATAATACATGTAGTCTAATCAAGGTACCATTAACCACTAGGGGTATACCTTGGTGGTCCTACAAAGTGGCCGATATCCATCAAACTAACAAAACATACAACTGCACCTCTAAGTAATAAACTCTGATGTACATAAATAAATGATGTAACAGTAAAATAGCAACAATATGGTTAGTCAACAAAGTATGACATGTCCCACTCATTTAAACCCAAAGGGGTGATAGTTTTTAATTTATAGATCCAATATAACTATCGTTTTAGCAACATTTTGAGTTTATTTCCACCTCTTATGGGAGAGTGAATCCTGTCTATTACCTTGACTGTCAAATGGGCTTGGTAAGTCATATGTACTAGTTAAAAAGTCCTTGTTGTAGTTCTTTGCGTCACTTGTTGTAGTTCTTTGTGTCACTGATGTGTTCTCTAACACACGATCTGAGTTCCCTGGTCATTTGACCAACATATTGAAAGGAACAAAAATAGCATTCCAATAGGTACACAATGAATTCAGTTCTACAGTTAGAATAAAATTCAATATTAAACCTTTCTTGGGTTACAAAGCTTGAGAAAGTGTCACTTTGGCTGATAACTCCACAGGTTATGCATGATCTGGCACCATATTTGTGTGTGCCCTTTTTCTTAATCCAATCGCAGCCCATGGCGCAGTTTTTGTTAATCATGCTAGGGGCTAGTCTAGATGCTAAGGTGGGTGGTCTCTTTGAGACAAATTTTTTAAATAAATGTCACCTAAGAATTCATCCTCCCTCAAGATATGAAGGTGCTTCTTTAATATAGCACAAATATCTTTAAATTGTCTCGAGTACTCTGTAGTGAAAACTACCAAATCCTTAGAAAAGTCCTCTTCATCTTTCTCATTGTTGATGATGTCTAATTGTGTCTTATATTTAATACTTTCAAATGCATTGTTCAGGTTACTGTCAGATTACTGTCCGAATAAACTCTTTGTTTTAGTCTATTGGTAAGTTCCCTAGACTGTGAGAGGAAATTGTCATCTGAATTTGTGTTCCTTCTCATGCGTATATATTGTGCCCTGGGTATAGAACGAATGAGGTGAGGTGGGTGGCATGACTTTGCATGCAGGATGGTTTTTCCTGCCGTGGGTTTACGATATGTGTCAGTTAATATAATCCCGATATCAGAATTTCCAGCGCGCATTAGATCTAGAAAGCAAACTGTGTGTTGTTGCATTTCCCCAGTAAACCTTAGGTTAAGATCATTAGTATTAACATACTCTAAGAAACTAGTTATATCTAGACTGGCAAAGGGGTTAAGTGTGGTATAAAGATATAAATCCTCCCACCAGCTACAAACAAATTGGCAAATGAGGGGGCAAATTTTGCCCCCATCGCCGTGCCACAGACTTTTATGAAATATTCATTATTAAACATAAAAAAAATTGTGTTTAAGTAGAAATTCAACAATTTCACAAACGAATAGTTTAAACTCAACTGAGTATTGAGTTGCTGTATCTAGAAAATACTGAATAGCTCTTAATCCAAATGCATGCGGGATACTAGAGTAGAGAGCCGTGGCATCCACAACTACCCACCTATAGTTATCATTCCATTTTGTATTCTGTAAATAATTATGTATAGAATCTCTTAAATAACTATTAAGATTCTTTACCAAGGGCTGAAACACCAAGTCGACCCATTCTGACAGTGGCTCAAACATAGAGCCAATGCCAAAAATAATGGGTCTGCCTGGGGGGAAGTCAGGCTCTTATGAGTTTTAGGTACATGATGGAATATAGGTACCAATGGAAATGATGGAATCATGGATTTAACTTGATCCTCAGAAAAGATGCCTAAGGCTGTACCTTGTTCAATGATAGTTAGAAGTTTGGACTTAATGCCTGAGAAGGGTTCCTATCCAATTTCCTATAAGTTTTGTTATCTGACAGTTGGCGATTGGCCTCATTTATGTAGAAGTCCTTATCAAGGACCACATTGCCTCCTTTGTCCGAGGCCCTAAAGACAATTTTGTCATTGCACTGTAGTTTCTGCAAGGCCTTAAATTCTGCCTTGGTAAGATTGGAGTTCTTATTATTGTTCTTCCCCTTGACTGTAGTTTCCAAGTCCAACAATTATTTTTGGACTCTTTTTTGGTAAATGTTAATGGACTGACCCCTGAAATTGATCGGATAGAACTCGGATGGCTTCCTAAGTGACAACGGTACTTCAGAGTCAGCGGGACCATATCTGTCCTCGTAATGCTTTAATTCATTTAAGGTTATGAAGTCGCCAAATTTGAAGTCAGCTGAGTTCACATTAGAGATTTGGCTGAGGATGGCATGGAGGCACTGCTTCCATCTGATACATAAGAGTCCTGGTTGGATGTGTCAGTAGAGGAAAAGGCCACTTTACGTTTAGATTTATGTTTAAGTAACGGTTTTGGAGTGTTGGCCTTAGTTTCTTCCTTGTACATCTGTTGGGTCTTATTGCCTCCCCTTGCTCCGGACGGACCATCGCCATTCTGAAATCGTGACCAGTTATAGACTTTATTATTCATATAGTACTCCATATCTCTATTGAACTTGTTGCCCTTCCTTTGTGCCAAATCTTCATCTGTCTTTTGTATCTTGTTTTTAAGTTTGGCTTTAAATTCTCCATATTTGGTATCAGATTTAAATGATTTTAGATCAGATTTGATGTTATCAATCTTCAATTTTAACTTATCTCTTTTGTTTGTTTTGCTCTTCATGACAATGTTCATTAATATGAGGGAACAATCTGTTAAGGCTTCATTCCACTCTGATTGTAGGGCCGGATCTTCCAAATCAAAGGAGGGATATTTTTTTTATTCTTAACCCCCTTGGTACTCTCTTGGCTTTGATATAGTGATTAAATGAGACTACATCCCACATCAGCCTTAAGTCTGTTAATAACAATCTCTCCAGTTGAATGAACTGGCCCTTAAGATCATATGGACCACCACTTGCATGTTCTGCTGTGTTAAAGATTGTATCAAAGTAACTTTGGCGATGTTGCACATTAAAAAAAGACCTGCCCTTGTAGGGGATATCATGTCAGTGAATTTACTCATGATATCTTTAATGTGTTTTCCATTTTTTCCGTCACCCTTTAAATCAGTTTCCCTTTTCTTTAGTTAACCCTCATTTTTTCGCATTATGTGCTTATGCTTTGTGTATTGAAGATGTTTTTATACCTAATTAAATTTGTATAACATCTAGATTATGATTGGATACTGTCCCTTTAAATTGTAGGGGAGGTATCATGAATGCTATTCCTATGATTAAGTGCCAAGTGCAGGCACGAAACATGTAAGGATGTTCATCTCTGATGCCTCTTTGTATCATGTTTTTACTAGTGCATTAATAAAAGTTATTTTTTAACTTTGACAACCCTGCAGTGTGCAGCCGTTTTTCAACTTTTCAATTTTGGTTTTTCTGCGGCGGAACCGGCCGCAATTGCGGCGTGCACCCCCTGAGCTTCACACCCTCATCCTTCCCCTGCATTTCCGGTGGCGTCTTCAGCCTATACAGGATCTTGGAGCGGTTTGAGTTTGTGGAGCCGTATAATGTCTACCAAGTATCTACGAGAGTATGGTATGCAAGGTGTTCCTGTATGCTTTTAATGTAATGATTATGTCGATTCTTGTGGGACAAGCCCCCTCGGCTAGATGTCGTATATAAACATATTTATAATGATTTTTTAATTGTTTAATAACCACTCTCAAAATACAAAATTAAAACAAATTAACAAAGAAATTATATTTTGGTACTACGATCTATTTGTAAAGGAAAAAAAGCAATATGCAAAGCTTCAAATGTGCATAACCTAAGTACCTGAAAACTGTAAATTAGCCAAATATACAGATACAGTTAAATTAATACAAACAACTAATAATAAAGGGAATGCACAGGTGAAAACAACTGATTATTTCCAATCTTTCGAATATATGGGTAGGGACTGGTAACAGAGGTGTCATGAGCGGAAAACAAAAAACATAATTTATGCTTACCTGATAAATTCCTTTCTTCTGTAGTGTGATCAGTCCACGGGTCATCATTACTTCTGGGATATTAACTGCTCCCCTACAGGAAGTGCAAGAGGATTCACCCAGCAGAGTTGCTATATTGCTCCTCCCCTCTACGTCACCTCCAGTCATTCGACCAAGGACCAACGAGAAAGGAGAAGCCAAGGGTGTAGTGGTGACTGGAGTATAATTTAAAAAATATTTACCTGCCTTAAAAAAAAACAGGGCGGGCCGTGGACTGATCACACTACAGAAGAAAGGAATTTATCAGGTAAGCATAAATTATGTTTTCTTCTGTTAAGTGTGATCAGTCCACGGGTCATCATTACTTCTGGGATACCAATACCAAAGCAAAAGTACACGGATGACGGGAGGGATAGGCAGGCTCTTTATACAGAAGGAACCACTGCCTGAAGAACCTTTCTCCCAAAAATAGCCTCCGAGGAAGCAAAAGTGTCAAATTTGTAAAATTTGGAAAAAGTATGAAGCGAAGACCAAGTTGCAGCCTTGCAAATCTGTTCAACAGAGGCCTCATTCTTAAAGGCCCAAGTGGAAGCCACAGCTCTAGTGGAATGAGCTGTAATTCTTTCAGGAGGCTGCTGTCCAGCAGTCTCATAAGCTAAACGAATTATGCTACGAAGCCAAAAAGAGAGAGAGGTAGCAGAAGCCTTTTGACCTCTCCTCTGACCAGAGTAAACGACAAACAGGGAAGACGTTTGTCGAAAATCTTTAGTTGCCTGTAAATAAAATTTAAGGGCACGAACTACATCCAGATTGTGCAAAAGACGTTCCTTCCTCGAAGAAGGATTTGGGCACAAGAATGGAACAACAATCTCCTGATTGATATTCCTGTTAGTGACTACCTTAGGTAAGAACCCAGGTTTAGTACGCAGAACTACCTTATCCGAGTGAAAAATCAAATAAGGAGAATCACAATGTAAGGCTGATAACTCAGAGACTCTTCGAGCCGAGGAAATAGCCATTAAAAATAGAACTTTCCAAGATAACAACTTTATATCAATGGAATGAAGGGGTTCAAACGGAACGCCCTGTAAAACGTTAAGAACAAGGTTTAAACTCCATGGTGGAGCCACAGCTTTAAACACAGGTTTAATCCTGGCCAAAGCCTGACAAAAAGCCTGAACGTCTGGAACTTCTGACAGACGCTTGTGTAACAGAATGGACAGAGCTGAGATCTGTCCCTTTAAGGAACTAGCGGATAACCCCTTTTCTAAACCTTCTTGTAGAAAAGACAATATCCTAGGAATCCTAAACTTACTCCAAGAGTAACCTTTGGATTCGCACCAATATAGGTATTTACGCCATATTTTATGGTAAATCTTTCTGGTAACAGGCTTCCTAGCCTGTATTAAGGTATCAATAACTGACTCAGAAAAACCACGCTTTGATAAGATCAAGCGTTCAATTTCCAAGCAGTCAGCTTCAGAGAAGTTAGATTTTGATGTTTGAAAGGACCCTGAATCAGAAGGTCCTGTTTCAGAGGTAACGACCAAGGTGGACAGAATGACATGTCCACCAGATCTGCATACCAAGTCCTGCGTGGCCATGCAGGCGCTATTAGAATCACTGATGCTTTCTCCTGTTTGATTCTGGCAATCAATCGAGGAAGCATCGGGAAAGGTGGAAACACATAAGCCATCCTGAAGGTCCATGGTGCTGTCAAGGCATCTATCAGGATCGCTCCCGGATCCCTGGATCTGGACCCGTAGCGCGGAAGCTTGGCGTTCTGTCGAGACGCCATGAGATCTATCTCTGGTTTGCCCCAACGTCAAAGTATTTGGGCAAAGACCTCTGGATGAAGTTCCCACTCCCCCGGATGAAAAGTCTGACGACTTAAGAAATCCGCCTCCCAGTTCTCCACTCCCGGGATGTGGATTGCAGACAGGTGGCAAGAGTGAGACTCTGCCCAGCGAATTATCTTCGATACTTCCATCATTGCTAGGGAGCTTCTTGTCCCTCCCTGATGGTTGATATAAGCTACAGTCGTGATGTTGTCCGACTGGAACCTGATGAACCCCTGAGTTGTTAACTGGGGCCAAGCCAGAAGAGCATTGAGGACTGCTCTCAATTCCAGAATGTTTATTGGAAGGAGACTCTCCTCCTGATTCCATAGTCCCTGAGCCTTCAGAGAATTCCAGACAGCGCCCCAACCTAGTAGGCTGGCGTCTGTTGTTACAATTGACCAGTCTGGCCTGCTGAATGGCATTCCCCTGGACAGATGTGGCCGATAAAGCCACCATAGAAGAGAATTTCTGGTCTCTTGATTCAGATTTAGAGTGGGGGACAAATCTGAGTAATCCCCATTCCACTGACTTAGCATGCACAGTTGCAGTGGTCTGAGATGTAGGCGTGCAAAAGGAACTATGTCCATTGCTGCTACCATTAGTCCGATTACCTCCATGCATTGAGCTACTGATGGGTGTTGAATGGAATGAAGGACACGGCATGCATTTTGAAGTTTTGTTAACCTGTCCTCTGTCAGGTAAATCTTCATTTCTACAGAATCTATCAGAGTCCCCAGGAAGGGAACTCTTGTGAGTGGAAAGAGAGAACTTTTCTCTTCGTTCACTTTCCATCCATGCGACCTTAGAAATGCCAGTACTATCTCTGTATGAGACTTGGCAGTTTGAAAGCTTGAAGCTTGTATCAGTATGTCGTCTAAGTACGGAGCTACTGAAATTCCTTGCGGTCTTAGTACCGCCAGAAGAGTGCCCAGAACCTTTGTGAAGATTCTTGGAGCCGTAGCCAGTCCGAATGGAAGAGCTACAAACTGGTAATGCCTGTCTAAAAAGGCAAACCTTAGATACCGGTAATGACTTCTGTGAATCGGTATGTGAAGGTAAGCATCCTTTAAATCCACTGTGGTCATGTACTGACCCTCTTGGATCATGGGCAAAATTGTTCGAATAGTTTCCATCTTGAACGATGGAACTCTTAGGAATTTGTTTAGGATCTTTAAATCCAAGATTGGCCTGAAGGTTCCCTCTTTTTTGGGAACTACAAACAGATTTGAGTAAAACCCTTGTCCTTGTTCCAACCGCGGAACTGGATGGATCACTCCCATTAATAAAAGATCTTGTACGCAGCGTAGAAACGCTTCCTTCTTTGTTAGGTTTGTTGACAACCTTGACAGATGAAATCTCCCTCTTGGGGGAGAGGATTTGAAGTCCAGAAGGTATCCCTGAGATATGATCTCTAACGCCCAGGGATCCTGAACATCTCTTGCCCAAGCCTGGGCGAAGAGGGAAAGTCTGCCCCCCACTAGATCCGGTCCCGGATCGGGGGCCCTCAATTCATGCTGTCTTAGGGGCAGCAGCAGGTTTTCTGGCCTGTTTGCCCCTGTTCCAGGACTGGTTAGGTTTCCAGCCTTGTCTGTAGCGAGCAACAGCTCCTTCCTGTTTTGGTGCAGAGGAAGTTGATGCTGCTCCTGCTTTGAAATTACGAAAGGAACGAAAATTGGACTGTCTAGCCTTGGCTTTGGCCTTGTCCTGAGGCAGGGCATGACCTTTACCTCCTGTAATGTCAGCAATAATCTCTTTCAAGCCGGGCCCGAATAAGGTCTGCCCTTTGAAAGGAATATTAAGCAATTTAGATTTAGACGTAACATCAGCTGACCAGGATTTCAGCCACATCTGAAATAAATGAATTAGCTAACTTAAGGAATTTAAGTTTGTGTGTGATGTCATCTAGTGTGGATGATTGAAGTGTCTCTTCCAGAGACTCAAACCAAAATGCTGCTGCAGCCGTGACAGGCGCAATACATGCAAGAGGTTGCAATATAAACCCTTGTTGAACAAACATTTTCTTAAGGTAACCCTCTCATTTTTTATCCATTGGATCTGAAAAAGCACAGCTATCCTCCACTGGGATAGTGGTACGCTTAGCTAAAGTAGAAACTGCTCCCTCCACCTTAGGGACCATTTGCCATAAGTCCCGTGTGGCGGCGTCTATTGGAAACATTTTTCTGAATATAGGAGGGGGTGAGAAAGGCACACCGGGTCTATCCCACTCCTTAGTAACAATGTCAGTAAGTCTCTTAGGTATAGGAAAAACGTCAGTACTCGTCGGTACCGCAAAATATTTATCCAACCTACACATTTTTTCTGGGATTGCAACTGTGTTACAATCATTCAGAGCCGCTAATACCTCCCCTAGTAACACACGGAGGTTCTCAAGCTTAAATTTAAAATTTGAAATGTCTGAGTCCAGTTTATTTGGATCAGAACCGTCACCCACAGAATGAAGCTCTCCGTCTTCACGTTCTGCAAACTGTGACGCAGTATCAGACATGGCCCTTACATTATCAGCGCACTCTGTTCTCACCCCAGAGTGATCACGTTTACCTCTTAGTTCTGGTAGTTTAGCCAAAACTTCAGTCATAACAGTAGCCATATCTTGTAATGTGATTTGTAATGGCCGCCCAGATGTACTCGGCGCTACAATATCACGCACCTCCTGAGCGGGAGATGCAGGTACTGACACGTGAGGCGAGTTAGTCGGCATAACTCTCCCCTCGTTGTTTGGTGAAATATGTTCAATTTGTACAGATTGACTGTTTTTTAAAGTAGCATCAATACATTTAGTACATAAATTTCTATTGGGCTCCACTTTGGCATTAACACATATAGCACAGAGATATTCCTCTGAATCAGACATGTTTAACACACTAGCAAATAAACAGCAACTTGGAAATACTTTTCAAAGTAATTTACAAATAATATGAAAACGAACTGTGCCTTTAAGAAGCACAGAAAAAAATTATAACAGTTAAAATAATTAAGTTATAGCATCAATCTTTGTCAGAATATACAGTTTTAGCAAAGGATTGTTCCCCTCAGCAATGATAACTAACCCAGGCAGCAGAAAAAAATACACAAATAAACGTTTTTTTTTTTTTTTTATCACAGTCAATACAATCAGCACAGCTCTGCTGTAATGATTACTTCCCTCAAAAAAGGCTTTGGAGATCCCTGAACTCTGTAGAGATGAACCGGATCATGCAGGAAGAAAATGAACCTCTGACTGAGTTTTTTTGATGCATAGTAAAAGCTCCAAAAACGGCCCCTCCCCCACACACATAACAGTGAGAGGGATCAGTGAACTGCTCTAATTTAAATCAAAACTATTGCCAAGTGGAAAAATAGTGCCCAAAACATTTTTTCACCCAGTACCTCAGAGAAAAAAACGTTTTTACATGCCAGCAAAAAAACGTTTTACCTCAATAATTAATTGTCATTTAAAACCTATTGCAAGTCCCTGCAAATTAGGTTAAGTCTATGTATACAGTCTAAAAACCAGGAAGTACCATTCCCCAGAAAACTGAAGTGTAAAATATACATACATGACAGCCTGATATCAGCTACATCTACTGCATTCAAGGCTGAGTTTACATTATAACGGTATGGCAGGATTTTCTCATCAATTCCATGTCAGAAAATAATAAACTGCTACATACCTCTTTGCAGATTAATCTGCCTGCTGTCCCCTGATCTGAAGTTTACCTCTCCTCAGATGGCCGAGAAACAGCAATATGATCTTAACTACTCCGGCTAAAATCATAGAAAAAACTCAGGTAGATTCTTCTTCAAATTCTACCAGAGAAGGAATAACACACTCCAGTGCTATTATAAAATAACAAACTTTTGATTGAAGATATAAAAACTAAATATATCACCATAGTCCTCTCACACATCCTATCTAGTCGTTGGGTGCAAGAGAATGACTGGGGGTGACGTAGAGGGGAGGAGCTATATAGCAACTCTGCTGGGTGAATCCTCTTGCACTTCCTGTAGGGGAGCAGTTAATATCCCAGAAGTAATGATGACCCGTGGACTGATCACACTTAACAGAAGAAATAATAATAAAACAATCATGAATAACAATGCGAAAAATCATACACCATAAAATGCAATACAAAGGTTCAATAAATCATTGCAGTTGACATACATGAACAAAGAAAAAAACACTGGAAAAACTAAATTTATGCTTACCTGATAAATTACTTTATTTTACGATATGACGAGTACACGGATTTCATCCTTACTTGTGGGAATATTAACCTCCTGCTAACAGGAAGTGGCAAAGAGCACCACAGCAGAGCTGTATATATAGCCCCTCCCTTCCCCTCCACCTCCAGTCATTCGGCCGAAGGTTATAGGAATAGAAAAGTAAAGGCTAAAAAGGTGCAGAGGTGACTGAAGTTTTCAAAAAATAAAATAAACCTGTCTTAAAATAACAGAGTGGGCCGTGGACTCGTCATATCGTAAAAGAAAGTAATTTATCACGTAAGCATAAATTTAGTTTTCTTTTACAAAGATATGACAAGTCCACGGATTTCATCCTTACTTGTGGGAAACCAATACCAAAGCAATAGGACACGGATGAAAGGGAGGGACAAGACAGGAACCTGAACGGAAGGCACCACTGCTTGAAGAACCTTTCTCCCAAAGATAGCCTCAGAAGAAGCAAAAGTATCAAATTTGTAAAATTTGGAAAAAGTGTGAAGGGACGACCAAGTCGCAGCCTTACAAATCTGTTCAACAGATGCATCGTTTTTAAAAGCCCATGTGGAAGCCACAGCCCTAGTAGAATGATCCGTAATTCTTTCAGAAGGCTGCTGTCCAGCAGTCTCATATGCCAGGCGGATGATACTTCTCAGCCAAAAAAAAAGAGAAGTAGCCGTAGCTTTCTAACCCCTACGCTTTCCAGAACAATGAATAATGAAGATGATTGACGGAAATCCTAAGTTGCCTGTAAGTAAAACTTTAAGGCACAGACCACGTCCAAATTATGCAACATACGCTCTTTCTTAGAAGGAGGATTAGGACACAAGGAAGGAACAACGATTTCCTGATTAATATTCTTATTTGAAACAACCTTAGGAAGAAATCCAGGTTTGGTACGTAAAACCACCTTCTCAGAATGAAAAATTAGATAAGGCGAATCACACTGTAACGCTGAAAGCTCAGAAACTCTTCAAGCAGAAGAAATAGCAACCAAAAACAGAACTTTCCAAGATAACAGTTTAATATCTATGGAATGCATAGGTTCAAACGGAACCTCTTGCAGAACTCTAAGAACTCAATTCAAACTCCAGGGAGGAGTAATAGGTCTAAATACAGGCTTAATTCTAGATAGAGCCTGAAAAAAAGACCGAACATCTCGTATATTTGCCAAACGTCTGTGAAACAGAACTGACAAAGCTGAAATTTGTCCCTCTAAGGAACTCGCAGATAACCCTTTCTCCAATCCCTCTTGGAGAAAAGACAGAATCCTAGGAAACCTAACTTTACTTCCATGAGTAACCCTTGGATTCACACCAATAAAGATATTTACGCCATATCTTATGATAAATCTTTCTAGTGACAGGCTTTCTAGCCTGTATCAAAGACTGAGAAACATCCTGCGACATACTTTTAGTAGCTAAAATATGTTCTTTGCAATTTATTGACCTTTCAGTGCATGAGGGACACATTCTAAGTGGGGGTTCCACAATGGCTTCTAAACATATTGAAACTGACTTTCCTCAATGTCAGACATGTTGAAAAGGCTAATAATGACTACAAACAAGCTTGAAAACACTTTATTTAGTGAAAAAATAACAATCTTAAAAAACGGTACTGCGCCTTTAAGAGAAAAAAAGCATACACTTTTATTAAAGCAAAACTGCTTTAAAATACACCAATGTTTTTTAATTTTTGGTATAAGACTCAATTTGTGTAGTTAAGTTTGCCCCACAAGAAAAACAAACATTTAACCCTTTATTGTGCAAACCGGATTGATAATAAGGCCTAAATCCAGAAAAAACACCCCCAGGGTACTTCGAAACAAGTTTCCAACTCTTCAGACCAGCTACACAGTCCAGGAGCCTTCCAAGTTACTGCATGCTGCTGCTTAGCTTGAAGGAAGTGCGCATCTGAGCGCGCAAAACTAAGCTCCGCCCCTTAAGGTCAAAGTCAGAGTAGGCCCAAACAAAACCACATGGAAGTGCGGTTTTGCACCACAGTAAAAGTATACACAGAAATGCCAAAAATAAAAAACGTAACACATCGTTTTTTACATTGTCTCCCATGTCACATAATGCCCAAATATCAACTTAAAGAAAAATATAATATAGGGACTCTAGTAATATCCCTCTTATAATAGGATTTACTGCTTACCCCATTCCCATATAGGGAAATAATGCCAGCCAGTTCTGATACACCAAGTCTCCTCAGAAAAAAAGGCTGCACATACCTTAATGCTGTTTGTAGCATGAAACTGGTCTCCACACTGAAAATGTCTCATGGTTACCTTCAGAAGTCTTGTGGGAACCAGCGTGGATCTTAGTTACAAATGCTAAGATCATCAACCTCAGGGTAGAAATCTTCTTGCATATCCCCCTGAGGAAAATAGTATGCACCAGTACCATTTAAAATAAAAAACTTCTTGATTGAAGAAACTAAAACTAACACCTCACTTTACCATGTCTTCCTAGTATAACACAGGCAAAGAGAATGACTGGAGGTGGAGGGGAAGGGAGGGGCTATATATACAGCTCTGCTGTGGTGCTCTTTGCCACTTCCTGTTAGCAGGAGGTTAATATTCCCACAAGTAAGGATGAAATCCGTGGACTTGTCATATCTTTGTAAAAGAAAGTAAACATAATGTAAAGATTATGTCGTTGATTCTTGTGGGACAAGCCCCCTCGGCTAGATGTCGTATAAAAACATATTTATAATGATTTTTTAATTGTTTAATAACCACTCTCAAAATACAAAATTAAAACAAATCAACAAAGAAATTATATTTTGGTACTAGGATCTATTTGCAAAGGAAACAAAGCAATATGCTAACAATCAAAACTTGAAACTGGTAAACAAATGTGCATAACCTAAGTACCTGGAAACTGTAAATTAGCCAAATATACAGATACAGTTAAATTAATACAAACAACTAATAATAAAGGGAATACACAGGTGAAAACAACTGATTATTTCCAATCTTTCGAATATATGGGTAGGGACTGGTAACAGAGGTGTCATGAGCTGAAAACAAAACAAAAATAATAATAAAACAATCATGAATAACAATGCGAAAAATCATACACCATAAAATGCATTGCAGTTGACATACAAGAACAAAGGAAAACACACTGGAAAAGCGAACATTTTCTTCTCAAAATAAATTAAAGGGACAGTTTACTCCAAAATTTTTATTGTTTAACAAGATAGAAAATCCCTTTATTATTCATTCCACAGTTTTGAATAAACAACATGGTTATATTGATATACTTTTCTTTCGTAAAATGATGATAGGCCATAAGAATTCTATAACGTTGGATATAATTCCCGCCACTAGGAGGCCAGGAGCCCACACAAGAGCTTTTAATCCCTCCCACCTCCCCTCTCTCTCCTCATTTTTTGTTCTTGGCCTCTAGGAGAGGGTTGAGAATAGAGGTGTTCCAGCAACTTGCTTATGGATTAATGTATGGGAGATCGGAACAATGTGAGTCTCTTACATAGGGAGGTGCAATTTCTCAGTTAGCTGTTTTTTAATTTTATGTACTGTAATGGGGCACTGTATATTTAAAATTAAACATACTTTGTTTCCTGCAAAGCACACTTGGTTTTAATTTTATGGTGAGACTGGAAATTTTTTAGCGCTTAGACTTCCAAGGGAGCCCACTCTTATGTAGTTATGGCAGCTGACTGTGGTATTATCTTTCCACCAGTTTTGCGCTCTTTGGGCTGTCCTGAGCGCCATTACTAGTTGCGGTGCGTTACTATTTAGTTCTCCTGCACTGGATAAGGAGCTAAGTGCCTATTTCTTCAAGATCCTTTTGTGGGTCTTGTCCTTGGCACTCTATTAGTGCTCTGAAAGACTGTTAAAGCACTTCCTAGCCGAGTGAATGGTTAACAATTATTCTTCTACTGTTATGCTGCATTAAAATGCTGTGCTATATATTACACATTTTCTGTACCCCCTTTTAAGTGCTTGTTGATTGGTGGCAAAATGTAGTCACCAATCAGCAAGTGCTACCTATGGTGCTGAACCAAAAATGGTCCGGCTCCTAAGCTTAGACTACTGCATTTTCAAATAAAGATATAAGAGAATGAAGAAAAAATGATATACTGTAAATTAGAAAGTTGCATGGTCTATCTAAACCATGAAAGAAAAAAAATGTGGGTTTAATATCCCTTTAAGTGTGTCTATATGTATAAACATCACATGATTTTTTCTAGCAATTAGTACACGCTATGAGCTAGATTACAAGTGGAGTGCTATTTTAAAGTGCACCAGTAAAGGGCAAATTTGCCCATTTACAGGCACTTGTTAAATAACCAGCCATTACAAGTGGCTGGTTAATGCTACCGCAAGTTCGCAGGAGCACTTTGCGTAATTAACCAGAGGTCAGACCTCTGGTTAATTAAAAAAAATGTGCTCCAATTGCTCCTCAAATAAAGTGGACAGTTGCTTTCTTAAATTAAAGTGCCTTTACATTGAAGTCTATGGGGACTTTTTACTTTAACAATATATGGTTATATACATACATATTTATGTGTTAACATGTTTGTTAATTTGTCACCCAACACTGCGCAACTTACCCCTGCACTGGGCTAGGTTATTTGCTGTGTCTGATGGCATGAGAACGAGGCTCCCATTGGAGCTTATTGAGCGCAAAGCTTCCAGGCCATTAACTTGAAATACTAGCACATATTTGCGTGCGCTGGTTTTACTGAGTGGAGTGCAAATATTGCGCTCACAAACGCGCAATTTTTCACTCCACTCGTAATCTAGCCCTATATGTTATATGCTCAAGTGTTTTTTTTATTTATATGTTAATCCTGTATATTTAGAAAACGCTGCTTTCTTGTGCTTCTGTACACAATACCATTTGGTCTCGTGTATTGATTAATTCTGCATATACACAGTATAATTCATTCTTGCGCAACAGAGCACATAATATTTTACCCTTTGCAATAGTACATGTGCATGTAATTTGCATAGCAGCTAGACAGTTTTCTTTGCATCTCTTGCTATAAACTTACAGTTTTTTTCCCCCTTATATTCAAAGGGGCATATTTATCAATGTGCGAGCGGACATGATACGAAGTAGCGTATCATGTCTGCCGCACATCGATTAACATCGATAAATGGTTATCGGTGGTGGGAATTATGTCCCATATGTTATAGATTTCCTATGGATGATCATCATCTTAAAAGAAAATAATTTATTAAGTAAGGATAAATGTTGTTTTTACCTGTGTTATTAACTTGTATCTAAGCCTCTGCAGGCTGCCCCTTATTTCAGGTCTTTTGAATGACTTGCATTTTAGCCAACTCAGTGCCGACTCCTAGGTAACTCCATAGGAGAGAGCACAATGTTATCTATATGGCACACATGAACTATAGCTCTCTGGCTGTAAAAATAAATTTCAAAATGCACTGAGATTAGAGGCGGCCTTCAAGGACTTAGAAATTAGCATTCAACAAAGAATACCAAGAGAAGAAAGCCAATTTGATGATAAAAGTAAATTGAAAAGTTGTTTAAAAACATAATTTATGTAAGAACTTACCTGATAAATTCATTTCTTTCATATTAGCAAGAGTCCATGAGCTAGTGACGTATGGGATATACATTCCTACCAGGAGGGGCAAAGTTTCCCAAACCTTAAAATGCCTATAAATACACCCCTCACCACACCCACAATTCAGTTTAACGAATAGCCAAGAAGTGGGGTGATAAAAAAGTGCGAAAGCATATAAAATAAGGAATTGGAATAATTGTGCTTTATACAAAAAAATCATAACCACCACAAAAAAGGGTGGGCCTCATGGACTCTTGCTAATATGAAAGAAATGAATTTATCAGGTAAGTTCTTACATAAATTATGTTTTCTTTCATGTAATTAGCAAGAGTCCATGAGCTAGTGACGTATGGGATAATGACTACCCAAGATGTGGATCTTTCCACACAAGAGTCACTAGAGAGGGAGGGATAAAATAAAGACAGCCAATTCCTGCTGAAAATAATCCACACCCAAAATAAAGTTTAATAAAAAACATAAGCAGAAGATTCAGACTGAAACTGCTGCCTGAAATACTTTTCTACCAAAAACTGCTTCAGAAGAAGAAAATACATCAAAAACAGAATTTATGTTTACCTGATAAATTACTTTCTCCAACGGTGTGTCCGGTCCACGGCGTCATCCTTACTTGTGGGATATTCTCCTCCCCAACAGGAAATGGCAAAGAGCCCAGCAAAGCTGGTCACATGATCCCTCCTAGGCTCCGCCTACCCCAGTCATTCGACCGACGTTAAGGAGGAATATTTGCATAGGAGAAACCATATGGTACCGTGGTGACTGTAGTTAAAGAAAATAAATTATCAGACCTGATTAAAAAAACCAGGGCGGGCCGTGGACCGGACACACCGTTGGAGAAAGTAATTTATCAGGTAAACATAAATTCTGTTTTCTCCAACATAGGTGTGTCCGGTCCACGGCGTCATCCTTACTTGTGGGAACCAATACCAAAGCTTTAGGACACGGATGAAGGGAGGGAGCAAATCAGGTCACCTAAATGGAAGGCACCACGGCTTGCAAAACCTTTCTCCCAAAAATAGCCTCAGAAGAAGCAAAAGTATCAAACTTGTAAAATTTGGTAAAAGTGTGCAGTGAAGACCAAGTCGCTGCCCTACATATCTGATCAACAGAAGCCTCGTTCTTGAAGGCCCATGTGGAAGCCACAGCCCTAGTGGAATGAGCTGTGATTCTTTCGGGAGGCTGCCGTCCGGCAGTCTCGTAAGCCAATCTGATGATGCTTTTAATCCAAAAAGAGAGAGAGGTAGAAGTTGCTTTTTGACCTCTCCTTTTACCAGAATAAACAACAAACAAGGAAGATGTTTGTCTAAAATCCTTTGTAGCGTCTAAATAGAATTTTAGAGCGCGAACAACATCCAAATTGTGCAACAAACGTTCCTTCTTTGAAACTGGTTTCGGACACAGAGAAGGTACGATAATCTCCTGGTTAATGTTTTTGTTAGAAACAACTTTTGGAAGAAAACCAGGTTTAGTACGTAAAACCACCTTATCTGCATGGAACACCAGATAAGGAGGAGAACACTGCAGAGCAGATAATTCTGAAACTCTTCTAGCAGAAGAGATTGCAACTAAAAACAAAACTTTCCAAGATAATAACTTAATATCAACGGAATGTAAGGGTTCAAACGGAACCCCCTGAAGAACTGAAAGAACTAAATTGAGACTCCAAGGAGGAGTCAAAGGTTTGTAAACAGGCTTAATTCTAACCAGAGCCTGAACAAAGGCTTGAACATCTGGCACAGCTGCCAGCTTTTTGTGAAGTAACACAGACAAGGCAGAAATCTGTCCCTTCAGGGAACTTGCAGATAATCCTTTTTCCAATCCTTCTTGAAGGAAGGATAGAATCTTAGGAATCTTAACCTTGTCCCAAGGGAATCCTTTAGATTCACACCAACAGATATATTTTTTCCAAATTTTGTGGTAAATCTTTCTAGTTACAGGCTTTCTGGCCTGAACAAGAGTATCGATAACAGAATCTGAGAACCCTCGCTTCGATAAGATCAAGCGTTCAATCTCCAAGCAGTCAGCTGGAGTGAAACCAGGTTCGGATGTTCGAACGGACCCTGAACAAGAAGGTCTCGTCTCAAAGGTAGCTTCCAAGGTGGAGCCGATGACATATTCACCAGATCTGCATACCAAGTCCTGCGTGGCCACGCAGGAGCTATCAAGATCACCGACGCCCTCTCCTGATTGATCCTGGCTACCAGCCTGGGGATGAGAGGGAACGGCGGGAACACATAAGCTAGTTTGAAGGTCCAAGGTGCTACTAGTGCATCCACTAGAGCCGCCTTGGGATCCCTGGATCTGGACCCGTAGCAAGGAACTTTGAAGTTCTGACGAGAGGCCATCAGATCCATGTCTGGAATGCCCCACAGCTGAGTGACTTGGGCAAAGATTTCCGGATGGAGTTCCCACTCCCCCGGATGCAATGTCTGACGACTCAGAAAATCCGCTTCCCAATTTTCCACTCCTGGGATGTGGATAGCGGACAGGTGGCAGGAGTGAGACTCCGCCCATAGAATGATTTTGGTCACTTCTTCCATCGCTAGGGAACTCCTTGTTCCCCCCTGATGGTTGATGTACGCAACAGTTGTCATGTTGTCTGATTGAAACCGTATGAACTTGGCCCTCGCTAGCTGAGGCCAAGCCTTGAGAGCATTGAATATCGCTCTCAGTTCCAGAATATTTATCGGTAGAAGAGATTCTTCCCGAGACCAAAGACCCTGAGCTTTCAGGGATCCCCAGACCGCGCCCCAGCCCATCAGACTGGCGTCGGTCGTGACAATGACCCACTCTGGTCTGCGGAATGTCATCCCTTGTGACAGGTTGTCCAGGGACAGCCACCAACGGAGTGAGTCTCTGGTCCTCTGATTTACTTGTATCTTCGGAGACAAGTCTGTATAATCCCCATTCCACTGACTGAGCATGCACAGTTGTAATGGTCTCAGATGAATGCGCGCAAAAGGAACTATGTCCATAGCCGCTACCATCAACCCGATCACTTCCATGCACTGAGCTATGGAAGGAAGAGGAACGGAATAAAGTATCCGACAAGAGTCTAGAAGCTTTGTTTTTCTGGCCTCTGTCAGAAATATCCTCATTTCTAAGGAGTCTATTATTGTTCCCAAGAAGGGAACCCTTGTTGACGGAGATAGAGAACTCTTTTCCACGTTCACTTTCCATCCGTGAGATCTGAGAAAGGCCAGGACGATGTCCGTGTGAGCCTTTGCTTGAGGAAGGGACGACGCTTGAATCAGAATGTCGTCCAAGTAAGGTACTACAGCAATGCCCCTTGGTCTTAGCACAGCTAGAAGGGACCCTAGTACCTTTGTGAAAATCCTTGGAGCAGTGGCTAATCCGAAAGGAAGCGCCACGAACTGGTAATGCTTGTCCAGGAATGCGAACCTTAGGAACCGATGATGTTCCTTGTGGATAGGAATATGTAGATACGCATCCTTTAAATCCACCGTGGTCATGAATTGACCTTCCTGGATGGAAGGAAGAATAGTTCGAATGGTTTCCATCTTGAACGATGGAACCTTGAGAAACTTGTTTAAGATCTTGAGATCTAAGATCGGTCTGAACGTTCCCTCTTTTTTGGGAACTATGAACAGATTGGAGTAGAACCCCATCCCTTGTTCTCTTAATGGAACAGGATGAATCACTCCCATTTTTAACAGGTCTTCTACACAATGTAAGAATGCCTGTCTTTTTATGTGGTCTGAAGACAACTGAGACCTGTGGAACCTCCCCCTTGGGGGAAGTCCCTTGAATTCCAGAAGATAACCTTGGGAGACTATTTCTAGCGCCCAAGGATCCAGAACATCTCTTGCCCAAGCCTGAGCGAAGAGAGAGAGTCTGCCCCCCACCAGATCCGGTCCCGGATCGGGGGCCAACATTTCATGCAGTCTTGGTAGCAGTGGCAGGTTTCTTGGCCTGCTTTCCCTTGTTCCAGCCTTGCATTGGTCTCCAAGCTGGCTTGGCTTGAGAAGTATTACCCTCTTGCTTAGAGGACGTAGCACCTCGGGCTGGTCCGTTTCTACGAAAGGGACGAAAATTAGGTTTATTTTTTGCCTTGAAAGGCCGATCCTGAGGAAGGGCGTGGCCCTTACCCCCAGTGATATCAGAGATAATCTCTTTCAAGTCAGGGCCAAACAGCGTTTTCCCCTTGAAAGGAATGTTAAGTAGCTTGTTCTTGGAAGACGCATCAGCCGACCAAGATTTCAACCAAAGCGCTCTGCGCGCCACAATAGCAAACCCAGAATTCTTAGCCGCTAACCTAGCCAATTGCAAAGTGGCGTCTAGGGTGAAAGAATTAGCCAATTTGAGAGCATTGATTCTGTCCATAATCTCCTCATAAGGAGGAGAATCACTATCGACCGCCTTTATCAGCTCATCGAACCAGAAACATGCGGCTGTAGCGACAGGGACAATGCATGCAATTGGTTGTAGAAGGTAACCCTGCTGAACAAACATCTTTTTAAGCAAACCTTCTAATTTTTTATCCATAGGATCTTTGAAAGCACAACTATCCTCTAAGGGTATAGTGGTGCGTTTGTTTAAAGTGGAAACCGCTCCCTCGACCTTGGGGACTGTCTGCCATAAGTCCTTTCTGGGGTCGACCAAAGGAAACAATTTTTTAAATATGGGGGGAGGGACGAAAGGAATACCGGGCCTTTCCCATTCTTTATTAACAATGTCCGCCACCCGCTTGGGTATAGGAAAAGCTTCTGGGAGCCCCGGCACCTCTAGGAACTTGTCCATTTTACATAGCTTCTCTGGGATGACCAACTTGTCACAATCATCCAGAGTGGATAATACCTCCTTAAGCAGAATGCGGAGATGTTCCAACTTAAATTTAAATGCAATCACATCAGGTTCAGCCTGTTGAGAAATGTTCCCTGAATCAGTAATTTCTCCCTCAGACAAAACCTCCCTGGCCCCAACAGACTGGGTTAGGGGCCCTTCAGAGATATTAGTATCAGCGTTGCCATGCTCTTCAGTATCTAAAACAGAGCAGCCGCGCTTACGCTGACAAGTGTTCATTTGGGCTAAAATGTTTTTGACAGAATTATCCATTACAGCCGTTAATTGTTGCATAGTAAGGAGTATTGGCGCGCTAGATGTACTAGGGGCCTCCTGAGTGGGCAAGACTCGTGTAGACGAAGGAGGGAATGATGCAGTACCATGCTTACTCCCCTCACTTGAGGAATCATCTTGGGCATCATTGTCATTATCACATAAATCACATTTATTTAAATGAATAGGAATTCTGGCTTCCCCACATTCAGAACACAGTCTATCTGGTAGTTCAGACATGTTAAACAGGCATAAACTTGATAACAAAGTACAAAAACGTTTTAAAATAAAACCGTTACTGTCACTTTAAATTTTAAACTGAACACACTTTATTACTGCAATTGCGAAAAAACATGAAGGAATTGTACAAAATTCACCAAATTTTCACCACAGTGTCTTAAAGCCTTAAAAGTATTGCACACCAAATTTGGAAGCTTTAACCCTTAAAATAACGGAACCGGAGCCGTATTTAACTTTAACCCCTTTACAGTCCCTGGTATCTGCTTTGCTGAGACCCAACCAAGCCCAAAGGGGAATACGATACCAAATGACGCCTTCAGAAAGTCTTTTCTAAGTATCAGAGCTCCTCACACATGCGACTGCATGCCATGCCTCTCAAAAACAAGTGCGCCACACCGGCGCGAAAATGAGGCTCTGCTTATGCTTTGGGAAAGCCCCTAAGGAATAAGGTGTCTAATACAGTGCCTGCCGATATTCTTATATCAAAATACCCAGATAAAATGATTCCTCAAGGCTAAATATGTGTTAATAATGAATCGATTTAGCCCAGAAAAGTCTACAGTCTTAATAAGCCCTTGTGAAGCCCTTATGTATGATCGTAATAAACATGGCTTACCGGATCCCATAGGGAAAATGACAGCTTCCAGCATTACATCGTCTTGTTAGAATGTGTCATACCTCAAGCAGCAAGAGACTGCATACTGTTCCCCCAACTGAAGTTAATAGCTCTCAACAGTCCTGTGTGGAACAGCCATGGATTTTAGTTACGGTTGCTAAAATCATTTTCCTCATACAAACAGAAATCTTCATCTCTTTTCTGTTTCTGAGTAAATAGTACATACCAGCACTATTTCAAAATAACAAACTCTTGATTGAATAATAAAAACTACAGTTAAACACTAAAAAACTCTAAGCCATCTCCGTGGAGATGTTGCCTGTACAACGGCAAAGAGAATGACTGGGGTAGGCGGAGCCTAGGAGGGATCATGTGACCAGCTTTGCTGGGCTCTTTGCCATTTCCTGTTGGGGAGGAGAATATCCCACAAGTAAGGATGACGCCGTGGACCGGACACACCTATGTTGGAGAAATGGTAGAATTTAGTAAAAATATGCAAAGAGGACCAAGTTGCAACTTTGCAAATGTGATCAACCGAAGCTTCATTCCTAAACGCCCAGGAAGTAGAAACTGACCTGGTAGAATGAGCTGTAATCCTCTGAGGCGGAGTTTTACCCGACTCAACATAGGCAAGATGAATTAAAGATTTCAACCAAGATGCCAAAGAAATGGCAGAAGCTTTCTGGCCTTTTCTAGAACCGGAAAAGAGAACAAATAGACTAGAAGTCTTTCGGAAAGACTTAGTAGCTTCAACATAATATTTCAAAGCTCTAACAACATCCAAAGAATGCAATGATTTCTCCTTAGAATTCTTAGGATTAGGACATAATGAAGGAACCACAATTTCTCTACTAATGTTGTTGGAATTCACAACTTTAGGTAAAAATTCAATAAGAAGTTCGCAACACCACCTCATCCTGATGAAAAATCAGAAAAGGAGACTCACAAGAAAGAGCAGATAAATCAGAAACTCTTCTGGCAGAAGAGATGGCCAAAAGGAACAAAACTTTCCAAGAAAGTAATTTAATGACCAATGAATGCATAGGTTCAAAGGGAGGAGCTTGAAGAGCTCCCAGAACCAAATTCAAACTCCAAGGAGGAGAAATTGACTTAATGACAGGTTTTATACGAACCAAAGCTTGTATAAAACAATAAATATCAGGAAGAATAGCAATCTTTCTGTGAAAAAGAACAGAAAGAGCAGAGATTTGTCCTTTCAAGGAACTTGCAGACAAACCCTTATCTAAACCATCCTGAAGAAACTGTAAAATTCTCGGTATTCTAAAAGAATGCCAAGAAAAAAGATGAGAAAGACACCAAAAAATATAAGTCTTCCAGACTCTATAATATATCTCTCTAGATACAGATTTACGAGCCTGTAACATAGTATTAATCACAGAGTCAGAGAAACCTCTTTGACCAAGAATCAAGCGTTCAATCTCCATACCTTAAAATTTAAGGATTTGAGATCCTGATGGAAAAAAGGACCTTGCGACAGAAGGTCTGGTCTTAATGGAAGAGTCCACGGCTGGCAAGAGGCCATCCGGACAAGATCCGCATACCAAACCTGTAAGGCCATGCCGGAGCTACCAGCAGAACAAACGAGCATTCCTTCAGAATCTTGGAGATTACTCTTGGAAGAAGAACTAGAGGCGGAAAGATATAGACAGGATGATACTTCCAAGGAAGTGATAATGCATCCACTGCCTCCGCCTAAGGATCCCGGGATCTGGACAGATATCTGGGAAGTTTCTTGATTAGATGAGACGCCATCAGATCTATTTCTGGAAGTTCCCACATTTGAACAACCTGAAGAAATACCTCTGGGTGAAGAAACCATTCGCCCGGATGCAACGTTTGGCGACTTAGATAATCCGCTTCCCAATTGTCTACACCTGGGATATGAACCGCAGAGATTAGACAGGAGCTGGAATCCGCCCAAACCAAAAAAATTCGAGATACTTCTTTCATAGCCAGAGGACGTTGAGTCGCTCCTTGATGATGTATGCCACAGTTGTGACATTGTCTGTCTGAAAACAAATGAACGATTCTCTCTACAGAAGAGGCCAAAACTGAAGAGCTCTGAAAATTGCACGGAGTTCCAAAATATTTATCGGTAATCTCACCTCCTGAGATTCCCAAACTCCTTGTGCCGACAGAGATCCCCACACAGCTCCCCAACCTGTGAGACTTGTATCTGTTGAAATTACAGTCCAGGTCGGAAGCACAAAAGAAGCCCCCTGAATTAAACGATGGTGATCTGTCCACCACGTTAGAGAGTGTCGAACAATCGGTTTTAAAGATATAAATTGAAATATCTTTGTGTAATCCTTGCACCATTGATTCAGCATACAGAGCTGAAGAGGTCGCATGTGAAAAACAAGCAAAGGGGATTGCGTCCAATGCAGCAGTCATAAGACCTAGAATTTCCATGCATAAGGTTACCGAAGGGAATGATTGTGACTGAAGGTTTCGACAAGCTGAAAACAATGTAAACGTCTCTTGTCTGTTAAAGACAGAGTCATGGACACTGAATCTATCTGGAAACCCAGAAAGATTACCCTTGACTGAGGAATCAATGAACTTTTTGGTAAATTGATCCTCCAACCATGATCTTGAAGAAACAACACAAGTCGAATCGCATGAGATTCTTTGAATGAGAAGACTGAGCAAATACCAAGATAATCGTCCAAATAAGGAAATACAAAAACCCTGTTCTCTGAATACAGAAAGAAGGGCACCGAGAATCTTTGAAAAAAATTCTTGGAACTGAAGCTAGGCCAAACAGTAGAGCCACAAAACTGGTAATGCTTGTCTAAAAAGAGAATCTCAAACACTAAAAGTGATCTGAATGAATCGGAATATGCAGATACACATCCTGCAAAACTATTGTAGACATAAAAATGCCCTTGCTAAACAAAAGGCAGAATAGTCCTACAGTAACCATCTTGAATGTTGGTATACATAACGATTCAATATTGATAGATCCGGAACTGGTCTGAAGGAATTGACCTTCTTTGGTACAATGAAGAGATAAAATAAAACCCTAGCCCCTGTTCCAGAACTGGAACTGGCATAATTACTCCAGCCAACTCTAGATCTGAAACACATTTCAGAAATGCTGAGCCTTGCTGTGTTAACTGGGACACGGGAAGAAAAAAATCTCTTAGCAGGAGGCCTTAACTGAAGCCAATTCTGTACCTTTCTGAAACAATGTTCTGAAACCAGAGATTGAGAACGGAATTGATCCAAACTCCTTTGAATAAAACGTAATCTGCCCCATACCAGCTGAACTGGAAAAAAGGGCCGCACCTTCATGGGTACTTAGGAGCTGACTATAGGTTTCTATAAGGCTTGGATATATTCCAAACTGGAAATAGTTTCCAAACTGAAACCGCTCCTGAGGATGAAGGATCAGGCTTTTGCTCCTTATTATGAGAAAAAGAACGAAAAAATGATTATTACCCTGGAAAGAAAGGGAAAAACAAAGTTAACTTTAGAAGACATATCAGCATTCCAAGTTAAATCCATAAAGCTTTTCTAGCTAAAATAGCTAGAGACATATACCTGACATCAACTCAAATGATATCAAAAGATGGTATCACCAATAAAATTATTAGCATGTTATAGAAAAAATAATGCTATAAAATTATGATCTGATACTTGTTGCGCTAAAACTTCTAACCAAAAAGATGAAGCTGCAACAACATCCGGTAAAAATATAGCAGGTCTAAGAAGATTACCTAAACATAAGTAAACTTTTCTTAGAAAGGATTCAATTTTTTATCTAAAGGATCCTTAAATTTAGTACTATCTGCCGTAAGAATAGTAGTACATTTTAGCAGGAATAGAGACAGCCCCAAACCTTAGGGATTTTGTCCCAAAAAACTCTAATCTGTCAGATGGCACAGAATATAATTGCTTAAACGTTTAGAAGGAGTAAAAGAATTACCCAAATTATTCCATTCCCTGGAAATTACTTCAGAAAAAGCATCAGGGAGATTAAACACTTCTGGAATAAATATAGGAGATTTAAAAAAAAAAAACTATTTAAACGTTTAGATTTAGTATCAAGAGGACCAGAATCCTCTATATCTAAAGCAATTAATACGTCTTTAAATAAAGAACGAATAAATTCCATCTTGAACAAATAAAAAGATTTAACAGCATCAACCTCTGAGACAGAAACTTCTGAACCAGAAGAACCATTATCAGAACGATGATGTTCATTTAAAAATTCATCTGAAAAAAAGAGAAGTTTTAAAAGACTTTTATGTAAACTAGAAGGAGAAATAACAGACATAGCCTTCTAAATGGATTTAAAAAATAAAATCTCTTATGTTTATCAGGAACACTCTGAAAATTAAATGTTGACGGAACAGCAACAGGTAATATAACAGTACTCAAGGAAATTTTATCTGCATTAATAAGTTTGTCATGACATGCAATACAAACAACAGCTGGAGAAACAGGTACCAAAAATTTATAGCAGATACACTTAGCTTGGTAGCTCCAGCCCCGGGCAGTGATTTTCCTCAAGTAACTTCTGACTCAGTTGCAACGTGGAACATCTTGCAATATGTAATAGAAAAAAACAACATATAAAGCAAATTGATCAAAATCCTTAAATGACAGTTTCAGGAATGGGAAAAAAAATGCCAGTGAACAAGCTTCTAGCAACCAGAAGCAATAAATAATGAGACTTAAATAATGTGGAGACAAAAGCGACGCCCATATTTTTTTTTTAGCGCCAAACAAGACGCCCACATTATTTGGCGCCGAAATGCCTTTTGGCGCCAAAAATGACGCCACATCCGGAACGCCGACATTTTTGGCGCAAAATAACGTCAAAAAAATGACGCAACTTCCGGCGACACGTATGACGCCGGAAACGGAAAAGAATTTTTGCGCCAAAAAAATCCGTGCCAAGAATGACGCAATAAAATGAAGCATTTTCAGCCCCCGCGAGCCTAACAGCCCACAGGGAAAAGAGAGTCACATTTTTGAAGGTAAGAAAAAATGATTAATTCAAATGCATTATCCCAAATATGAAACTGACTGTCTGAAAAATAAGGAAAGTTGAACATTCTGAGTCAAGGCAAATAAATGTTTGAATACATATATTTAGAACTTTATAAACAAAGTGCCCAACCATAGCTTTAGAGTGTCACAGAAAATAAGATTTACTTACCCCAGGACACTCATCTACATGTTTGTAGAAAGCCAAACCAGTACTGAAACGAGAATCAGCAGAGGTAATGGTATATATAAGAGTATATCGTCGATCTGAAAAGGGAGGTAAGAGATGAATCTCTACGACCGATAACAGAGAACCTATGAAATAGACCCCGTAGAAGGAGATCACTGCATTCAAAATAGGCAATACTCTCCTCACATCCCTCTGACATTCACTGCACGCTGAGAGGAAAACCGGGCTCCAACTTGCTGCGGAGCGCATATCAACGTAGAATCTAGCACAAACTTACTTCACCACCTCCATCGGAGGCAAAGTTTGTAAAACTGAATTGTGGGTGTGGTGAGGGGTGTATTTATAGGCATTTTAAGGTTTGGGAAACTTTGCCCCTCCTGGTAGGAATGTATATCCCATACGTCACTAGCTCATGGACTCTTGCTAATTACATGAAAGAAATTGCACGCCCTAATAGCTAGAGTACCTCAATTAAAATCATATATGATAGTTTGGATTTAACTTGGTCAGCAACTCTTGCAGCAGACATCAGAGAATCCCAACAATGACCTCTAGTTATCAAGCCTTCAACCGCAAATACGCTGGAATTCCGCAGCGTATTTGTGGCGAGGCTGATTCGCCTTAGTTATCAAGCCCTACAGACCGGCAAAAGTAGAATCTAGTGACGTAACCTACGATCCGCCGGACTCAGTCTGACACAGATCGATGGTTACGTCATTACAGATGTTCCGAACGCAAGTTCGGCACAATCTGACTACTTTTGGAAGTTATAAAAAAACAACCAGGTACGCTCGCCACTATTCCGGCCCAGCGTACCTGGTGTTAAATCCGCCGCCCTGGAGGTGGCGGATCCCATAAGAATCAATGGGAGACTGACAGCAGCGAGAGCTCATGTTCGCTGCTGCCCGATATCCCATTGATTTCTATGGAAAGTGTCTGCACCTAACACCCTAACATGTACCCTGAGTCTAAACACCCCTAATCTGCCCCCCCTACACCGCCGCCACCTACTTTATACTTATTAACCCCTAAACCGCTGCTCCCGGACCCCGCCGCAACTAAATAAAATGTTTGACCCCTAAACCGCCGCTCCCGGACCCCGCCGCCACTATAATAAATATATGAACCCCTAAACCGCCGCTCCCGGACCCCGCCGCCACGTACATTATACCTATTAACCCCTAATCTTCCGCCCCCTACACCGCCGCCACCTACTTAAAGTTATTAACCCCTATCCTGCCGATCCCGGACCCCGCCGCAAATAAATTAATTGTTTAATCCCTAAACCGCCGCACCTGGAGCCCTCCGCCACCTACAAAACATTTATTAATCCCTATCCTGCCCCCCCTACACCGCTGCCACCTACAGTACATTGATTAACCCTTAATCTACCCCCCTACACCGCCGCCACTATATTAAATGAATTAACCCCTAAACCTAAGTCTAACCCTAACCTTAACACCCCCCTAACTTAAATATTATTTAAATTAATCTAAATAAATATTCCTATAATTAAATAAATTAATCCTATTTAAAACTAAATACTTACCTATAAAATAAACCCTAAGATAGCTACAATATAACTATTAGTTACATTGTAGCTATCTTAGGGTTTATTTTTATTTTACAGGCAACTTTGTATTTATTTTAACTAGGTACAATAGCTATTAAATAGTTATTAACTATTTAATAGCTACTTAGCTAAAATAAATAAAAAATTACCTGTAAAATAAATCCTAACCTAAGCTACAATTACACCTAACCCTACACTATCATTAAATAAATTAAATGAATTAACTACAATTACCTAACATTAAATAAAATTAACTAAAAATAACTAAAGTACAAAAAAAATAATCTAAATTACAGAAAATAAAAAAAAAATACAAGAAGTTTAAACTAATTACACCTAATCTAAGCTCCCATATAAAATAAAAAAGCCCCCCAAAATAATAAAATTCCCTACCCTAAACTAAATTACAAATAGCCCTTAAAAGGGCCTTTTGCGGGGCATTGCCCCAAACTAATCAGCTCTTTTACCTGTAAAAAAAAGAAATACAACCCCCCCCACATTAAAACCCACCACCCACACACCCCTACTCTAAAACCCACCCAAACCCCCCTTAAAAAAAAACTAACACTACCCCCTTGAAGATCACCCTACCTTGAGCCATCTTCACCCAGCCGGGCACAAGTCTTCATCCGATCCGGCCACAAATCGTCCTCGAATCCGGGCAGAAGAGGTCCTCTAAGCGGCAGAAGTCTTCATCCAAGCTGCATCTTCTATCTTCAATCAACTGGAGTGGAGCGGGTCCATCTTCAATCCAGCCGACGCGGAGCCATCCTCTTCTTCTGATGTCCTAACACTGAATGAAGATTCCTTAAATGACGTCATCCAAGATGGCATCCCTTGAATTCCGATTGGCTGATAGGATTCTATCAGCCAATCGGAATTAAGGTAGGAAAAATCCGATTGGCTGATTGGATCATCCAATCGGATTGAACTTCAATCCGATTGGCTGATTACATCAGCCAATCGGATTTTTCCTACCTCAATTCCGATTGGCTGATAGAATCCTATCAGCCAATCGGAATTCAAGGGACGCCATCTTGGATGACGTCATTTAAAGGAACCTTCATTCAGTGTTAGGACATCAGAAGAAGAGGATGGCTCCGCGTCGGCTGGATTGAAGATGGACCCGCTCTGCTCCGGTTGATTGAAGATAGAAGATGCCGCTTGGACAAAGACTTCTGCCGCTTGGAGGACCTCTTCTGCCCGGATTCGAGGAAGATTTCTGTCCAGATCGGATGAAGACTTGTGCCCGGCTGGGTGAAGACGTCTCAAGGTAAGGTGATCTTCAAGGGGGTAGTGTTAGGTTTTTTTCAAGGGGGGTTTGGGTGGGTTTTAGAGTAGGGGTGTGTGGGTGGTGGGTTTTAATGTTGGGGGGTTGTATTTCTTTTTTTACAGGTAAAAGAGCTGATTACTTTGGGGAAATGCCCCGCAAAAGGCCCTTTTAAGGGCTATTTGTAATTTAGTTTAGGGTAGGGAATTTTATTATTTTTGGGGGCTTTTTTTTTTATTAGGGGGCTTAGATTAGGTGTAATTAGTTTAAACTTCTTGTAATTTTTTTTAATTTTCTGTAATTTAGATTATTTTTTTTGTACTTTAGTTATTTTTAGTTAATTTTATTTAATGTTAGGTAATTGTAGTTAATTAATTTAATTTATTTAATGATAGTGTAGTGTTAGGTGTAATTTTAACTTAGGTTAGGATTTATTTTACAGGTAATTTTGTATTTATTTTAGCTAGGTAGCTATTAAATAGTTAATAACTATTTAATAGCTATTGTACCTAGTTAAAATAAATACAAACTTGCCTGTAAAATAAAAATAAACCCTAAAATAGCTACAATGTAACTAATAGTTATATTGTAGCTATTTTAGGGTTTATTTTATAGGTAAGTATTTAGTTTTAAATAGGATTAATTTATTTAATTATAGGAATATTTATTTAGATTAATTTAAATAATATTTAAGTTAGGGGGGTGTTAGGGTTAGGCTTAGGTTTAGGGGTTAATTCATTTAATATAGTGGCGGCGGTGTAGGGGGGTAGATTAGGGGTTAATCAATGTACTGTAGGTGGCAGCGGTGTAGGGGGGGGCAGGATATTGATTAATAAATGTTTTGTAGGTGGCGGAGGGCTCCGGGTGCGGCGGTTTAGGGATTAAATAATTAATTTATTTGTGGCGGGGTCCAGGATCGGCAGGATAGGGGTTAATAACTTTATGTAGGTGGCGACGGTGTAGGGGGCGGAAGATTAGGGGTTAATAGGTATAATGTAGGTGGCGGCGTAGTCCGGGAGCGGCGGCTTAGGGGTTCATATATTTATTATAGTAGCGGCGGGGTCCGGGAGCGGCGGATAAGGGGTTAATATATTTATTATAGTTGCGGCGCGGTCCGGGAGCGGCGGTGTAGGAGTTAATATCTTTATTTAGTTGTGGGGGCGGCGGTTTAGAGGGTAAAACAGTATAGTATAGTGTGGGTGCTTAGTGACAGGCTAGCAAGAAAGCTGCGAAGAAGCCGATGAGCAGCGATATCGATGACTGTCAGTTAACAACAGTCCGCTGCTCATCGCGCCGTACTTGATGCGCAGCTTTTTGACAGCTTTCTTGATAACTTTGGCGAACGTATTCAGGTCTGTGGCGGCAATGTTAGGCGAGCATATTGGGGCCGGCGAATGCAGGTAAGTAGACATGTTGATAACTAGAGGCCTAAGAGTTATTTACCAAAATTATCTAACCCCAAGCAGATTGAGCAAATGGAGGAAAAACTTTTCCAACGTCTGTGGTAAATGCTCGTACCCAGATCCAGATTTTCTCCATTACCTTTGGTATTGCCCCACGATCCGTAATTACTGGGGGCGTGTCTCTTTCTGGTTACCAAATATAACAAGTACACCTCTTACCCTCACGCTTACACAGATACTATTCTAGATCAACTACCAGTCACAGGACAGGATAAAAAGTTCTTTATTATTAGTGTACTGTTGGCTAGGAATTGTATGTTTCGTAGATGACTTCATAGTGAAGCGCCCTCTATTGCATTTTAAAACAGTTGATATTAACATATTTATTATGTGAACAATGTGATACTTTGTTTGACGTATTTACAAGAGAGTGTCACGCTTCATTAGGAAGTGGAGGCTCTATTTAGAGTTCTTTAACCTCCCGAATAACAAGCAGATTTTATATCCTTTTAAAAATACAACATATAAGTGAGAGGCGAACCTAAGAGGTGAATGAAATGTATGGACGGATTCATCTAAATATGAAAACTGTATTAAGACTCATATTTGCAAGAACTGAAATTGTCCTAATGAAGCCTCACAACTCAGTTACTGTGTAGTCTAATTGTTAACCATTTTGTTTGACTATGTGCTGTTATGTGTACTAAAGTTCACAATTCTTAATGTCTTTTTAATGTCTATCACCCCTAGGCCGGACGATGGCATAGAGTGATCTAGATAACCAGTTTAAGAATTTAAAATAAAAAAAAAAGTTTATAGGCAGAGTGGAGATGAGTTTCCCTTAATATAAAAGGAAGACTTTCAAACTGAATGCAAGCCATGGACTATTTTTGGGAAGCCTATCTCCCTCTTACCTTGAGCTGACTGTGCTACATATGTTGAGAAAATCTTCTTTGTAATATATGCACTGGAATGTCAAGGATTTGCATACTGTCGATTCTATTTTTTTGTTTCTCTCAGCCTATTAAGAACATACCATTTTTAAAATGTTTCCAATTTACTTTTATTACCAAATTGGCATTGTTATTCTTTGTTGAAGAGATATCTAGATAGGTTGCGTGCAGATCTGGATTGCTACATGACAGGAAATAGTGCTGCCATGCAGTGCTCTTGCTAATGTATACAATTGTTACAAAACTGCTGCCATATAGTGCTGCAGGCACGTGCACACTAATGAACGTAACTTCCTGCTTTTCAACGAAGGACAACAAGAAAACAAAGAAGATTTGATAACAGAAGCACATTGGAAAGTTGTTTCAAATGGTATGTTCTATCTGAATTATTAAAGTAAAATCTTGGGTTTTATGCACCTTTAAAGGGACACTGAACCCAAATTGTTTCTTTTGTGATTCAGATAAAGGGGCATATCTATCAAGCTCCTTGATTGGCCGCAAATCTGCAGGGGACGGCGTTGCACCACCAGTTCACAAGAGCTGCTGGTGCAATGTTGAATGCGGAGAGTGTATTGCTCTCCGCATTCAGCGAGGTCTGTCGGACATGATCCGCAATATTGGATCATGTCCGACAAGCTTTTCATAAATAGGCCCCAGAGCATGAAATTGTAAGCAACTTTCTAATTTACTCCTATTATCAAATGTTCTTCATTCTCTTGGTATCTTTATTTGAAAAGCAAGAATGTAAGTTTAGATGCCGGACTATTTTTGGTGAACAACCTGGGTTGTTCTTGCTGATTGGTGGATAAATTCATCCACCAATAAAAAAGTGCTGTCCACAGTGCTGAACCAAAAAAAAGATTAGATGCCTTTTTCAAATAAAGATAACAAGAGAACGAAGAAAAAATGATAATAGGAGTAAATTAGAAAGTTGCTTAAAATGTCATGCTCTATCTGAATCATGAAAGAAAACATTTGGGTTCAGTGTCCCTTTAAGTTTGACTAGACTGTCCCTTTAAGAAATGCTATAAAGATGTAATCCACCGTGTAATAATACACAATTAATTATATAACTTCTTTTTTATGTAGATTTAATAAATGCTATTAATATTTTAATAGTCAATCCCCCTGTGAAACTGATGCTAGTTATTATTTTAAGAATGGGATAAAGTTGAATGCAGTTAACCTTTGAGTATTACTATTTATAAAGTTCATGAAGGTCGGCAAAAGTTATTTTCTGAAAGATACAAGTTACCTAAAATATAATAAGGGGCAGTAACGTATTAGCCAGTGGATTAAAAAAATAATAATTTATGCTTACCTGATAAATTTCTTTCCGGACATGGAGAGTCCACAACGTCAGCAGGAGGAGGCAAAGAGCCATCCAGCAAAGCTGTTAAGTGTAACTTCCCTTACCCATAATCTCCAGTCATTCAGCCGAAGGAAAATGGAAAAAGAAGAAACAAAAGGGTGAAAAGGTGTCTGAGGTTTACTCAAAAAAACTGCCGATTATAATTCAAAAGAGGGTGGGGTCGTGGATTCTCCATGTCCGGAAAGAAAGAAATTTATTATGCTTACCTGATAATTTCCTTTTCTTTTGATGGAAAGAGTCCACAGCTGCATTCATTACTTTTGGGAAATAAGAACCTGGCCACCAGGAGGAGGCAAAGACACCCCAGCCAAAGGCTTAAATACTCCTCCCACTCCCCTCATCCCCCAGTCATTCTGTTGAGGAACAAGGAACAGTAGGAGAAATATCAGGGTGAAAGGTGCCAGAAGAATAATAAGGACGCCCCACAGAAAATTATGGGTGGGGATCAGGTAAGCATAATATATGTTTTTCTTCTTAAATGGAAAGAGTCCACAGCTGCATTCATTACTTTTGGCTCCTATAGGCGCCAACACAGATTTACCACACGGCTATTTGCTAAGAGGTGAAAACGTCACAATTTTTTAGCCGTGGGCTGCTGTAGCAGCTAAGAATGGTGATCGGTTGAAAGAAATAAAGGAGCTTTCTACATTATAATTCATGAATGAAAGTCCCATTTATTTGTTTCAATAGTCAATCCTAGCGTTTGTACAACGCTAGGATTTACTTTCACTTTAATGTCCCTTTAATAGCTAACTAATAGTGGATACAATTGCAAACTTTCAAGACACTGAGGTCCATTCATCAGGCATTCAGATGTACAAATGAAGCTCAGTCATATATATATATATATATATATATATATATATACACACACACATACATACAGTATATAGTGTAAGGATGTATTATGTACAACGTTAACATTGTTGTATTGTAGTTGTATGTTCAGATCTTTGGGAGAAGTTTCACAGCGATGTGTGAAGCGTTTTGTGATTATTGGACATGATTAAAAAAGTGGTGCAGGATGAATATGTAACTTATGTGTGAAGAAGCTGTGTGTACAAACTGGGTGGGGGTATTATCCTTGTCATGTGTATGAGTAAAATAAGTGAATGATTTAATATCTAGAAAACATTCACCCAGAACAATGTAATCAACAACTGCTCTCTTACTGACACAGTGAACCAATATTACAATTACTTTTAGGTAAATGAATTACACAGTGTGCAAATATACTCAAGCGTAATGGCAGGCACAGGGGAAATTGAGTAAATTCCTGACATAATACTCATATGCTTAAAGGGCCATGATACCCACATTTTTTCTTTCATGATTTAGAAAGAGAATGCATTTTTAAACATCTTTCTAATTTACTTCTATTATCTAATTTGTTTTATTCTCTTGATATTCTTTGCTGAAAAGCATATCTAGATATGCTCAGTAGCTGCACATATAAGTCTCATGTGATTGGATCACCCATGTGCATTGCTTTTTCTTCAAATAAGGATATCTCAAAAATGAAGCAAAATAAATAATAGAAGTAAATTGTAACGTTGTTTAAATTTGTATTCTCTATCTGAATCATGAAAGAAAGATTTTGGGTTTAGTGGCCCTTTAATCACTTGGAAGTGATGCAGCATAACTGTAAACGACTGACATTAAAATATCCCCTGAACATCTCTATGTAAAAATGAAAGATATTTTTCTTCAGCTCACCATAGTAAGTGCTCTGTGACTAGTTTGAGCTACTGTAAAGCTGCAAGTTGGAAAAAAAACACAATAGCCAATCAGCATCAGCAGTGATGAGGTCTTGCATTACTTTGCTGTGATCTCATAAGATTTCACAGTAAACTTCCTTAACCTGTACGTCACTGGTTGTTATGCCCTTAAGGACCAGCGTCCTACCCTGTATGAAGCTGCTGTCCTGGGCATCTCTCTGCCATGAGTGTGGCAGTGCAGAAATAGACCGGTATAGATACCGATGAAGAGAGCGTCACTCTGTGGCCCTCTCTGCATCGGACAGCGGTGGTGCTGATGGTTGGTTGTGTGGGAGGGTTATAAAGGATGGCGGGTGGGCCGCCAATCGCTGGAGGGGGGCGGGAGCGGGTGGGACCCCTACGCTACTGAAAAACAGAATTTATGCTTACCTGATCTTACGGTGTATCCAGTCCACGGATTCATCCTTACTTGTGGGATATTCTCATTCCTCACAGGAAGTGGCAAAGAGAGCACACAGCAGAGCTGTCCATATAGCTCCCCCTCAGGCTCCGCCCCCCCAGTAATTCGACCGACGGTTAGGAGAAAAAGGAGAAAACCATAGGGTGCAGTGGTGACTGTAGTTGTAAACGAAATTTTTTTTTATCCTGACTTAAATGCCAGGGTGGGCCGTGGACTGGATACACCGTAAGAGAAAGTAATTTATCAGGTAAGCATAAATTCTGTTTTCTCTTACAAGGTGTATCCAGTCCACGGATTCATCCTTACTTGTGGGATACCAATACCAAAGCTTTAGGACACGGATGAAGGGAGGGAACAAGTCAGGTAACCTAAACGGAAGGCACCACTGCTTGCAAAACCTTTCTCCCAAAAATAGCCTCCGAAGAAGCAAAAACATTGAATTTGTAAAATTTGGCAAAAGTATGCAGTGAAGACCACTTCGCTGCCTTACAAATCTGTTCAACAGGAGCCTCATTCTTGAAAGCCCGGAAGCCACAGCTCTGGTGGAATGAGCTGTAATTCGTTCAGGAGGCTGCTGTCCAGCAGTCTCATAAGCCAATCGGATGATGCATTTCAGCCAGAAGGAAAGAGAGGTAGCAGTCGCTTTCTGACCTCTCCTCTTACCAGAATAGACAACAAACAAGGATGATGTTTGTCTGAAATCTTTAGTTGCTTTTAAATAGAATTTTAAAGCACGAACCACATCAAGATTGTGTAATAGTCGTTCCTTCTTAGAAACTGGATTAGGACACAGAGAAGGAACAATGATTTCCTGGTTAATATTCTTATTAGAAACAACTTTCGGAAGAAAACCAGGTTTGGTACGCAAAACAACCTTATCTGCATGGAACACCAGATAGGGTAAATTATACTGCAAAGCAGACAATTCTGAAACTCTTCGAGCAGAAGAAATAGCTACCAAAAACAAAACCTTCCAAGATAATAACTTAAAGGGCCATAATACCCAAATGTTTAAACACTTGAAAGTGATGCAGCATAGCTGTAAAAAGCTGATTAGAAAATATCACCTGAACATCTCTATGTAAAAAAGAAAGATATTTTACCTCAAAAGTTCCTCAGTAGCCACCTCTCATTGTAAAGGATTTCTAAGCAGCATTTTAGTGTGTTTGTCCTGGGACATCTGAAGGGACTAGCATCGTGCACTCTCATATTATTTCACCAATCAGGTAAAGGAAGCTTACTATGAAATCTCATGAGAGTTAAGTCAAATCTCATGAGATCACAGTAAGAGTTCATGACCTCAGCACTGCTGATGCTGATTGGCTGCTGTTCATTTCTTCATTTTTTTAAATTTGTTTACCTGCAGCTGGGAGCAGCTGAGTATAACTTTTTACACAGAACTTACTCTGCTGAGCTGAGGAAATTGTGAGGTAAAATATCTTCCTTTTTTACATAGAGATGCTCAGGTGATATTTTCCTGTCAGCTTTTTACAGTTATACTGCATCAGTTTCAAGTGATTTAGCATATGAGTATTATGTCCCTTTAATATCTATGGAATGTAAAGGTTCAAACGGAACCCCTTGAAGAACTGAAAGAACTAAATTAAGACTCCATGGAGGAGCCACAGGTTTATAGACAGGCTTAATTCTGACTAAAGCCTGTGCAAACGCTTGAACGTCAGGTACTTCTGCCAGACGCTTGTGTAACAGGATAGACAGAGCAGATATCTGTCCCTTTAAGGAACTAGCTGACAAACCTTTCTCCAATCCTTCTTGGAGAAAAGACAATATCCTGGGAATCCTAATCTTACTCCACGAGTAACCCTTGGATTCACACCAACAAAGATATTTCCGCCATATCTTATGGTAAATCTTCCTGGTGACAGGCTTTCTAGCCTGGATCAGAGTATCTATAACCGATTGAGAGAACCCACGCTTAGATGGAATTAAGCGTTCAATCTCCAAGCAGTCAGTTGCAGAGAAACTAGATTTGGATGCTTGAATGGACCTTGAATTAGAAGATCCTGCCTCGATGGCAGTGTCCAAGGTGGAACAGATGACATGTCCATTAGGTCTGCATACCAAGTCCTGCGTGGCCACGCAGGCACTATCAGAATTACCGAAGCTTTCTCCTGTTTGATTCTGGCTACCAGTCGAGGGAGAAGGGGAAACGGTAGAAAGACATAAGCCAGATTGAAGGACCAAGGCGCTACTAGAGCATCTATCAGTGCCGCCTTGGGGTCCCTGGACCTGGATCCGTAAAGAGGAAGTTTGGTGTTCTGACAGGACGCCATCAGATCCAATTCTGGAATGCCCCATAGCTGGATCAGCTGAGCAAAAACCTCCGGGTGGAGTTCCCACTCCCCCTGGTGAAAAGTCTGGCGACTTAGAAAATCCGCCTCCCAGTTGTCTACTCCTGGGATGTGAATTGCAGATAGGTGGCAGGAGTGATCCTCCGCCCATTTGATGATCTTGGTTACTTCCTTCATCGCTAGGGAGCTTTTTGTTCCTCCCTGATGATTGATGTACGCTACAGTCGTAATGTTGTCCGACTGAAATCTGATGAATTTGGCCTCCGCTAGTTGAGGCCATGCTTGGAGCGTGTTAAATATCGCTCTCAGTTCCAAAATGTTTATCGGGAGAAGAGACTCTTCCCGAGACCATAGGCCCTGAGCTTTCAGGGAGCCCCAGACCGCGCCCCAGCCTAACAGACTTGCGTCGGTCGTTACAATGATCCACTCCGGTCTGCGGAAGCACATTCCCTGAGACAGGTGATCCTGAAACAACCACCAGAGAAGAGAATCTCTGGTTTCCTGGTCCAGTTGGATTTGAGGAGACAAATCTGCATAATCCCCATTCCACTGTTTGAGCATGCACAATTGTAGTGGCTTGAGATGAATTCGAGCAAAAGGGACTATGTCCATTGCTGCTACCATTAATCCGATTACCTCCATGCACTGAGCTACAGACGGCCGAAGAATGGAATGAAGAGCTCGGCAAGTGCTTAGAAGCTTTCACCTTCTGACTTCCGTCAGAAATATTTTCATTTCTACCGAGTCTATTAATGTTCCCAGGAAGGGAACCCTTGTGAGCGGGGACAGATAACTTTTTTTGGTGTTCACCTTCCACCCGTGAGACCTTAGAAAGGCCAGAAAAATAGCCGTATGAGCCTTGGCTCTGAGAAAAGACGACGCCTGTATTAAGATGTCGTCCAGATAGGGTGCTACTGCAATGCCCCGCGGTCTTAGTACCGCTAAAAGGGACCCTAGCACCTTTGTGAAAATTCTTGGAGCGGTGGCCAACCTGAAGGGAAGGGCCACGAACTGGTAATGCTTGTCCAGAAAAGCGAACCTTAGGAACTGATGGTTATCTTTGTGGATAGGAATATGAAGGTACGCATCCTTTAGATCCACGGTAGTCATATATTGACCTTCCTGGATCATCGGTAAGATTGTCCGAATGGTCTCCATCTTGAAGGATGGAACTCTGAGGAATTTGTTTAGAATTTTTAGATCCAGGATTGGTCTGAAAGTTCCTTCCTTTTTGGGAACCACAAACAGGTTTGAGTAAAAACCTAGTCCCTGTTCTGTAATTGGGACTGGATATATCACTCCCATCTTGAGTAGATCTTCTACACAGCATAAGAACGCCTCTTTCTTTGTCGTGTCTGTAGACAGACGAGAAATGTGGAACCTTCCCCTTGGAGGAGAGTCCTTGAATTCTAGAAGATAACCCTGAGCAACTATCTCTAATGCCCAGGGATCGGGAACATCTCTTGCCCAAGCCTGAGCAAAGAGAGAGAGTCTGACCCCTACCAGATCCGGCCCCGGATCGGGGGCTACCCCTTCATGCTGTCTTAGTAGCAGCTGCAGGCTTCTTGGCCTGTTTACCCTTGTTCCACCCCTGCAAAGGCTTCCAGGTTGCCTTGGGCTGTGAAGAGTTACCCTCTTGCTTTGTGGTTGCAGAGGTTGAAGCAGGACCGCTCCTGAAGTTGCGAAAGGAACGAAAATTAGCCTTGTTTTTAGCCTTAAAAGGCCTATCTTGCGGGAGGGCATGGCCCTTTCCCCCAGTGATATCCGAAATAATCTCATTCAACTCAGGCCCGAAAAGGGTCTTTCCCTTGAAAGGAATATTCAGTAACTTAGTCTTAGACGACACATCGGCCGACCATGATTTAAGCCAAAGCGCTCTGCGCTCCATGATGGCAAAACCAGAATTTTTCGCCGCTAACTTAGCTAATTGGAAAGTGGCATCTGTGATAAAAGAATTAGCCAGCTTTAGAGCCTTAATTCTATCCATAATTTCATCATATGAGGTCTCCGTCTGGAGCGACTCCTCCAGCGCCTCAAACCAGAAAGCCGCTGCAGTAGTTACAGGAATAATGCAGGCAATAGGTTGAAGAAGGAAACCCTGTTGAAGAAATATTTTCTTTAGTAAACCTTCTAATTTTTTATCCATAGGATCTTTGAAAGCACAACTGTCTTCAATTGGTATGGTTGTGCGCTTGGCTAGTGTTGAAACTGCCCCCTCTACCTTAGGGACCGTCTGCCATGCGTCCCGCCTGGGATCAGTTATGGGGAACATTTTCTTAAAGATGGGGGGGGGGAACAAAGGGTACACCTGGTCTCTCCCACTCCCTATTCACAATATCCGCCACCCTCTTTGGGATCGGAAACGCATCAGTGTATACAGGGACTTCTAGATATTTGTCCATTTTACACAATTTCTCTGGGACCACCATGGGGTCGCAATCATCCAGCGTAGCTAATACCTCCTTAAGCAGCACGCGGAGGTGTTCCAGCTTAAATGTAAACGCTAAGGAATCTGATTCTGCCCGCTGAGAAACCTTTCCTGTGCCACTTCAGAGTGTTGTGAGGGTACAACGGATAAATCATCCAAAGCTTCTGATTGCTCATTCTTAAAACTGAGCTATGACGCTTTTTAGGAAAAACTGGCAGTTTGGATAGAAAAGCCGCAAGGGAATTATCCATGACTGCTGCTAATTGTTGTAATGTAATAGGGGCTAATGCGCTAGAGGTACTAGGCATCGCTTGCACGGGCGTAACTGGTGTCGACACATGGGGAGAGGAAGGTGGGCTATCCTCATTACCTTCTGTCAAAGAATCATCTTGGGATACATTTATAAGTGAAACATCGTGATCTTTAAAATGCTTAGACCCACTAGCACACTTAAAACACAAATGTAAAGGGGGTTCCACCCTGGCCACTAAACACATAGAGCAACGTCTATCTGTAGGCTCAGACATGTTAAACAGACTTAGACAGCACTCAAATACAGAAAAATACAATTTTTGAAAAATCAGTACTGTGCCTTTAAATAATAAAAAGCACACACTTTTTTACTAAATCTCAAAAAAAAAATAACCCAATCTTTATGAAATTTTCACCATATGATCCTAATGCTTTGAAATGATTGCACAGTGAATTTCAAGTCAATTAACCCCTTAATGGCCAAACCGGAGCAAAGTAAAGCTGGCAACCGATTAGCAAACTACAGCACCATGCCACAGCAATCTGCTGTGGCCCTACCTTCCTTGGGGATTAGTTTTGATCGAAAATAAGCCTCTATGAAGTCCTCAAGTAATCTTTGGACCCTCCACGTGAAGCTGCATGAAGCTGTCTGTAATAACAACTGCGCAATTGAGGCGCAAAATTTAGGCCCCCTCCCTCTCCACTCTGGAGTTGTGGGGCCTTCACAAGCCTAAATAGGTGTCCAAATACATGCCATGTGGAATAAACCCCATAAAACTTTCCAAATGTAATAAAACTTTGTAAAAAGATCAGATTTTTGTTATAAAATAATCGATTGCCCCTTAACAGTGTCCACCAGTGTTTTGAGCCCTTTTAAATAAGCCTTCCTTCTATACTTAGTTTCAGAATATGGCTTACCTTTCCCACATGGGGATTCTTGTCAGTCTTCTAGCATTACTAAGTCTTGACTAGAATAAAATGACTGAAACATACCTTAGAGCAGTTAAGCCTGCAAACTGTTCCCCCCAACTGAAGTTTTCTGGTACTCCCCAGTCCTGTGTGGGAACAGCAATGGATTTTAGTTACAACATGCTAAAATCGTTTTCCTCTCAGCAGAAATCTTCATTACTTTCTGCCACAGAGTAAATAGTACAAACCGGCACTATTTAAAAATAACAAACTTTTGATTGAAGAAATAAAAACTACAAATCTAACACCACATTCACTTTACCCTCCCGTGGAGATGCTACTTGTTAGAGCGGCAAAAATAATGACTGGGGGGGCGGAGCCTGAGGGGGAGCCATATGGACAGCTCTGCTGTGTGCTCTCTTTGCCACTTCCTGTGGGGAATGAGAATATCCCACAAGTAAGGATGAATCCGTGGACTGGATACACCTTGTAAGAGAAAAAAAGTTTACAGAGGCAGTGAGTGGGAAGGAGGGAGGGGGAGCAGGGGGGAGAAGGGGAAAGGAGGGAGAGGGGGCTCCTATAGTGGAAAGGGATTAGATGGTGGGAAAGCGATCTGGGAGGGGGTAGGGTAATGAGGGGGGGCAGCCACACTACAGAAAAAATATACCTAAGATGGCGGCTTATAGGAAGAGGGGGGGAGGTTTAGAGAGCTGTTTAGGGGGTGGATCCTACACTGCAGAAAAAAGAAAAAAAAATATGGGGAAAAAAACCCTTCTATTTTCATACGGGCAGACCTTCTGCCAGTACTTAAGATGGGGGTGACCATTTGGGGGTGAGGGAGGGAAGAGAGCTGTTTCAGAGAGGTCAGGTAGGGGTCAGGGGATGGGAAGTGTCAGGTAGGAGGATAATCTCTACACTAAAGTTACAATTAACTTTACAAGCTATCTGATTAATCCCTTCACTGCTGGGAATAATAAACCTGAGGTGTGCAGCTGCAATTAGCGGCCTTCTAATTACCAAAAAGCAATGGTAAAGCCATATATGTCTGCTATTTCTGAACAAAGGGGATCCCTGCGAAGCTTTTGCAACCATGATTGCACAAGCTGTTTGTAAATAATTTCAGTGAGAAACCTAAAGTTTGTGAAAACGTTAACAATTTTTTTTATGTGATCGCATTTGGTGGTGAAATGATGGCATGAAATATACCAAAATGGGCCTAGATCAATACTTTGGGTTATCTACTAAAATAATAATAATATTCGGCTAGATTTAGAGTTTTGTCGGTAAAGACCCGCGTAGCTAACGCAGCTTTTTTTCCTACCCCTGCTTCCAAACAACGCTGGTATTTAGAGTTGTCTGAAGGGCTGCATTAGGCTCCGAAAAGGGTGCGTTGAGCCTAACTTAGCTCCACTTCAACCCTCAATACCAGCGTTGCTTACGGTAGCGGTAAGCTGGCAAAACGTGCTCGTGCACGATCCCCCCATAGGAAACAATGGGGCAGTTTGGGCTGAAAAAAAACCCAACACCTGCAAAAAAGCAGCGTTCGGCTCCTAACGCAGCCCCATTGTTTCCTATGGGGAAACACTTTCTAAGCCTGCACCTAACACCCTAACATGAACCCAGAGTCTAAACACCCCTAACCTTACACTTATTAACCCCTAATCTGCCGCCCCCGCTATCGCTGACACCTGCATTACACAATTAACCCCTAATCTGCCGCTCCGGATACCGCCGTCACCTACATTATCCCTATGAACCCCTAATCTGCTGCCCCCAACATCGGCGACACCTACATAATATTTATTAACCCCTAATCTGCCCCCCCCCCAACGTCGCCGCCACCTAACTTCAAGTATTAACCCTTAATCTGCCGACCGGACCTCGCCGCTACTATAATAAATGTATTAACCCCTAAAGCTAAGTCTAACCCTAACCCTAACACCCCCCTAAATTAAATATAATTTTAATCTAACTAAATAAATTAACTCTTATTAACTAAAGTATTCCTATTTAAAACTAAATACTTACCTGTAAAATAAACTCTAATATAGCTACAATATAACAAATAATTATATTGTAGCTATTTTAGGATTTATATTTATTTTACAGTCAACTTTGTATTTATTTTAACTAGGTACAATAGCTATTAAATAGTTATTAACTATTTAATAGCTACCTAGTTAAAATAAAGACAAATTTACCTGTAAAATAAATCCTAACCTAAGTTACAATTAAACCTAACACTACACTATCATTAAATTAATTAAATAAATTAACTACCAATACCTACAATTAAATACAATTAAATAAACTAAACTAAATTATATATAAGGATAGTAGATGCTGCTTGGATGAAGATGTCTGCCGGTCCGGATGTCCTCTTCTGCCCGGATAGGATGAAGACTTCTGCCGGTCTGGATGTCCTCTTCTGCCCGGCTGGGTGAAGACGACTCAAGGTAGGGAGATCTTAAAGGGGGTAGTGTTAGGTTTATTTAAGGGGGGTTTGGGTGGGTTAGAGTAGGGGTATGTGGGTGGTGTTGTATTTTTTTTTACAGGCAAAAGAGCTGATTACTTTGGGGCATGCCCCGCAAAAAGCCCTTTTAAGGGCTGGTAAAAGAGCTGATTACTTTGTAATGTAGAATAGGGTAGGGACTTTTATTATTTTTTTATTTTATTAGGGGGCTTAGATTAGGTGTAATTAGTTTAAAATTCTTGTAATATTTTTTTATTTTCTGTAATTTAGTGTTTTGTTTTTTTTGTAATTTAGTTTAGTTTATTTAATTGTATTTAATTGTAGGTATTGGTAGTTAATTTATTTCATTAATTTAATGATAGTGTAGGGTTAGGTTTAATTGTAACTTAGGTTAGGATTTATTTTACAGGTAAATTTGTCTTTATTTTAACTAGGTAGCTATTAAATAGTTAATAACTATTTAATAGCTATTGTACCTAGTTAAAATAAATACGAAGTTGCCTGTAAAATAAATATAAATCCTAAAATAGCTACAATATAATTATTCGTTATATTGTAGCTATATTAGGGTTTATTTTACAGGTAAGTATTTAGTTTTAAATAGGAATACTTTAGTTAATAAGAGTTAATTTATTTAGTTAGATTACAATTATATTTAACTTAGGGGGGTGTTAGGGTTAGACTTAGCTTTAAAGGTTAATACATTTATTATAGTAGCGGCGAGGTCCGGTCGGCAGATTAGGGGTTAATACTTGAAGTTAGGTGGCGGCGACGTTGGGGGGGCAGATTAGGGGTTAATAAATATTATGTAGGTGTTGGCGATGTTAGGGGCAGCAGATTAGGGGTTCATAGGGATAATGTAGGTGGCGGCGATGTGCGGTCGGCAGATTAGGGGTTAAAAATATTTATTATAGTGGCGGCGATGTGGGGGGACCTCGGTTTAGGGGTACATAGGTAGTTTATGGGTGTTAGTGTACTTTAGAGCACTGTAGTTAAGAGCTTTATATACCGGTGTTAGCCCATAAAGCTCTTAACTACAGCCTTTCCATGGGCGTTAGGAGTCTTGTCGGTAGAGGGTCTACCGCTCACTTCAGCCAAGACTCTAAATACCGGCGTTAGGAAGATCCCATTGGAAAGATAGGATACGCAATTGGCGTAAGGGGATCTGCAGTATGGAAAAATCGCGGCTTGAAAGTGACCGGTACACCTTTACCTGGCCGACTCTAAATACCAGCAGGCGGCCAAAAGCAGCGTTAGGACCCCTTAACACTGCTTTTGACGGTAAATATATAGATTGATAGATTGATAGGTAAATATATAGATATATATATATAAAAAAAGGTTCTATTTCTGTTTAAAAGTAGTGATGGCAAAAATACATAAAATGCTCTGGTCTTTTGTGAAAGTTTTAGTCTGAAATGCCCGGTCCTTAAAGGTTTAAAGGAACACTAAACACTAAATAGATGATAGATGGAATTAAGCATTCAAATTTTGAGGTAAAAATCTTGCTATTTTACATACAATCAAGATGGCTTCCGTACAGTGCCCCTGACAAATTCTACTTGGATCCCGGGTGAACTCCCATAACCTCTGCATTAAATTATAACTCAGAACGGAGCGGTAGGAGTTTGAAGCAACTATTTATATATTTAAACTAGTGCACGCACTTGCTGGATACATCCCATTGGACAAGAGATTACATCATCTCATCAACACCAGATGCGGGTCGACAGGCGGAGGACGCCGTAGAAACAGCGAGTAATTGTGAAGACCCAAGAAAGGGTCCAAGCAATTATACTCAGCTACACCCACTGTTTTACACATTTGAAGCAATAAAGAAACTGCCACATTCAATAAGACTCAGAGACAATATGTATAAAAAGAAAATTTATGCTTACCTGATAATATTTTAATTTTTTTTTACACGATGAGTCCACGGATCATCTTAATTACTAATGGGATATTCACCTCCTAGTCAGCAGGAGGTGACAAAGAGCACCACAGCAAAGCTGTTAAATAGCTCCTCCCTTCCCTCCCACTCCAGTCATTCGACCGAAGTGAAGGATAGAAAGGAAAAAACCAAGGTGCAGAGGTGTCTGAAGTTTATAATAACCAACAACCTGTCTTTCAAGAACAGGGCGGGCCGTGGACTCAGCGTGTCAAAAAAGAAATAAATTTATCAGGTAAGCATACATTTTCTTTTCTTTTTAATTAAACGATGAGTCCACGGATCCTCTTAATTACCAATGGGATTCAATACCCAAGCTAGAGTACACAGATGATACGGGAGGGACAAGACAGGGAACCTAAACGGAAGGCACCACAGCTTGAAGAACCTTTCGCCCAAAAAATTGCCTCAGCCGAAGCAAAAGTATCAAATTTATAGAACTTTGAAAAAGTGAGAAGAGAGAACCAAGTTGCATCCTTGCAAATGTGTTCCACAGAAGCTTTATTCTTGAATGCCCATGAGGAAGCAACGGCCCTCGTGGAATGAGCCGTAACTCACTCTGGAGGCTGCTGTCCAGCAGTCTCATATGAAAAACGTAAGAAACTCTTCATCCAGAAAGAAAGAGAAGTTTTCCTCCCTTTTTATGAGAAGAAAGTTTGGTATAGATATAGACAGGACAGAAACCCTACACACTGATTTTTTAACATTTCCTCTAACGCTCTCCCTGTAGCAAGGGAGTTGGGAAGAAAGGCATGGCACTGTATTAATAAAATGAGTTTTGTTTTTGTACCCTTAAAGTGATGGTAAACTCTGTTTTATATAAATAGTATATTGACATCAATATATTAAATTAATGTGACACACTAGATTTCGTATAATCAAGTATATGTGTATTTACTCACAATCCATTCATTCATAACACATTCTTATCCGATCCATCGCCAGCCCCCTGTGACGTCATCTTCATTGTTTATTTTTATTGTGCAATCAGTAAGCCTGTCGTTAGACAGGCTTACTTCTAAGGAACACACTATACGCCTGCGCAATATAGGATTATTCTTCCAATCCGCTCCTCCAATCTGGAGCATTTTACTTCAGTGCCGATTTTGCGCGTTCATGTGTTTACAACGCATGCGCTAATTCATTAAAAAAATGTAATCAAATTTATAAATATACATTTTTAATTTATAAATATATGAAATAATAAGAGACTTACTGATTTATAACTTTTTTAATTACATTAGCTCGTTTTCTAAGGGACCGATCGCTCGCTCACTCGTTCTCATCAATGTTTTAATTCATACAGCACCAAGTAAAGATTGAATCTCGTGACTCACTGTGTTTACTTGGTATGCAGTAATATGATCCATGTCGGGAGCGCGTAAATGGTCTCACGTGTAGAGCGGGTGGGACGCAATAAACATCACATAGATTTTGTCAAAGAAATCAGAGGGGCGGAGCTAAGATGTGTTAAAACAGATTGGGTATAACTGTAAATTATAATAAAAGTAAATATATAAATAATTTAATTTTAATGCGGTTTGATTTATGTAATAATAAAGATTAGAAATCTGTTATTTACCCACAAGTGAGTTTACCATCACTTTAAGGAGAAAAACTGAGTCATATTTTGGACACTGTTCAATTACCAATAATGGCACAAAGCCCTAGAAATTTTGTGTTCTCTCAAAACCTGAGGGAAAGAAAATGACTGGCGTACTATATAATCAAAAAGATAACTACAGACAAACAGAATTTTTTTCCTAAAATCTTATACAGAAAAAATAACGTTAGTGTCTCTTTAAATGATAAAAGAAAACTGCTTATTTCCTGAGCAAACAGAAAAACATAATTTATGTAAGAACTTACCTAATAAATTCATTTCTTTCATATTAGCAAGAGTCCATGAGCTAGTGACGTATGGGATATACATTCCTACCAGGAGGGGCAAAGTTTCCCAAACCTCAAAATGCCTATAAATACACCCCTCACCACACCCACAAATCAGTTTAACGAATAGCCAAGAAATGGGGTGATAAGAAAAAAGTGCGAAAGCATAAAAAATAAGGAATTGGAATAATTGTGCTTTATACAAAAAAATCATAACCACCACAAAAAAGGGTGGGCCTCATGGACTCTTGCTAATATGAAAGAAATGAATTTATCAGGTAAGTTCTTACATAAATTATGTTTTCTTTCATTTAATTAGCAAGAGTCCATGAGCTAGTGACGTATGGGATAATGAATACCCAAGATGTGGATCTTCCACGCAAGAGTCACAAGAGAGGGAGGGATAAAATAAAGACAGCCAATTCCGCTGAAAAATAATTGATTTGTGGGTGTGGTGAGGGGTGTATTTATAGGCATTTTGAGGTTTGGGAAACTTTGCCCCTCCTGGTAGGAATGTATATCCCATACGTCACTAGCTCATGGACTCTTGCTAATTACATGAAAGAAAACAGATATCTGATTCTATTACATACAGGTAGAAACCATTTTTTCTAAACTCTTTAAATGTTAAACAGAAACTGTATTATTTTTTGTACTAAGAAAAAACAGATATCTGCAATCTATACCAGACAACAAGCAAGCATTTTTCCCCCTCACAGAGAAAAATAACGCAACTGATTCTTAAGTGATAAAGAAAAACTGCTTTATTTAATTTGCAACAAAAAACATACAATTTCTTTCATGTAATTGGCAAGAGTCCACGAGCTAGTGATGTATGGGACATTCCTACCAGGAGGGGCAAAGTTTCCCAAACCTCAAAATGATTATAAATACACCCCCCACCACACCCACAATTCAGTTTTACAAACTTTGCCTCCTATGGAGGTGGTGAAGTAAGTTTGTGCTAGATTTCTACGTTGATATGCGCTTCGCAGCATGCTGAAGCCCGGTTTTCCTCTCAGAGTGCAGTGAATGACAGAGGGATGTGAAGAGAGTATTGCCTATTGAATGCTATGTTCATCCTATCGGGGATCTATTTCATAGGTTCTCTGTTATCGGTCGTAGAGATTCTTCTCCTACCTCCCTTTTCAGATCGACGATATACTCTTATATATATACCATTACCTCTGCTGATTCTCGTTTCAGTACTGGTTTGGCTATCTACTATATGTAGATGAGTGTCTTTTGGTAAGTAAGTCTTATTTTATTTATAACACTCTCAGCTATGGTTTGGCACTTTATATGTAAAGTTCTAAATATATGTTTTATACTTATATTTGCCATGATTCAGGTTAATCAGTATATTTCCTTCTTACAGACTGTCAGTTTCATTTTTGGGAAATGCATATGAATAAATATTTTCCTTACCTGAAAATTTTTCAAATTGACTTTTCTTTCTAAATTGCGGGCTGTTAAGCTCGCGGGTGCAAAAAATGCTAGAATTTATTGCGTCATTTTGGCGCGAGACTTTTTTGGCGCGAGAATTACGTTTGTTGGCGTTAATGACGTAATTTCCGGCGTCGTAGTTGACGCCGAGAGTTTTCACGTAGTTGCGTCATCTATGACGCTCGTGTTTGTTGCAGACGTTTTAGGCGTCAAAAAATTTGTCAATTGTGGGCGTCATACTTGGCGCCAGTTTTTTTGACATTATTTAAGTCTTTGTTTCTTTTTGCTTCTGGTTTTCAGAGGCTTATTCTGTTTGCATTTTTTCTCATTCCTGAAACTGTCATTTAAGGAATTTGATAATTTTGCTTTATATGTTATTTTTTCAATTACATATTGCAAGATGTTGCAATCTGACCCTGTATCAGAATCTACTTCTGGAATGCTGCTGCCTGATGTCGGTTCTACCAAAGCTAAGTGCATTTGTTGTAAACTTGTGGTAACTGTTCCTCCGGCTGTAGTTTGTGTTAGTTGTCATGATAAACTTTCAAAAGCAGACAATATTTCCATTAGTAGTAGTCCATTACCTGTTGTTGTTCCTTCAACATCTAATATTCAGGATATTCCTGTTAATGTAAGAGAATTTGTTTCTAATTCTATTCAGAAGGCCCGGTCTGTTATACCACCTTCTAATAAACGTAAAAGGTCTTTTAAAACTTCTCATAAATTAGATGAATTTTTAAATGACAGCCAACATTCTGATTTATCTATCTCTGATGAGGATCTATCTGGTTCAGAAGATTCTGCCTCAGATATTGACACTGACAAATCTTCATATTTATTTAAGATGGAGTTTATTCGTTCATTACTTAAAGAGGTGTTGATTGCATTAGATATGGAGGAGTCTAGTCCTCTTGATATTAAAACCAGTAAACATTTAAATTTGTTTTTTAAACCTCATGTAGTTATTCCAGAGGTTTTTCCAGTTCCTGATGCTATTTCAGATGTAATTTCTAGAGAATGGAATAGTTTGGGTACTTCATTTACTCCTTGTTTAAGGTTTAAGAGACTGTACCCTTTGCCGGCTGATAGATTGGAGTTTTGGAAAAAAAAACCCAAAGCTGATGGGGCTATCTCTACTCTTGCTAAACGTACTACTATTCCTACGGCAGATAGTACTTCTTTTAAAGATCCTTTAGATAGGAAGCTTGAATCTTTTCTAAGGAAGGCTTATTTATGTTGAGGTAATCTTCTTAGGCCTGCTATTTATTTGGCTGATGTTGCTGCAGCTTCAACTTTTTGGATGGAGGCTTTAGCGCAACAAGTACCAGATCATAATGTGTATAGCATTGTTAAGCTTCTTCAACATGCTAATAATTTCATTTGTGATGCCATTTTTGATATCATTAGAATTGATGTCAGGTATATGTCTTTAGCTATTTTAGCTGGAAGAGCTTTATGGCTTAAATCTTGGAATGCAGATATGAGTTCTAAGTCAACGTTGCTATCTCTTTCTTTCCAAGGTAATAAATTATTTAATTCTCAGTTGGATTCTATAATTTCAACTGTCACTGGGGGGAAGGGAGCTTTTTTGCCTCAGGATAAAAAATCTAAGGGTAAATTTAGGGCTGCTAACCGTTTTCGTTCCTTTCGTCAGGATAAGGAAAAGAAGCCTGACCCTTAACATAAAGGAACGGCTTCCAATTGGAAGCCTTCTCCAGTTTGGAATAAATCCAAGCCTTTTAAAAAATAAAAACCAGCCCCTAAGTCCGCATGAAGGTGCGGCCCTCATTCCAGCACAGCTGGTAGGGGGCAGGCTACAATTTTTCAAAGATGTTTGGATCAATTCAGTCCAAAATCATTTGATTCAGAACATTGTTTCTCAAGGGTACAGAATAGGTTTCAAGGTAAGACAGCCTGTGAGAAGGTTCTTTCTCTCACGCATTCCAGTGAACCCAGTAAAGGCTCAGGCTTTCCTGAAGTGTGTTTCAGACCTGGAGTCTTCTGGGGTAATTGTGCCAGTTCCATATCTGGAACGAGGTCTGGGGTTTTATTCAAATCTGTTCATTGTACCAAAGAAAGAGAATTCTTTCAGACCAGTTCTGGATCTAAAAATTTTGAATCGTTATGTAAGAATACCAACATTCAAGATGGTGACTATAAGGACTATTCAGCCTTTTGTTCTGCAAGGGCATTATATGTCCACAATAGATTTACATGATGCTTATCTTCATATTCCAATTCATCCAGATCAATATCAGTTCCTGAGATTCTCTTTTCTAGACAAGCATTACCAATTTGTTGCTCTTCCTTTTAGCCTAGCAACAGCTCCAAGGATCTTCTCAAAGGTTCTCTGTGCCCTTCTTTCTGTAATCAGAGAGCGGGGTATTGCGGTGTTTCCTTATTTGGACGATATCTTGGTACTTGCTCAGTTTTTACATTCTGCAGAATCTCACACGAATCAACTTGTGTTGTTTCTTCAAGAACATGGTTGGAGGATCAATTTACCAAAAAGTTCCTTGATTCCTCAGACAAGGGTAACCTTTTTAGGATTCCAAATAGATTCAGTATCCATGACTTTGTCTCTAACAGACAAAAGACGTCTAAAATTGGTTTCAGCTTGTCGGAACCTTCAGTCTCAATCATTCCGTTCAGTAGCTATGTGCATGGAAGTTTTAGGTCTCATGACTGCAGCATCGGACGCGATCCTCTTTGCTCGTTTTCACATGAGACCTCTTCAGACATTGCATGCTGAATCAATGGTGCCGGGATTATACAAAGATATCACAATTAATATCCTTAAATCCCAATGTTCAACACTCTCTGACGTGGTGGTTAAATCACCAGCGTTTAGTTCAAGGGGCTTCTTTTCTTTGTCCAACCTGGACTGTGATTTCAACAGATGCGAGTCTTTCAGGTTTGGGAGCTGTCTGGGGATCTCTGACAGCGCAGGGGGTTTGGAAATCTCAAGAGGCGAGATTACCAATCAATATTTTGGAACTCCGTGCGATTTTCAGAGCTCTTCAGTTCTGGCCTCTTCTGAAGAGAGAATAGTTTATTTGTTTTCAGACAGACAATGTCACAACCGTGGCGTATGTCAATCATCAAGGTGGGACTCACAGACCTCAAGCTATGAAAGAAGTATCTCGGATACTTGCATGGGCGGAATCCAGCTCCTGTCTAATCTCTGCGGTTTGTATCCCAGGTATAGACAATTGGGAAGCAGATTATCTCAGTCGCCAGACTTTACATCCGGGAGAATGGTCTCTTCACCCAGATGTGTTTCTTCAGATTGTTCAGATATGGGGGCTTCCAGAAATAGATCTGATGGCTTCTCATCTAAACAGGAAACTTCCCAGGTATCTGTCCAGATCCAGGGATCCTCAGGCGGAAGCAGTGGATGCGTTGTCACTTCCTTGGAATTATCAACCTGCTTATATCTTTCCGCCTCTAGTTCTTCTTCCAAGAGTGATTTCCAAAATCATAATGGAACATTTGTTTGTACTGCTGGTGGCTCCAGCATGGCCACACAGGTTTTGGTATGCGGATCTTGTTCGGATGTCCAGTCATCAACCTTGGCCACTTCCATTAAGGTCAGACCTTCTATCTCAAGGTCCGTTTTTCCATCAGGATCTCAAATCATTAAGTTTGAAGGTATGGAGATTGAACGCTTAGTCATAGAGGTTTCTCTGACTCAGTGATCAATACTATGTTGCAGGCTCGTAAATCTGTGTCTAGAAAGATTTATTACCGAGTTTGGAAGACTTACATTTCATGGTGTTCCTCTGCAAGTTCCTTGAAAGGACAAATCTCTGCGCTTTCTGTTCTGTTTCACAGAAAAATTGCTAATCTTCCTGACATTCGTTGTTTTGTACAGGCTTTGGTTCGTATCAAGCCTGTCATTAAGTCAATCTCTCCTCTTTGGAGTCTTAATTTGGTTTTGAGAGCTTTACAGGCTCCTCCGTTTGAGCCTATGCATTCTCTGTATATTAAGTTACTTTCTTGGAAAGTATTGTTTCTTTTGGCTATCTCTTCTGCTAGAAGAGTTTCTGAATTATCTGCTCTTTCTTGTGAGTCTCCTTTTCTGATTTTTCATCAGGATAAGGCGGTTTTGCGGACTTCATTTAAATTTTTACCTAAGGTTGTGAATTCCAACAACATTAGTAGAGAAATTGTTGTCCCTTTGTTGTGTCCTAATCATAAGAATTCTTTGGAAAAATCTTTGCATTCTTTGGATGTGGTAAGAGCTTTGAAATATTATGTTGAAGCTACTAAAGATTTCAGAAAGACTTCTAGTCTATTTGTTATCTTTTCTGGTCCTAAGAAAGGTCAGAAAGCTTCTGCTATTTCTTTGGCTTCTTGGTTAAAACTTTTGATTCATCATGCTTATGTGGAGTCGGGTAAATCCCCGCCTCAGAGGATTACGGGTCATTCTACTAGGTCAGTTTCTACTTCCTGGGCTTTTAAGAATGAAGCTTCTGTTGATCAGATTTGCAAAGCAGCAACTTGGTCTTCTTTGCATACTTTTACTAAATTCTACCATTTTGATGTTTTTTCTTCTTCAGAAACAGTTTTTGGTAGAAAAGTTCTTCAGGCAGCTGTTTCAGTTTGATTCTTCTGCTTATAATTTCAGTTTTTTTCATTATGAGATTAAACTTTTTGATTTGGGTTGTGGATTCTTTTTTCAGCGGAATTGGCTGTCTTTATTTTTATCCCTCCCTCTCTTGTGACTCTTGCATGGAGTTCCACAACTTGCCAATTACATGAAAGAAAACATAATTTATGTAAGAACTTACCTGATAAATTAATTTCTTTCATATTGGCAAGAGTCCATGAGACCCACCCTTTTTGTGGTGGTTATGATTTATTTGTATAAAGCACAATTATTCCAATTCCTTGTTGATGCTTTCGCTCCTTTCTTATCACCCCACTTCTTGGCTATTCGTTAAACTGAATTGTGGGTGTGGTGGGGGGTGTATTTATAGGCATTTTGAGATTTGGGAAACTTTGCCCCTCCTGGTAGGAATGTATATCCCATACGTCACTAGCTCATGGACTCTTGCCAATATGAAAGAAATGAATTTATCAGGTAAGTTCTTACATAAATTATGTTTTTCATTGTCTGAGACCGCTTACTAACGCTACTGCTTGAGAATCAAACAGAGTTCAACACCCATCAAACAGCTTTAACACTTCTAGCTGTTGTGACGATTAAACTAAAAGCTCTATGCCAACCAGAACCCAATCTAGTAATTCCTGGTGAAGCTGCTGCCACAAATCCGTTATACTAACAAAAAACGGGAGAATAGATGTACTCTCATTCTGTATAACGTAACAGAGAGACGTATGTGCGCAGCACCTAATATTACCGCCAACACTAATCCCGCCCATCGTGGGGCGTGTTGCTACTGACTAAAATGTTATCCGACATTTTAAGGGCAAAACTAACTCTGTGGCATCACAATCTTGTACCACTTTAAAAATAATAAACTCTTGAATGAAGAATCTTCTCTAACACCTAACTTTACCACATCCTAGCACTAACGTAGGCAAAGAGAATGACTAGAGTGGGAGGGAAGGAAAGAGCTGTTTAACAGCTTTGCTGTGGTGCTCTTTGCCGCCTCCCGCTGACCAGGAGGTGAATATCCCATTAGTAATTAAGATGATCCGTGGACTCATTGTGTCATTAAAAAGAAAGTGGCATTTTTTTGCTAATCTACATCTGGAACTTTTTAATAGAATAACTTTGGAAGTTTCCAAACAAAATAAAACTAATAACCAACGGATACAGTATTAGGCACTTTTTTGATACACTTCCACTAGGAACTTGTGTTACAATGGATACAAATTAAGCAGAGGAGGTAAACCAGTACTGATACATTGGACTGCCCTTATTGCAATTCAAGTGTTATTAACCTTTGATACAGAGTATCGCTCCTCAAATTGAGACTTTGTAAAGGAAAATAAGTCTAAAAGACAAAAGTTTTAAAATAACCATTTGAAATAACCGTTCCTATCTAATATAGAGGGGAGATGATTTAGCTACGTTGTAGTTAACTTTTTTTTGTAATTGCAATTTCACTGTATAAATGGCACACTTGTTTTACAATTATAACTTGTGGTCTTGTTTAATTGATTGGGCCTTATAAATTTATCATCCTCTGTATAGAGCTTTGCAACGTTGTTTTTAGAGCTTGTTTTTACTGTGTATATACATTTAAATCTCAGACACCAGTGTTGATAGAAATTACAATCTGTTTTATTATTGATATATTTCAACTGATGTTTATGTATTAAATCTTGTGACTTGTTATTAAATATTTTTAAATAACAAAATTTATGCTTACCTGATACATTTCGTTCTTTTGCCATGTACCGAGTCCACGGATTCATCCTAACTTGTGGGATATTGTCCTTCCTGACAGGAAGTAGCAAAGAGAGCACCACAGCAGAGCTGTCTATATAGCTCCCCCATTAACTCCACCCCCCAGTCATTCGACCGAAGGCCAAGGCAGAAAAGGAGAAACTATAAGGTGCAGAGGTGACTGAAGTTTACATAAAAAAATACTATCTGTCTTGAATAGACAGGGCGGACTGTGGACTCGGTACATCGCAAAATAAAGAAATTTATCAGGTAAGCATAAATTTTGTTGTCTTTTGCATGATGTACCGAGTCCACGGAATAATCCTAACTTGTGGGATACCAATACCAAAGCTTTAGGACACGGATGAAGGGAGGGACAAAACAGGAGCCGAAACGGAAGGCACCACTGCTTGCAAAACCTTTCTCCCAAAAATAGCCTCCGAAGAAGCAAAAGTATCAAATTTATAACATTTTGAAAAGGTATGAAGCGACGACCAAGTCGCAGCCTTACAAATCTGTTCAACAGAAGCATCATTTTTAAAAGCCCACGTGGAAGCTACCGCTCTAGTAGAATGAGCTGTAATCCTTTCAGGAGGCTGCTGTCCAGCAGTCTCATAAGCCAAACGGATGATGCTTTTGAGCCAAAAGGAAAGAGAAGTCGCCATAGCCTTTTGACCCCTACGCTTTCCAGAATAGACAACAAACAAAGAAGATGTTTAACGAAAATCTTTGGTTGCCTGCAAATAAAATTTCAAAGCACGAACCACGTCCAAGTTGTGAACTTTAGAATATTTGAGTGGGGATTATTGGAGTTTAAACAATAACAGATGCTGTTCCCTATTATATATTACATTCCGTATACCTTAAATTAAAGTATTACATTTATATATTAGCTAGAACAGACACCTGATATGGATTCTAAAGAAACAGAACACAAACAACTAGTTAAACTAATTGTATAAGGAATACAATAGAGTTTGTAGCATTGAATTCCACACAATCAATATCAATATTACTCCAAGGAAAATTATTTAGGATAATTACTCTAATTTAAAAAGTTCCATACCATTCATACTTTAAATCTTTATTATTAAAACTAGGAACACACATTCACACAGTAGCAGAAGGATATAAAAACACTTAAACCTAGTTTTAAGGTAAGGATTAGAGGTTCAAATATTCATTCACAATTAGTAAACATGGGCCCACTGATATTGCAATATAGAGTAAGCTAAGCCCTTACAATCCGAGGGCTGAATTACTTTTAATTTTTAAACATCTAGTACAGTGGGCACCAGGATTAGGTATCTCTTATTGTTGAACCATAGTATCTAGTTTGCAACTTAGGTAAGCAATTTAAAAAAAGGACAGACAGGAGAGACACAGCTACTCCTGCTGGACCCCAAGTTGTGCAACAGACGTTCCTTCTTACAAGAAGGATTAGGACACAGAGAAGGAACAACAATTTCTTGATTGATATTCCTGTTAGTAACAACCTTAGGTAGGAACCCAGGCTTGGTACGCAAAACCACCTTATCAGCATGGAACACAAGATAAGGAGAGTCACATTGTAATGCAGATAGTTCAGAAACTCTTCGAGCTGAAGAGATAGCAACTAGGAACAAAACTTTACAAGATAAAAGCTTAATATCTATGGAATGCATGGGTTCAAACGGAACCCCCTGAAGAACTCTAAGAACTAAATTTAGACTCCATGGCGGAGCAATAGGTTTAAACACAGGCTTAATTCTAACTAAAGCCGGACAAAAAAGCCCGAACGTCTGGAACATCTGCCAGACGCTTGTGCAACAAAATAGACAGAGCAGATATCTGTCCCTTTAGGGAACTAGCTGATAATCCTTTCTCCAATCCCTCTTGGAGAAAAGACAAAATCCTAGGAATCCTGATTTTACTCCAGGAGAAGCCTTTGGATTTGCACCAAAAAAGATATTTACGCCATATCTTATGATAAATTTTCCTGGTAATAGGCTTTCGAGCCTGAATCAAGGTATTTATGAATGACTCAGAGAAACCCCGCTTTGATAGAATCAAGAATCCCCGAGCAGTCAGTTGCAGAGAAATTAGATTTGGATGCTTGAATGGACCTTGAATCAAAAGGTCCTGTCTCAATGACAGAGACCATGGTGGAAGGGATGACATGTCCACCAGGTCTAAATACCAAGTCCTCCGTGGCCACGCAGGCGCTATCAAAATCACTGATGCTCTCTCCTGTTTGATTCTGGCAATCAGATGTGGAAGGAGAGGGAAAGGTGGAAACACATAAGCCAGGTTGAACGACCAGGGTACTGCTAGAGCATCTATCAGTACAGCCTGAGGATCCCTTGACCTGGAGCCGTAACGAGGAAGTTTGGCGTTCTGATGAGACGCCATCAGATCCAACTATGGTGTGCCCCATAGCCGAACCAGCTGAGCAAACACCTCTGGATGGAGTTCCCACTCCCCCGGATGAAAAGTCTGACGACTTAGAAAATCTGCCTCCCAGTTCTCTACACCTGGGATATAGATCGCTCACAGATGGCAAGAGTGAGCCTCTGCCCATTGGATTATCCTTGAGACCTCTATCATCGCTAAGGAACTCTTTGTTCCGCCCTGATGATTGATATAAGCCACAGTCGTGATGTTGTCTGACTGAAACCTGGGGCAGATGATCCTGTGACAACCACCAAAGAAGAGACTCTCTGGTCTCTTGATCCAGATTTATCTGAGGATATAAAGCCACATAATCGCAATTCCACTGATTGAGCATGCATAGTTGGAATTATGTCCATTGCCGCTACCATTAGTCCGATTACCTCCATACACAGAGCCACTGATGGCCGAGGAATGGAATGAAGAGCTCGGCAGGTGGAAAAATCTTTGATTTCCTGACCTCCGTCAGAAATATTTTCATGTCCACCGAGTCTATCAGAGTCCCTAGAAATGAAACTCTTGTGAACTCTTTTTTTTACGTTCACTTTCCACCCGTGATACCTTAGAAAGGCCAACACTAAGTCCGTGTGAGACTTGGCTAGTTGGAAGGACGACGCTTGAATTAGAATGTGGTCTAGATAAGGCGCCACTGCTATGCCCCGTGGCCTTAGAACCACCAGAAGGGACCCTAACACCTTCGTGAAGATTTGCAGCGCCGTGGCCAACCCGAAAGGAAGAGCCACAAACTGATAATGCTTGTCCAGAAAGGCAAACCTGAGGAACTGGTGATGATCTTTGTGGATAGGAATGTGCATATATGCATCCTTTAAGTCCACGGTGGTCATATATTGACCCTCCTGGATCAATGGTAAGATAGTCCGAATGGTCTCCATCTTGAAAGATGGAACTCTTAGGAATTGGTTTAGGATCTTGAGATCCAGAATTGGTCTGAAGGTTCCCTCCTTTTTGGGAACTATAAACAGATTGGAGTAGAACCCCTGCCCCTGTTCTGCTTTTGGAACTGCTCCCATGGTAAAAAGGTCCTCTACACAGCGTAAGAACGCCTCTCTTTTTGTCGGGTTTACAGACAATTGAGAAAGATGGAACCTCCCCCTTGGAGGGGAATCCTTGAAATCTAGAAGGTATCCCTGGGTTACAATTTCTATTGCCCAGGAATCCTGAACGTCTCTTGCCCAGGCCTGAGCAAAGAGAGAGAGTCTGCCCCCTACTACCCCTTCATGCTGACTTAGTGGCAGCAGCAGGCTTTTTGGCCTGTTTACCCTTGTTCCAAGCCTGATTAGGTCTCCAGGTTGGCTTGGATTGAGCAAAGTTCCCCTCTTGCTTTGCAGCAGGGGAAGAGGTAGAGGGACCACTCTTGAAGTTTCGAAAGGAACGAAAATTATTTTGTTTGGTCCTTGTCTTATTTGACTTATCCTGAGGGAGGGTATGACCCTTCCCTCCAGTAATGTCTGAAATGATCTCTTTCACTGCAGGCCCGAATAGGGTCTTACCTTTGAAAGGGATGGACAAAAGCTTAGATTTAGATGACACATCAGCTGACCAGGACTTAAGCCATAATGCTCTACGCACTAAAATGGCAAAACCTGAATTCTTAGCCGCTAATTTAGCAAGATGAAAAGCGGCGTCTGTAATAAAAGAATTAGCCAACTTAAGAGCCTTAATTCTGTCCAAAATATCATCTAGTGGGGTCTCCATCAGAAGAGCCTCTTCTAGAGCCTCAAACCAAAAGGCAGCTGCAGTGGTTACAGGAACAATGCATGCTATAGGTTGAAGAAAACCTTGATGAACAAAATTTTTCCTTAGGAGACCCTCTAATTTTTTATCCATAGGATCAATGAAAGCACAACTGTCTTCAATAGGTATAGTTGTACGCTTAGCCAGGGTAGAAATAGCTCCCTCCACCTTAGGGACCGTCTGCCATGAGTCCTTTATGGTGTCAGAAATGGGGAACATTTTCTTAAAAACAGGAGGGGGAGAGAACGGAATACCTGGTTTATCCCATTCCTTAGTAACAATGTCCGAAACCTCCCTGAGCAATAAACGGAGGTGCTCTAGCTTAAATTTAAATGCTGTCATATCTGAATCTGTCTGAGAGAACATCTTTCCTGAATCAGAAATCTCTCCCTCAGAAAGCAAATCCCTCATCCCTACTTCAGAACATTGTGAGTGAATATCGGATACGGCTACTAAAGCATCAGAAGGCTCAGCATTTGTTCTTAACCCAGAGCTACTGCGCTTCCCTTGCAACTCAGGCAGATTAGATAAAACTTCTGTGAGGGTAGTATTCATAACTGAAGCCATATCTTGCAAGGTGAAAGAATTAGACGCACTAGAAGTACTTGGCGTCGCTTGTGCGGGCGTTACTGGTTGTGACACTTGGGGAGAACTAGATGGCAAAACCTGATTTCCTTCTGTCTGAGAATCATCTAATGCCAAACTTTTATAAGTCAAAATATGCTGTTTGCAATTTATAGACATATCAGTACAAGTGGGACACATTCTAAGAGGGGGTTCCACAATGGCTTCTAAACAAATTGAACAATGAGTTTCCTCAGTGTCAGACATGTTTAACAGACTAGTAATAAAGCAAGCAAGCTTGGAAAACACTTTATTTAATGGAAAAAAAAACACAATTTGCAAAAACGTTACTGTGCCTTTAAGAGAAAAAAAAGGCATACACAAACTGCAAAACAGGTTAAAATTGCTTCAATTTTTCTGAAATTTTAACAGTGTACCCACTAAGCTTTAGAAGGATTGCACCACAAGTTAATAAACAATAGACCCCCAAATGAAAAAAACGGATTGAAATATGTCTAAAACCGGTTAAAAAACCCTAAAGCACCTTGCCACAGCCCTACCTGCCCTTAGGAAGTGATAATATGGGTTTAAAGCTTCAATTAGTCCCTCAGAAGACTCTCAGGACCTCAGGAGAAGATGCTTGCTGCTTGTAAATGTAGGCCCCACCCACCTCACTCGATGTTGCTGGGGCCTACACAAAATTAACAAACCCTGCCTGAAAGCCATGTGGGTTATAAACAACCCCAAAGAACCCTCAAGCAAAAGTCCCATAAAACAGAAAACATTACTCCCAGACACAAAAACGTAGGTGTCCCATAATTCACATAACAAACTGAGTGCCCACAAAAAATTAACCCTTTATGCAAGCTAGTAAAAACCTCTGATAACCAGGGATAGGCAAGGTGTCCGTACACGGACACTGGTCTCCGTGACTGGCCCTTGCAGTGTCCACCACACAGTTTGCGGTGGGGAGGGAGGGGTAGGACAGATGAATGCTGGTCCTGACCCTTCTCCGTGATGCACGCAGTGCCACATTTTGCAGGATTGGGGCCGTGCCCGCGTGATACCACTCAGTAGTGAAAATGTGAGTAAAAGAAAGGGAAGACGCAAGCTGCCTGCAGTCCAGCCTGTGTCAACCACCCATGAGTCATGACCCGCCCTCATTCCTTGATCTGTGTGGCAGCATTGGTGCTGGTGTCTGTGTGTAGAAGACCGCTGTCTACTCTGAAAAACCTTACCTAACCAAGTAAGTAACCAACCATGATGATCATTCAATTAGCATCAAGGTAGGTGGTTTTGGTCAGCAGCCTCTTTAAACTGGCGGCTCTGTCTCCAATCATTCTAAGACAGTATCCTGTGTCCCAGCAGCAGGATTCTCCAGGATTCTATTTAAACAGTGGTCCCATACTCCCCCCAATCCTGTGTCCCAGCAGCAGGAGCCTCCTGGAAGCTCCTGCTGCTGGGACACATGATACTGTCTGAGAAGGATACTGTCAGAGCAGCCAATTTAAAGAGCCTGCTGTTCTGTTTGCACTGGGACCCCCAGTGAATATGTTAGCAGCCAGGGGGTCTGCATGCTGAGAACACCCAGGGGAGAGTGAAGGGTTAAAACAGGCTCTCTGCAGGGAATAGATCTAGGAGAGTTGGTAACAATTCTGTCCTGCTTGTATTCAGGTGGAACTCAGTCCTGCTTCATCACAGATACATATTTTATTTCTGCATGCTGATTAGAGTACATGAAAAGTGCTGCCCATGCTTTATGGAGCATTGCTATGCTGCAGAGGGGGATATCCAGTGAGGGACGGATTATAAATAAACTGCCTTGACTAGTTAACTGTTGTCTGTAATGCCGCTCTCCTGACTTATAGAAACATAGTTAGGCTCGCCGGAAACACAAGACATGAAGCAGCAGTCTGAAGACCGCTGCTCCATAACCTGTTCGCCTGCTCTGAGGAAGCGGACAGACATCGCCAGAAATCAGCCCGATCGAATACGATCGGGTTGATTGACACCTGCTGCTAGCGGCTGATTGGCTGCGAATCTGCAGGGGGCGGCATTGCACCAGCATTTCACCAGAACTGCTGGTGCAATGATAAATGCCGAGAGCGTATCCTGTCGGCATTTATCGATGTGCAGCGGACATGATCCACAATATCTGATCGTGTCCGCTCGCACAATGATAATTCGGCCCCATAGAATGTGTCAGCAGATAGGAACCATTCGGCCCATCCAGTCTGCCCAACTTTCTGAATACTTTGTGTCTCTACCACATCTGCTGGATAGCCATTCCACCATGCATCCACTACCCTCTAAAGTGAGTGTTTTTTACATTTCTAATTTGAAATGTACCTTGGTGTCCTTCAATAAGGTCTGTACTTTGGAAAATGTCCACCACAGCCCTGGTCTGTGCCTATCCCTGCTGATAACACTAGGATTACTGCTTCCCCTTCCCCTAATGGGGACACGGTCAACCTTTCTGAGTTAACACAGTCTCTGCAGAAAATATGACTGAACATACCTCATTGCTGTATAGCAAGAAACCGTTCCTCACACTGAAGTTTTCCTGTACTCAGCTTCTGTGGGAACAGCAGTGGACCTTAGTTACAAATGCTAAGATCATCATCCTCCAGGCAGAAATCTTCATCTATGTCCTGTCTGAGAGTAAATAGTACAACACCGGTACCATTTAAAAATAACAAACACTTGATTGAAGATAAAATAAAACTAACAGTTTAACACCTCTTCTCTTTACCCTTCCTTAGAGCCAGCAAAGAGAATGACTGGGGGGGTGGAGTTAAGGGGGGAGCTATATAGACAGCTCTGCTGTGGTGCTCTCTTTGCTACTTCCTGTCAGGAAGGACAATATTCCACAAGTTAGGATGAATCCGTGGACTTGGTACATCTTGCAAAAGAAAGCAGCTGCAGTAGTTACAGGAACAATGCATGCAATAGGTTGAAGAAGAAAACTTTGATGAACAAAAATTTTCTTTAGGAGACCCTCTAATTTTTTATCCATAGGATCTTTGAAAGCACAACTGTCTTCAATAGGTATAGTTGTTGTCGCTTAGCTAGTGTAGAAATAGCTCCCTCCACCTTAGGGATCGTCTGCCACGAGTCCCGCATGGTGTCAGATATGGGAAACATTTTCTTAAAAGTAGGAGGGGGAGCGAACGGAATACCTGGTCTATCCCACTCCTTAGAAACAATATCCGCAATCCTCTTAGGGACCGGAAAAACATCAGTGTAAACAGGAACCTCTAAGTATTTGTCCATTTTACACAATTTCTCTGGAACCACAATAGGGTCACAATCATCCAGAGTCGCCAATACTTCCCTGAGCAACAAGCGGAGGTGTTCTAGATTGAATTTAAAGGCCGTCATATCAGACTGAGGGAGCGTCTTTCCTGAATCAGAAGTCTCTCCCTCAGACAGCAAATCCCGTACCCCTAATTCAGAACATTGAGAGGGTATATCAGATACGGCTACTAAAGCGTCAGAAAGCTCAGCATTTGTTCTTAACCCATAGCTATCACGCTTCCCTTGCAACCCAGGCAGTTTAGATAAAACCTCTGTGAGGGTAGAATTCATAACTGCTGCCATGTCTTGTAAAGTAAATGAAGTAGACGCACTAGAGGTACTTGGCGTCACTTGTGCGGGCGTTACTGGTTGTGACACTTGGGGAGAACTAGATGGCATAACCTCGTTTCTTTCTGTCTGAGAATCCTCTAGCGCTACATTTTTAAGTGCTACAATATGCTCTTTAAAATTTATAGACATATCAGTACAAGTGGGACACATTCTAATAGGGGGTTCCACAATGGCTTCTAAACATATTGAACAAGGAGTTTCCTTGATGTCAGACATGTTTAACAGGCTAGTAATGACACAAGCAAGCTTGGAAAACACTTTATTCAATGTAAAAACAACAATTTCAAAAAACGGTACTGTGCCTTCAAAACTGCAACAAACTCTTCAAATGTTTTACAGTATATGTAGTAAGCCTTAGTAAGGTTGCCCCACTAGTAAAAGAAGAAATTAACCCCTTAAAAACGAAACCGGATTGACAAGTGTCAAAAACCCGGAAAATACAAAGTCAGCACCCTGCGACATCTCTGCTGTGGCGCCTACCTGCCCTTAGGGGTTAAATCTGAGGGAATAAGGCTTCGTTCTGGCCCCAAAATCGAGTCAGGGCCCTCCTGTGTTGCAGCTTGCTGTCCAGTAATGAAAAACAACTGCGCATCTAAGGCGCAAAATTAGGCCCCACCCACCTCTTACTCGATGTCTGTGGGGCCTTAAAGTAACACCCCATGTGTTTAAAACAGCCATGTGGGATGTAAAAACCTCAAACTAAGCCAAATGGACCCTCTAAATAAAAGTCCCAAAAACGTTTTACCATATTTCTCAATAAAAACGTTTGCTCTATTATATAAGTGTCAACCAGAAAATAACTTAGCCCTTATGCAAGCTTGTAAAACTACAATAAGTCTCTGATTACAACTTACCCTTCCCCTCATGGGGATACTGTCAGCCTTTTCTTGAAATATCACAGTATTTCTAGAAAAAAATGACTGAACATACCTCAGTGCAGCATAGCATGCAAATCGTTCCTCAACTGAGGTTTCCTGTACTCCTCAGCCTCTGTGGGAACAGCAGTGGATCTTAGTTACAAATGCTAAGATCATCATCCTCCAGGCAGAAATCTTCATCTTTTTTCTGCTTGAGAGTAAATACACACCGGTACCATTTAAAATAACAAACTCTTGCTTGAAGAAAATAAAAACGAACATTTTGTCACCACAATCACTTTACCCTTCCTTATTGCTTAGAGCCGGTAAAGAGAATGACTGGGGGTGGAGTTAGGGGAGGAGCTATATAGACAGCTCTGCTGTGGGTGCTCTCTTTGCCACTTCCTGTTGGGAAGGAGAATATCCCAAGTATTGGATAAATCCGTGGACTCGATACATCTTGCAAGAGAAAACTAAAAACCTCCCACATTAAAACATATTAGGGAGTTATCCTTAATACTGAATAGATGTTTCATAAGGTTCGTAATACATAAAGGTACCTGAGATGTAACACAGGTCATATATTACAAAAATGAGCAAGTTCTGTTTTTAAAATAAATTTTGGTTAAGCCAATGGGGCTGATTTATCAAAGCGTCAATCGGCCCCAATGCATCTGTTTCTGCGCAAGCTTTCAGGCTTGACGGAAACTGGAGTTAAGAAGCAGCGGTGTTAAGATTGACACCCCCTGCTCGTGGCGAATGTGCAGGGGACGATATTGCACAAGTATTTCATAAGGAATGCTTGTGCAATGATAAATTCTGACAGCATATGCTGTCTGCATTTATCGATGTAGGCCCCATAATGTTTTTCTGTTCCTCATATATTCGGTTCATCAGGATTTGCCTGTATTATCTTTTATTTATAAAACAGTAAATAGTATTCCCATTGCAAATTTAAACAAAACATTAATACAAAAAACAAGGAACATACAAAGATTCAGTATATGTATAAAAAAAAAAAAGGTTTTACAACTTGAACTGCAGTTTAACAAATGTTTGCCCATCTGTGTAAGTTTTTTTATTTGGTAAATGCGCTTTGAAGAGATGCTATAATTAGGGGGAGGGGGGGCAGTAATAAAAGAAAAATCATTTCCTTTATATAGCAGTGCCACTCCAATCCTCCTTACAATGATTATTAAAGGGACACTAAAGTCAAAATTAAACTTTTATGATTCAGGGAGGGCATGCAATTTAAACACCTTTCAAATTTACTTTTGTTATTTATCTAATGGGAGCTGCTTGGTATATGCAAATATATTAACTGTCTAAAGTGTTCACTAGCTCCCAGTAGTGCATTGCTGCTCCTTCAAAAAAAGATGCCAAGAGAATGAAGCACATTTGACAATAGAAGTAAAATGGAAAAACAGAATTTATGTTTACCTGATAAATTTCTTTCTCCTACGGTGTGTCCGGTCCACGGCTTCATCCTTACTTGTGGGAATATTCTCTTCCCTAACAGGAAATGGCAAAGAGAGCACAGCAAAAGCTGCCCATATAGCTCCCCCTCTGGCTCCGCCCCCCAGTCATTCGACCGACGGTTAGGAGAAAAAGGAGAAACTATAGGGTGCCGTGGTGACTGTAGTGTATGGAATAAAAATTTTCAAACCTGACTAAAAGCCAGGGCGGGCCGTGGACCGGACACACCGTAGGAGAAAGAAATTTATCAGGTAAACATAAATTCTGTTTTCTCCTACATTGGTGTGTCCGGTCCACGGCTTCATCCTTACTTGTGGGAACCAATACCAAAGCTTTAGGACACGGATGAAGGGAGGGAGCAAGTCAGGTTACCTAAACGGAAGGCACCACGGCTTGCAAAACCTTTCTCCCAAAAACAGCCTCCGAAGAAGTATAAGTATCAAATTTGTAAAATTTGGCAAAAGTATGCAGAGAAGACCAAGTCGCTGCCTTACAGATCTGATCAACAGAAGCCTCGTTCTTGAAGGCCCATGTGGAAGCCACAGCTCTAGTAGAATGAGCTGTTATTCGTTCAGGAGGCTGCCGTCCGGCAGTCTCATAAGCCAATCGGATGATGCTTTTCAGCCAAAAGGAAAGAGAGGTAGCAGTAGCTTTCTGCCCTCTCCTCTTACCAGAATAAACGACAAACAAAGATGATGTTTGTCTGAAATCCTTTGTTGCTTCTAAATAAAATTTTAAAGAACGGACCACATCTAGGTTATGTAACAAACCTTCTTTATTTGAAACTGGATTCGGACATAGAGAAGGAACAACTATTTCCTGGTTAATATTCCTGTTGGAAACTATTTTTGGAAGAAAACCAGGTTTGGTACGTAAAACTACCTTATCTGCATGAACTAAAAACAGAACTTTCCAAGATAGTAACTTAATATCTATGGAATGCAAAGGTTCAAACGGAACCCCTTGAAGAACTGAAAGAACTAAGTTTAGACTCCATGGAGGAGTCATAGGTCTGTAAACAGGCTTGATTCTGACCAACGCCTGTACAAACGCTTGTACATCTGGCACGGCTGCCAGACGTTTGTGCAACAAGACAGACAGAGCAGATATCTGTCCCTTTAGAGAACTAGCTGAAAGACCTTTCTCCAAACCCTCTTGGAGAAAGGAAAGAATTCTAGGAATTTTGATTTTACTCCAAGAAAAACCCTTGGATTTGCACCAACGGATATATTTGTGCCATATCTTATGGTAAATCTTCCTAGTCACAGGCTTTCTGGCTTGAACCAGAGTATCTATAACTGAATCTGAAAACCCACGCTTAGATAGAATCAAGCGTTCAATTTCCAAGCAGTCAGTTGCAGAGAGACTAGATTTGGATGTTCGAATGGACCTTGTACTAGAAGATCCTGTCTCAAAGTTAGCTTCCATGGTGGAGCCGATGACATATTCACCAGGTCTGCATACCAAGTCCTGAATGGCCACGCAGGAGCTATTAGGATCACCAAGGCCTTCTCCTGTTTGATCCTGGCTACCAGCCTGGGAAGGAGAGGGAACGGTGGAAACACATAAGCTAGATTGAACGACCAAGGCGCCACCAATGCATCCACTAGTGTCGCCCTGGGGTCCCTGGATCTGGACCCGTATCGAGGAACTTTGAAGTTCTGACGAGATGCCATCAGATCCATATCCGGAGTGCCCCATAGTTGAGTTAACTGGGCAAAGACCTCCGGGTGGAGTTCCCACTCCCCCGGATGGAAAGTCTGACGACTCAAATAATCCGCCTCCCAGTTGTCTACTCCTGGGATGTGGATTGCAGATAGGTGGCAGGAGTGATCCTCCGCCCATTTGATGATCTTGGATACCTCTGTCATCGCCAAGGAACTCTTTGTTCCCCCCTGATGATTGATATACGCTACAGTCGTCCTGTTGTCCGACTGAAATCTTATGAATCTGGCCTTCGCTAGGTGAGGCCAGGCCAGGAGCGCATTGAATATCGCTCTCAGTTCCAAAATGTTTATCGGGAGAAGGGACTCTTCCCGAGACCATAGACCCTGAGCTTTCAGGGAGTCCCAGACCGCGCCCCAGTCTAAGAGACTGGCGTTGGTCATGACGATGACCCACTCTGGTCTGTGGAAACTCATTCCCTGAGACAGGTGATCCTGAGTCAACCACCAGCGGAGCGAGTCTCTGGTTACCTTGTCTACTTGAATCTGGGGAGACAAGTCTGCATAATCCCCATTCCACTGTCTGAGCATGCACAGTTGCAATGGTCTTAGATGAATTCAAGCAAAAGGAACCACGTCCATTGCTGCAACCATTAGTCCTATTACTTCCATGCACTGAGCTATGGAAGGCTGAGGAATAGATTGAAGAACTTGACAAGCGTTTAGAAATTTTAATTTTCTGACCTCTGTCAGAAAGATCTTCATTTCTACAGAATCTATTATTGTTCCCAGAAAGGGAACCCTTGTAGACGGGGACAGGGAACTCTTTTCTACGTTCACCTTCCACCCGTGAGACCTGAGAAAAGCTAATACAATGTCTGTATGAGCCCTTGATCTGGAAAGGGACGACGCCTGGATTAGGATGTCGTCTAAGTAAGGTGCCACCGCAATGCCCCTCGGTCTTAGAACCGCTAGCAGGGATCCTAGCACCTTTGTGAAAATTCTGGGAGCAGTGGCTAAACCGAACGAACTGGTAATGTTTGTCCAGAAAGGCGAACCTTAGGAACTGATGATGATCTTTGTGGATAGGAATATGTAGGTACGCATCCTTTAAGTCCACGGTAGTCATGTATTGACCCTCCTGGATTGTTGGTAAAATCGTTCGAATGGTTTCCATTTTGAATGATGGAACTCTGAGGAATTTGTTTAGAATTTTTAAATCCAGAATTGGCCTGAAAGTTCCCTCTTTTTTGGGAACTACAAACAGGTTTGAGTAAAACCCCAGACCTTGTTCCGCTGTCGGAACTGGGTGTATTACTCCCATCTTTAATAGGTCTCTTACGCAATGTAAGAATGCCTGTCTCTTTATCTGGTCTGAAGATAAGCGAGACATGTGGAACCTTCCCCTTGGAGGAAGTTCCTTGAACTCTAGAAGATACCCCTGAGAGACTATTTCTAGTGCCCAGGGATCCGGAACATCTCTTGCCCAAGCCTGAGCAAAGAGAGAAAGTCTGCCCCCTACTAGATCCGGTCCCGGATCGGGGGCTACCCCTTCATGCTGTCTTGGTAGCAGCAGCAGGCTTCTTGGCCTGTTTACCCTTGTTCCAGCTTTGCATTGGTTTCCATGCTGGTTTAGGCTGGGAAGTGTTACCCTCTTGTCTAGAGGCTGCAGAGTTAGGAGACGGTCCGTTCCTGAAATTGCGAAAGGAACGAAAATTAGATTTGTTCTTAGCCTTGAAAGGCCTATCCTGTGGGAGGGCATGGCCCTTCCCCCCAGTGATGTCTGAAATAATCTCCTTCAATTCTGGCCCAAAAAGGGTCTTACCTTTGAAAGGAATATTAAGTAGTTTTGTCTTGGACGACACATCCGCCGACCAAGATTTTAGCCAAAGCGCTCTGCGCGCCACTATTGCAAAACCTGAATTTTTCGCCGCTAATTTTGCAAATTGAAAAGCGGCATCTAAAATAAAGGAATTAGCCAACTTTAGTGCGTGAATTCTGTCCATGACTTCCTCATATGGAGTCTCCTTATTGAGCGAATTTTCTAGTTCCTCAAACCAAAAAGACGCTGCCGTTGTGACAGAAATAATGCACGAAATTGGTTGGAGAAGGAAACCTTGCTGAACAAATATCTTTTTAAGCAATCCTTCCAATTTTTTATCCATAGGATCTTTGAAAGCACAACTGTCCTCAATGGGAATAGTCGTGCGCTTGGCCAACGTAGAAACTGCCCCCTCAACCTTAGGGACTGTTTGCCATGCGTCCCTTCTGTGGTCGACAATGGGGAACATTTTCTTAAATATAGGAGGTGGGACAAAAGGTATACCTGGCTTCTCCCACGCCTTGGTCACTATGTCCGCCACCCTCTTGGGTATCGGAAAGGCATCAGCGTGCACAGGGACCTCAAGGAATTTGTCCATTTTGCACAATTTCTCTGGAATCACCAAAGAGTCACAATCGTCAAGAGTAGTTAGCACCTCCTTAAGCAGGGCGCGGAGATGTTCTAACTTAAATTTAAACGCCACAATATCAGGTTCTGCCTGCTGAGAAACTTTTCCTGAATCAGAAATTTCTCCCTCAGACAGACCCTCCCTCACTGCCAATTCAGACTGGTGTGAGGGTATAACAGATAAATTATCGTCAGCGCTCACTTGCTCATCCTCTGTATTTAAAACTGAGCAATCACGCTTTCTGGGAAATGCTGGCAGTTTGGATAAAAGATTTGCTATAGAATTATCCATTACTGCAGTTAATTGCTGCATAGTAACAAGCATTGGCTAGATGTACTAGGTGTCGCCTGCGCGGGCATAACTGGTGTTGACACAGAAAAAGAGGATGATGAACTATCCCCACTACCTTCATTTGAAGAATCATCTTGGGCAACCTTATTAAATGTGACAGTACTGTCCTTACTTTGTTTGGACGCCAAGGCACAATTTTCACATACATTTAAAGGGGGAACCACCTTGGCCTCCATACACATAGAACATATGCTATCTGAAGGTATAGACATGTTAGACAGACTTAGGCAGCCTATTAATGCAATAAAACCGTTACTGTCTCTTTAAATAATAAAAAGAGTACACTTTATTTCTGAATGTTTGAAAAACTATGAAGGAAATATCCGATCTTTACAAAATTTGCACCCTAGTGTCTTAATGCTTTGAAAGTATTGCACACCAAATTACCAGTTTAAACCCACTACAGTCCCTGTCACAGCCTTTGCTGCGGCTTTACCTTCCTTGGGGGTTATTCACCACAGAAATAAGCCTTCTTGAAATCGTTTTTATGGCCACAGGACCCTCTCACATGAAGCTGCATGCACTGCTTCCAGAAGTAACTGCGCAACTGAGGCGCGAAAATGAGGCCTCCTCCCTCTGCATACCAGAGTGAAGGGGCCTTCCTGACTAGATTAGGTGTCTAAACAACTGCCAGGCGTAATAAAAACGTTCCCAAAAGTGTTTTCAAGTCACAAAACACTCCAAAAGTCATATAAATATTATATAAATCAATCGATTTAGCCCACAATAGTGTCAACCAGTATATAGCCCATTTATAAGCCTTCATTCTGTTATAAGTCTAAGAAAATGGCTTACCGATCCCATAAGGGAAAATGACAGTCTTCTAGCATTACTATGTCTTGTTAGAAAAGAGACTAGTCATTCCTGGAGCAGAAAAGTCTGCAAACTGTTCCCCCCAACTGAAGTTCTCTGGTTTCAACAGTCCTGCGTGGGAACAGCAATGGATTTTAGTTACTGTTGCTAAAATCATACTCCTCTTTTAACAGAACTCTTCATCACTTTCTGTTGTAGAGTAAATAGTACAAACCGGCAATATTTTAAAATAACAAACTCTTGAAATAAAAACTACAACTAACACCACATACTCTTTACCATCCCCGTGGAGATGCTACTTGTTCAGAGCGGCAAAGAGAATGACTGGGGGGCGAAGCCAGAGGGGGAGCTATATGGGCAGCTTTTGCTGTGCTCTCTTTGCCATTTCCTGTTAGGGAAGAGAATATTCCCACAAGTAAGGATGAAGCCGTGGACCGGACACACCAATGTAGGAGAAATGAGATGCTCTTTCTATCCCATTAAAGTGCCGTAGTACTCAAACATTTTCCATCATGTATATGAAAGAGCAGTAGTTAAATCTATTATTTTTTGTGCTCGTTTTTTAAAAATACTATTAAAACTGGGGCACTTTCATTGATTAAAATTTACATTGAAGCGGTTTTTTTTAATACTTTTTTTAGGAAACCCAGACCGGCGATCCTCTGCCCGCAGCTCCTCTGTACTTAGCACCGCAATGACGAAATCGGCTTCCTCCAATCATGGCGAGCACCAAGGCGTTCAGCTGGTGAGGCCACGCAATGATTGGAGGAAGCCTGTTTTGTCATCGATATGCTAAGTACAGCAGGAGAAGCGGGTGGGGGGATAGCCGGTCTGGTTTTTCTAAAGAAAAAGGTATTTTAAAAAAGATGCTTCAATGTAAAGTTCAATGAATTAAAGTGCCCCTGTTTTTAATAGTATTTTTAAAAACCGGGCACTTATTCAAACAAATTTACATTCACTTTAAGTAAAAGCTGTTTAAAGGGACATTAAGCCTAAAATTTTTCTTTCATTATTCAGATAGAGAATACAATTTTAAACAACAATTCAATTTACTTCCATTATTTAATTTGCTTTATTTTTCAGATAGCCTTTTGTTGAAGAAATAGCAAATATTAATGCACATGGGTGAGCCAATAACGAGGCATCTATGTGCATCCACCAATCAGCAGCTACTGAGCCTATCTAGATATTCTTTCCAGCAAAGGATATCAAGAGAATGAAGAAAATTTGATCATAGAAGTAAATAAGAAAGTTGTTTAAAATGGCAGGCTCTTTCTAAATCATGAAAGCAAAAATTTGGGTTTCATGACCCTTTATATTTAAAGTGAACCTTACAGGAATGCATAATTGTGTATAGCTAAATCCTTGAACTCAACTACTTTGATAAGGACAGTTCACACAGAAAAGGGTTTTTTCATTTTAGCAGATGGATACCAATTTAAAAAACAAATTACTATAATATATTATGAAACTAGATGTTGGATGGAACGGTGGGCATTTTATAGTATTGTCTCTTTTTAAAGAATGTCAATGATTTACACAAGGTAGGTAGTGTCACTGGGAAATCCTTATAATTGCTTAAAGGGAGATCAATCGCCATGTAAAATGGAAACTTAAACAACATTGCAATAAATATACTTTGTTTATTTAATTTGCTGGCTATTCTGTAAAACACCCCTGAAAACTGTGCTTATTTGACTTCCAGAGAGGGTGGATTGCCTCCATCACAGTATGGGGAAATTAACCTGAGCAATGATTGTTTAGCAGAGACCACATGCTTATTTACATCTGTCCCTAACTGGCCACAGCAAATATACCGGGAACATGAGAGATGCAACTTGTTTCAAAAGGGGAGTCTTTCAAATAAGGAGTCTTTTGCCCCTGTAAAATGCAGGTTATCACTGAAAAACAGCAATAACCTACAACATTTGCAGTGTTGGGGGTCCCCATTATCCAGATATAAAATGACAACATATGAGGAATAGATGAGCATAAAGGTTATCATGTACATTTAAGAGGTTAAAGAAAGTTTCAGTACAACCATACTAAAATCAGTGCAATTAAATTGATAAATGTCATGCAATATCGATTTGGATATAAATAAATAATAAAGGGGCTATTTATGAACAATTTGATAGACTCCAGCAGGCTAAAGAATTGAAGGTTTTCCACTGCTCCTGAGAGGGTACAGTACACTGCATGGAATTTAGAACTCTGAACTTCCTACATGCTGCACAGTGGTTTGTTGATATGTGCAGAAGCTCATTTATATTTGTTTGTAACTGGCTTCAGCAAAGGCTTTTCAAGGTGTGTATCCCTAAACTGCAAAACAACAACAATTTTGCTAACAAAATAACAGTTTTAAAAGCTATTAAAACATTTTATTTGTATACATATATTTTTCAGATACATATATTAAAATGACTTTAATTTCCATCTTCCATTTGTAAACACATTGGACTACTTTCCTGGAATAAAAAAAAAATGATAAAATGATTACTAAATATAACAAGAAGCTTAGCGTCAGAATACATACCTCTGTTTATTTCTCACATAAACGAATGCTGTTACTGCAATAGCAAGTATAATAATAATGATCAATGATACAAGGAGCCCAACATGACAAGATGGATTAGATCCTGAAAAAGAAATGTAAAAACAATCACATATTGGCCATATAATGTATTGCTTCAGTGCAAAAAATTTATTTTATTATTTATTTGCTGGCATTCTGT